>NC_091066.1:141779132-142114560 GCF_000393655.2 Nicotiana sylvestris
TTTGCCAACATTAGGGCTCCAATCCCTGAGTTGAGAATTTTTAGACATAGGGCCTCCATTCCTAATCGCCTTTTTGCCATCATTAGGGCTCCAATCCCTGAGTTGAGCCTTTTAGACATAGGGCCTCCATTCCTTAGTGGCCTTTTTTGCCAACATTAGGGCTCCAAACCCTGAGTTGAGCCTTTTTAGACATAGGGCCTCCATTCCCTAGTCGCCTTTTTGTCAACATTAGGTCTCCAATCCCTGAGTTGAGCCTTGTAGACATAGGGCCTCCATTCCCTGGTCGCCTTTTTTGCCAACATTAGGGCTCCAATCCCTGAGTTGAGACTTTTTAGACATAGGGCCTCCATTCCCTAGTCGCCTCTTTTGCCAACATTAGGGCTCCAATCCCTGAGTTAAGCCTTTTTAGACATAGGGCTTCCATTCCCTAGTCGTATTTCACCAACATTAGGGCACCAATCCCTGAGTTGAGCCTTTTAGACATAGGGTCTCCATTCCCTAGTCTCCTTTTTGCCATCATTGGGGCTCCAATCCCTGAGTAGAGCATTTTAGACATAGGGCCCCCATTCCCTGGTCGCTTTTTTGCCAACATTAGGGCTCCAATCCCTGAGTTGAGACTTTTTAGACAAAGGGCCTACAATCCCTAGTCGCCTCTTTTTCCAATATTAGGGCTCTAATCCCTGAGTTGAGCCTTTTTAGACATATGGCCTCCATTCCCTAGTTGTCTTTCGCCAACTTTAGGGCTCCAATCCCTGAGTTGAGCCTTTTAGACATAGGACCTCCATTCTCTAGTCGCCTTTTTAACAACATTAGGGCTCCAATCCTTGAGGTGAGCTTTTTAGACATAGGGCCTCCATTCCCTAGTTGCCTTTTTGCCAACATTAGGGCTCTGATCTCTGAGTTGAGTCTTTTAGACATAGGGTCTCCATTCCCTAGTTGCCTTTTTTGCAAACAATAGGGCTTCAATCCCTGTGCTGAGTCTTTTAGACATAGGGCCTTCATTCCCTAGTCGCCTTTTTGCCAACATTAGGGCTCAAATCCCTGAGTTGAGCCTTTTAGATATAGGGCCTCCATTCCCTAGTCGCCTTTTTTTCCAACATTAGTGCTCCGACCCCTGAGTTGAGCCTTTTTAGACATAGGGCCTCCATTCCCTAGTCACCCTTTTGCCAACATTAGGGCTCCGATCACTGAGTTGAGCCTTTTGGACATAGCGCCTCCATTCCCTAGAAGCCTTTTTTGCCAACATTAGGTCTCCAATCCCTGAGTTGAGACTTTTTAGACATAGGGCCTACATTCCCTAGTTGCCTCTTTTGCCAACATTAGGGCTCTAATCCCTGAGTTGAGCCTTTTTAGACATAGGGCCTCCATTCCCTAGTCGGCTTTTTGCCATCATTAGGGCTCCAATCCCTGAGTTGAGCCTTTTAGACATAGGGCCTCCATTTCCTAGTCGCCTTTTTGCCAGCATTAGAGCTCCAATCCCTGAGTTGAGCCTTGTAGACATAGGGCCTCCATTCCCTAGTCGCCTTTTTTGCCAACATTAGAGCTCAAATCCCTTAGTTGAGCCTTTTAGACATACGGCCTCCATTTCCTAGTCGCCTTTTTTGCCAACATTAGGGCTCCAAACCCTGAGTTGAGCCTTTTTAGACATAGTGTCTCCATTTCCTAGTCGCCTTTTTGCCAGCATTAGGGCTCCAATCCCTGAGTTGAGCCTTGTAGACATAGGGCCTCCATTCCCTAGTCGCCGTTTTTGCCAACATTAGGGCTCCAATCCCTGAGTTAATACTTTTTAGACATAGGGCCTTCATTCCCTAGTCGCCTTTTTGCCAACATTAGGGCTCCAATCCCTGAGTTGAGCCTTGTAGACATAGGGCCTCCATTCCCTGGCCGTTTTTTTTGCCAACATTAGGGCTCCAATCCCTGAGTTGAGACTTTTTAGACATAGGGCCTACATTCCCTAGTCGCCTCTTTTGCCAACATTAGGGCTCTAATCCCTGAGTTGAGCCTTTTTAGACATAGGCCTCCATTTCCTAGTCGCCTTTCGCCAACATTAGGGCTCCAATCCCTGGGTTGAGCCCTTTTAGACATAGAACCTCCATTCTCTAGTCGCCTTTTTGCCAACATTAGGGCTTCAATCCTTGAGGTGAGCTTTTTAGACATAGGGCCTCCATTCCCTAGTTGCCTTTTTGCCAACATTAGGGCTCTGATCCTTGAGTTGAGCGTTTTAGACAAAGGGCCTCCATTCCCTATTCGCCTTTTTTGCCAACAATAGGGCTCCAATCCTTGTGTTGAGCCTTTTAGACATAGGGCCTTCATTCCCTAGTCGCCTTTTTGCCAACATTAGGGCTCCAATCACTGAGTTGAGCCTTTTAGACATATGGCCTCCATTCCCTAGTCGCCAATTTTGCCAACACTAGTGCTCCAACCCCTGATTTGAGTCTTTTTAGACATAGGGCCTCCATTTCCTAGTCTCCTTTTGCCAACATTAGGGCTCCAATCTTAGGGTTGAGCCTTTTAGACATAGCGCCGCCATCCCTAGTCGCCTTTTTGCCAACATTAGGGCTCCAATCCCTGAGTTGAGACTTTTTAGACATAGGGCCTCCATTCCCTAGTCGCCTTTTTGCCAACATTAGGGCTACAATCCCTGAGTTGAGCCTTGTAGACATAGGGCCTCCATTCCCTAGTCGCCTTTTTTGCCAACATTAGGGCTCCAATCCCTGAGTTGAGCCTTTTAGACATAGGGCCTTCATTCCCTAGTCGCCTTTTTGCCAACATTAGGGCTCCAATCACTGAGTTGAGCCTTTTAAACATATGGCCTCCATTCCCTAGTCGCCAATTTTGCCAACACTAGTGCTCCAACCCCTGAGTTGAGCCTTTTTAGACATAGGGCCTCCATTCCCTAGTCTCCATTTTGCCAACTTTAGGGCTCCAATCCCTGAGTTGAGCCTTTTAGACATAGCACCGCCATCCCTAGTCGCCTTTTTTGCCAACATTAGGGCTCCAATCCCTGAGTTGAGCCTTTTAGACATAGCGCCGCCATCCCTAGTCGCCTTTTTTGCCAACATTAGGGCTCCAATCCCTGAGTTGAGACTTTTTAGACATAGGGCCTCCATTCCCTAGTCGCCTTTTTGCCAACATTAGGGCTCCAATCCCTGAGTTGAGCCTTTTAGACATAGCGCCGCCATCCCTAGTCGCCTTTTTTGCCAACATTAGGGCTCCAATCCCTGAGTTGAGACTTTTTAGACATAGGGCCTCCATTCCTAGTCGGCTTTTTGCCATCATTAGGGCTCCAATCCCTGAGTTGAGCCTTTTAGACATAGGGCCTCCATTTCCTAGTCGCCTTTTTGCCAGCATTAGGGCTCCAATCCCTGAGTTGAGCCTTGTAGACATAGGGCCTCCATTCCCTAGTCGCCTTTTTTGCCAACATTAGAGCTCAAATCCCTGAGTTGAGCCTTTTAGACATACGACCTCCATTCCCTAGTCGCCTTTTTTGCCAACAGTAGGGCTCCAAACCCTGAGTTGAGCCTTTTTAGACATAGTGTCTCCATTTCCTAGTCACCTTTTTGCCAGCATTAGGGCTCCAATCCCTGAGTTGAGCCTTGTAGACATAGGGCCTCCATTCCCTAGTCGCCTTTTTGCCAACATTAGGGCTCCAATCCCTGAGTTGAGACTTTTTAGACATAGGGCCTACATTCCCTAGTCGTCTCTTTTGCCAACATTAGGGCTCTAATCACTGAGTTGAGCCTTTTTAGACATAGGGCCTCCATTTCCTAGTCGCCTTTCGCCATCATTAGGGCTCCAATCCCTGGGTTGAGCCTTTTAGACATAGAACCTCCATTCTCTAGTCGCCTTTTTGCCAACATTAGGGCTCCAATCCTTGAGGTGAGCTTTTTAGACATAGGGCCTCCATTCCCTAGTTGCCTTTTTGCCAACATTAGGGCTCCGATCCTTGAGTTGAGCCTTTTAGACAAAGGGTCTCCATTCCCTATTCGCCTTTTTTGCCAACAATAGGGCTCTAATCCTTGTGTTGAGCCTTTTAGACATAGGGCCTTTATTCCCTAGTCGCCTTTTTGCTAACATTAGGGCTCCAATCACTGAGTTGAGCCTTTTAGACATATGACCTCCTTTCCCTAGTCGCCAATTTTGCCAACACTAGTGCTCCAACCCCTGAGTTGAGACTTTTTAGACATAGAGCCTCCATTCCCTAGTCGCCTTTTTGCCAACATTAGGGCTCCAATCCCTGAGTTGAGCCTTGTAGACATAGGGCCTCCATTCCCTAGTCGCCTTTTTTGCCAACATTAGGGCTCCAATCCCTGAGTTGAGCCTTTTAGACATAGCGCCGCCATCCCTAGTCGCCTTTTTTGCCAACATTAGGGCTCCAATCCCTGAGTTGAGACTTTTTAGACATAGGGCCTCCATTCCCTAGTCGCCTTTTTGCCAACATTAGGGCTCCAATCCCTGAGTTGAGCCTTTTAGACATAGCGGCCTCCATTTCCTAGTCGCCTTTTTGCCAGCATTAGGGCTCCAATCCCTGAGTTGAGCCTTTTAGACATAGGGCCTCCATTCCCTAGTCGCCTTTTTTGCCAACATTAGAGCTCAAATCCCTGAGTTGAGCCTTTTAGACATACGACCTCCATTCCCTAGTCGCCTTTTTTGCCAACATTAGGGCTCCAAACCCTGAGTTGAGCCTTTTTAGACATAGGGCCTCCATTTCCTAGTCGCCTTTTTGCCAGCATTAGGGCTCCAATCCCTGAGTTGAGCCTTGTAGACATAGGGCCTCCATTCCCTAGTCGCCTTTTTTGCCAACATTAGGGCTCCAATCCCTGAGTTGAGACTTTTTAGACATAGGGCCTCCATTCCCTAGTCGCCTCTTTTGCCAACATTAGGGCTCCAATCCTTGAGTTAAGCCTTTTTAGACATAGGGCCTCCATTCCCTAGTCGTATTTCAGCAACATTAGGGCACCAATCCCTGAGTTGAGCCTTTTAGACATAGGGTCTCCATTCCCTAGTCTCCTTTTTGCCATCATTAGGGCTCCAATCCCTGAGTAGAGCATTTTAAACATAGGGCCCCCATTCCCTAGTCGCCTTTTTTGCCAACATTAGGGCTCCAATCCCTGAGTTGAGACTTTTTCGACAAAGGGCCTACAATCCCTAGTCGCCTCTTTTTTAAATATTAGGGCTCTAATCCTTGAGTTGAGCCTTTTTAGACATATGACCTCCATTCCCTAGTTGCCTTTCGCCAACATTAGGGCTCCAATCCCTGAGTTGAGCCTTTTAGACATAGAACCTCCATTCTCTAGTCGCCTTTTTGCCAACATTAGGGCTCCAATCCTTGAGGTGAGCTTTTTAGACATAGGGCCTCCATTCCCTAATTGCCTTTTTGCCAACATTAGGGCTCTGATCTCTGAGTTGAGCCTTTTAGACATAGGGCCTCCATTCCCTAGTTGCCTTTTTTGCAAACAATAGGGCTTCAATCCCTGTGTTGAGTCTTTTAGACATAGGGCCTTCATTCCCTAGTCGCCTTTTTGCCAACATTAGGGCTCAAATCCCTGAGTTGAGCCTTTTAGATATAGGGCCTCCATTCCCTAGTTGCCTTTTTTTCCAATATTAGTACTCCAACTCTGAGTTGAGCCTTTTTAGACATAGGGCCTCCATTCCCTAGTCGCCTTTTTGCCAACATTAGGCTCCGATCACTGAGTTGAGCCTTTTAGACATAGCGCCTCCATTCCCTAGCAGCCTTTTTTGCCAACATTAGGTCTCCAATCCTTGAGTTGAGACTTTTTAGACATAGGGCCTACATTCACTAGTTGCTTCTTTTGGCAACCTTAGGGCTCTAATCCCTGAGTTGAGCCTTTTTAGACATAGGGCCTCCATTCCCTAGTCGCCTTTCGCCAACATTAGGGCTCCAATCCCTGAGTTGAGCCTTTTAGACATAGGACCTCCATTCTCTAGTCGCCTTTTTGCCAACATTAGGGCTCCAATCCTTGAGGTGAGCATTTTAGTCATAGGGTCTCCATTCCCTAGTCGCCTTTTTGCCAACATTAGGGCTCTGATCCTTGAGTTGAGCCTTTGAGACATAGGTCCTCCATTCCCTAGTTGCCCTTTTTGCCAACAATAGGGCTCAAATCCCTGTGTTGAGCCTTTTAGACATAGGGCCTTCATTCCATAGTCTCCTTTTTGCCAACATTAGAGCTCAAATCCCTGAGTTGAGCCTTTTAGACATAGGGCCTCCATTCCCTAGTCACCTTTTTTGCCAACATTAGTGCTCCAACCCCTGAGTTGAGCCTTTTTAGACATAGGGCCTCCATTCCATAGTCGCCTTTTTGCCAATATTAGGGCTCCAATCCCTGAGTTGAGCCTTTTAGACATAGCGCGTCCATCCCTAGTCGCCTTTTTTGCCAACATTAGGGCTTCAATCCCTGAGTTGAGACTTTTTAGACATAGGGCCTCCATTCCTAGTCACCTTTTTGCCATCATTAGGGCTTCAATCCCTGAGTTGAGCCTTTTAGATGTTGGGCCTCCATTCCTCAGTCGCCTTTTTTGCCAACATTAGGGCTCCAAACCCTGAGTTGAGCCTTTTTAGACATAGGGCCTCCATTTCCTAGTCGCCTTTTTGCCAGCATTAGGGCTCCAATCCCTGAATTGAGCCTTGTAGACATAGGGCCTCCATTCCCTAGTCGCCTTTTTTGCAAATATTAGGGCTCCAATCCCTGAGTTGAGACTTTTTAGACATAGGGCCTCCATTCCTAGTCACCTTTTTGCCATCATTAGGGCTTCAATCCCTGAGTTGAGCCTTTTAGACGTTGGGCCTCCATTCCTTAGTCGCCTTTTTTGCCAACATTAGGGCTCCAAACCCTGAGTTGAGCCTTTTTAGACATATGGCCTCCATTCCCTAGTTGCCTTTCGCCAACATTAGGGCTCCAATCCCTGAGTTGAGCCTTTTAGACATAGAACCTCCATTCTCTAGTCGCCTTTTTGCCAACATTAGGGCTCCAATCCTTGAGGTGAGCTTTTTAGACATAGGGCCTCCATTCCCTAATTGCCTTTTTGCCAACATTAGGGCTCTGATCTCTGAGTTGAGCCTTTTAGACATAGGGCCTCCATTCCCTAGTTGCCTTTTTTGCAAACAATAGGGCTTCAATCCCTGTGTTGAGTCTTTTAGACATAGGGCCTTCATTCCCTAGTCGCCTTTTTGCCAACATTAGGGCTCAAATCCCTGAGTTGAGCCTTTTAGATATAGGGCCTCCATTCCCTAGTTGCCTTTTTTTCCAATATTAGTACTCCAACTCTGAGTTGAGCCTTTTTAGACATAGGGCCTCCATTCCCTAGTCGCCTTTTTGCCAACATTAGGCTCCGATCACTGAGTTGAGCCTTTTAGACATAGCGCCTCCATTCCCTAGCAGCCTTTTTTGCCAACATTAGGTCTCCAATCCCTGAGTTGAGACTTTTTAGACATAGGGCCTACATTCCCTAGTTGCTTCTTTTGCCAACCTTAGGGCTCTAATCCCTGAGTTGAGCCTTTTTAGACATAGGGCCTCCATTCCCTAGTCGCCTTTCGCCAACATTAGGGCTCCAATCCCTGAGTTGAGCCTTTTAGACATAGGACCTCCATTCTCTAGTCGCCTTTTTGCCAACATTAGGGCTCCAATCCTTGAGGTGAGCATTTTAGTCATAGGGTCTCCATTCCCTAGTCGCCTTTTTGCCAACATTAGGGCTCTGATCCTTGAGTTGAGCCTTTTAGACATAGGTCCTCCATTCCCTAGTTGCCCTTTTTGCCAACAATAGGGCTCCAATCCCTGTGTTGAGCCTTTTAGACATAGGGCCTTCATTCCCTAGTCTCCTTTTTGCCAACATTAGAGCTCAAATCCCTGAGTTGAGCCTTTTAGACATAGGGCCTCCATTCCCTAGTCACCTTTTTTGCCAACATTAGTGCTCCAACCCCTGAGTTGAGCCTTTTTAGACATAGGGCCTCCATTCCATAGTCGCCTTTTCGCCAATATTAGGGCTCCAATCCCTGAGTTGAGCCTTTTAGACATAGCGCGTCCATCCCTAGTCGCCTTTTTTGCCAACATTAGGGCTTCAATCCCTGAGTTGAGACTTTTTAGACATAGGGCCTCCATTCCTAGTCACCTTTTTGCCATCATTAGGGCTTCAATCCCTGAGTTGAGCCTTTTAGACGTTGGGCCTCCATTCCTTAGTCGCCTTTTTTGCCAACATTAGGGCTCCAAACCCTGACTTGAGCCTTTTTAGACATAGAGCCTCCATTTCCTAGTCGCCTTTTTGCCAGCATTAGGGCTCCAATCCCTGAGTTGAGCCTTGTAGACATAGGGCCTCCATTCCCTAGTCGCCTTTTTTGCAAATATTAGGGCTCCAATCCCTGAGTTGAGACTTTTTAGACATAGGGCCTCCATTCCCTAGTCGCCTTTTTGCCAACATTAGGGCTCCAATCCCTGAGTTGAGCCTTGTAGACATAGGGCCTCCATTCCCTAGTCGCCTTTTTTGCCAACATTTTGGCTCCAATCCTTGAGTTGAGACTTTTTAGACATATGGCCTCCATTCCCTAGTCGCCTCTTTTGCCAACATTAAGGCTCCAATTCCTAAGTTGAGCCTTTTTAGACATAGGGCCTCCATTCTCTAGTCGTATTTCGCCAACATTAGGGCTCCAAACCCTGAGTTGAGCCTTTTATACATAGGGCCTCCATTCCCTAGTCTCTTTTTTGCCATCATTAGGGCTCCAATCCCTGAGTAGAGCCTTTTATACATAGGGCCTCCATTCCCTGGTCGCCTTTTTGCCAACATTAGAGCTCCAATCCCTGAGTTGAGACTTTTTAGACATAGGGCCTACATTCCCTAGTTGCCTTTTTGCCAACATTAGGGCTCCAATCCCTGAGTTGAGACTTTTTAGACATATGGCCTCCATTCCCTAGTCGCCTCTTTTGCCAACATTAGGGCTGCAATCTCTGAGTTGAGCCTTTTTAGACTTTGGGCCTCCATTCCCTAGTCGTATTTCGCCAACATTAGGGCTCCAATCCCTGAGTTGAGCCTTTTAGATATAGGGCCTCCATTCCCTAGTCTCGTTTTTGCCATCATTAGGGCTCCTATCCCTGAGTAGAGCCTTTTAGACATAGTGCCTCCATTCCCTATTCGCCTTTTTTGCCAACAATAGGGCTCCAATCCCTGTGTTGAGCCTTTTAGAGATAGGACTTTCATTCCCTAGTCGCCTTTTTGCCAACATTAGGGCTCCAATCCCTGAGTTGAGACTTTTTAGACATAGGGCCTCCAATCCCTAGTCGCCTCTTTTGCCAACATTAGGGCTCCAATCATTGAGTTGAGCCTTTTACACATATGGCCTCCATTCCCTAGTCACCAATTTGGCCAACACTAGTGCTCCAACCCCTGAGTTAAGCCTTGTAGACATAGGGCCTCCATTCCCTAGTCGCCTTTTTTGCAAATATTAGGGCTCCAATCCCTGAGTTGAGACTTTTTAGACATAGGGCCTCCATTCCCTAGTCGCCTTTTTGCCAACATTAAGGCTCCAATCCCTGAGTTGAGCCTTGTAGGCATAGGGCCTCCATTCCCTAGTCGCCTTTTTTGCCAACATTTTGGCTCCAATCCCTGAGTTGAGACTTTTTAGACATAGGTCCTCCATTCCCTAGTCGCCTCTTTTGCCAACATTAAGGCTCCAATTCCTGAGTTTAGCCTTTTTAGACATAGGGCCTCCATTCTCTAGTCATATTTCGCCAACATTAGGGCTCCAATCCCTGAGTTGAGCCTTTTAGACATAGGGCCTCCATTCCCTAGTCTCTTTTTTGCCATCATTAGGGCTCCAATCCCTGAGTAGAGCCTTTTATACATAGAGCCTCCATTCCCTGGTCGCCTTTTTTCCAACATTAGAGCTCCAATCCCTGAGTTGAGACTTTTTAGACATAGGGCCTACATTCCCTAGTTGCCTTTTTGCCAACATTAGGGGTCCAATCCCTGAGTTGAGACTTTTTAGACATATGGCCTCCATTCCCTAGTCGCCTCTTTTGCCAACATTAGGGCTGCAATCTCTGAGTTGAGCCTTTTTAGACTTTGGGCCTCCGTTCCCTAGTCGTATTTCGCCAACATTAGGGCTCCAATCCCTGAGTTGAGCCTTTTAGATATAGGGCCTCCATTCCCTAGTCTCGTTTTTGCCATCATTAGGGCTCCTATCCCTGAGTAGAGCCTTTTAGACATAGTGCCTCCATTCCCTATTCGCCTTTTTTGCCAACAATAGGGCTCCAATCCCTGTGTTGAGCCTTTTAGAGATAGGACTTTCATTCCCTAGTCGCCTTTTTGCCAACATTAGGGCTCCAATCCCTGAGTTGAGACTTTTTAGACATAGGGCCTCCAATCCCTAGTCACCTCTTTTGCCAACATTAGGGCTCCAATCCTTGAGTTGAGCCTTTTACACATATGGCCTCCATTCCCTAGTCGCCAATTTGGCCAACACTAGTGCTCCAACCCCTGAGTTGAGTCTTTTTAGTAATAGGGCCTCCATTCCCTAGTCGCCTTTTTGGCAACATTAGGGCTCCAATCCCTGAGTTGAGCCTTTTAGACATAGCGCCGCCATCCCTAGTCGCCTTTTTTGCCAACATTAGGGCTCCAATCCCTGAGTTGAGACTTTATAGACATAGGGCGTCCATTCCTAGTTGCCTTTTTGCCATCATTAGGGCTTCAATCCCTGAGTTGAGCCTTTTAGACATAGGGCCTCCATTCCTTAGTCGCCTTTTTTGCCAACATTAGGGCTCCAAACCCCGAGTTGAGCCTTTTTACACATAGGGCCTCCATTTTCTAGTTGCCTTTTTGCCAGCATTAGGGCTCCAATCCCTTAGTTGAGTCTTGTAGACATAGGGCCTTAATTCCCTAGTCGCCTTTTTTGCCAACATTAGGGCTCCAATACCTGAGTTGAGACTTTTTAGACATAGGGCCTCCATTCATAGTCTCCTTTTTGCCATCATTAGGGCTCCAATCCCTGAGTTGAGCCTTTTAGACATAGGACCTCCATTCCTTAGTCGCCTTTTTTGCTAACATTAGGGCTCCAATCTCTGAGTTGAGCCTTTTTAGACATAGGGCCTCCATTCCCTAGTCGCCTTTTTGCCAGCATTAGGGCTCCAATCCCTGAGTTGATCCTTGTAGACATAGGGCCTCCATTCCCTAGTCTCCTTTTTTGCCAACATTAGGGCTCCAATCCCTGAGTTGAGACTTTTTATACATAGGGCCTCCATTCCCTAGTCGCCTCTTTTGCCAACATTAGGGCTCCAATCCCTGAGTTGAGCCTTTTTAGACATAGGGCCTCCATTCCCTAGTCGCCTTTTTTGCCAACATTAGGGCTCCAATCCCTGAGTTGAGACTTTTTATACATAGGGCCTCCATTCCCTAGTCGCCTCTTTTGCCAACATTAGGGCTCCAATCCCTGAGTTGAGCCTTTTTAGACATAGGGCCTCCATTCCCTAGTCGCCTTTTTGCCAGCATTAGGGCTCCAATCCCTGAGTTGATCCTTGTAGACATAGGGCCTCCATTCCCTAGTCGCCTTATTTGTCAACATTAGGGCTCCAATCCTTGAGGTGAGCTTTTTAGACATAGGGCCTCCATTCCCTAATTCCCTTTTTGCCAACATTAGGGCTCTGATCTCTGAGTTGAGCCTTTTAGACATAGGGCCTCCATTCCCTAGTTGCCTTTTTTGCAAACAATATGGCTTCAATCCCTGTGTTGAGTCTTTTAGATATAGGGCCTTCATTCCCTAGTCGCCTTTTTGCCAACATTAGGGCTCAAATCCCTGAGTTGAGCCTTTTAGATATAGGGCCTCCATTCCCTAGTTGCCTTTTTTTCCAATATTAGTACTCCAACTCTGAGTTGAGCCTTTTTAGACATAGGGCCTCCATTCCCTAGTCGCCTTTTTGCCAACATTAGGCTCCGATCACTGAGTTGAGCCTTTTAGACATAGCGCCTCCATTCCCTAGAAGCCTTTTTTGCCAACATTAGGTCTCCAATCCCTGAGTTGAGACTTTTTAGACATAGGGCCTACATTCCCTAGTTGCTTCTTTTGCCAACCTTAGGGCTCTAATCCCTGAGTTGAGCCTTTTTAGACATAGGGCCTCTATTCCCTAGTCGCCTTTCGCCAACATTAGGGCTCCAATCCCTGAGTTGAGCCTTTTAGACATAGGACCTCCATTCTCTAGTCGCCTTTTTGCCAACATTAGGGCTCCAATCCTTGAGGTGAGCATTTTAGTCATATGGTCTCCATTCCCTAGTCGCCTTTTTGCCAACATTAGGGCTCTGATCCTTGAGTTGAGCCTTTTAGACATAGGTCCTCCATTCCCTAGTTGCCCTTTTTGCCAACAATAGGGCTCCAATCCCTGTGTTGAGCCTTTTAGACATAGGGCCTTCATTCCCTAGTCTCCTTTTTGCCAACATTAGAGCTCAAATCCCTGAGTTGAGCCTTTTAGACATAGGGCCTCCATTCCCTAGTCACCTTTTTTGCCAACATTAGTGCTCCAACCCCTGAGTTGAGCCTTTTTAGACATAGGGCCTCCATTCCATAGTCGCCTTTTCGCCAATATTAGGGCTCCAATCCCTGAGTTGAGCCTTTTAGACATAGCGCGTCCATCCCTAGTCGCCTTTTTTGCCAACATTAGGGCTTCAATCCCTGAGTTGAGACTTTTTAGACATAGGGCCTCCATTCCTAGTCACCTTTTTGCCATCATTAGGGCTTCAATCCCTGAGTTGAGCCTTTTAGACGTTGGGCCTCCATTCCTTAGTCGCCTTTTTTGAAAACATTAGGGCTCCAAACCCTGACTTGAGCCTTTTTAGACATAGAGCCTCCATTTCCTAGTCGCCTTTTTGCCAGCATTAGGGCTCCAATCCCTGAGTTGAGCCTTGTAGACATAGGGCCTCCATTCCCTAGTCGCCTTTTTTGCAAATATTAGGGCTCCAATCCCTGAGTTGAGACTTTTTAGACATAGGGCCTCCATTCCCTAGTCGCCTTTTTGCCAACATTAGGGCTCCAATCCCTGAGTTGAGCCTTGTAGACATAGGGCCTCCATTCCCTAGTCGCCTTTTTTGCCAACATTTTGGCTCCAATCCTTGAGTTGAGACTTTTTAGACATATGGCCTCCATTCCCTAGTCGCCTCTTTTGCCAACATTAAGGCTCCAATTCCTAAGTTGAGCCTTTTTAGACATAGGGCCTCCATTCTCTAGTCGTATTTCGCCAACATTAGGGCTCCAAACCCTGAGTTGAGCCTTTTATACATAGGGCCTCCATTCCCTAGTCTCTTTTTTGCCATCATTAGGGCTCCAATCCCTGAGTAGAGCCTTTTATACATAGGGCCTCCATTCCCTGGTCGCCTTTTTGCCAACATTAGAGCTCCAATCCCTGAGTTGAGACTTTTTAGACATAGGGCCTACATTCCCTAGTTGCCTTTTTGCCAACATTAGGGCTCCAATCCCTGAGTTGAGACTTTTTAGACATATGGCCTCCATTCCCTAGTCGCCTCTTTTGCCAACATTAGGGCTGCAATCTCTGAGTTGAGCCTTTTTAGACTTTGGGCCTCCATTCCCTAGTCGTATTTCGCCAACATTAGGGCTTCAATCCCTGAGTTGAGCCTTTTAGATATAGGGCCTCCATTCCCTAGTCTCGTTTTTGCCATCATTAGGGCTCCTATCCCTGAGTAGAGCCTTTTAGACATAGTGCCTCCATTCCCTATTCGCCTTTTTTGCCAACAATAGGGCTCCAATCCCTGTGTTGAGCCTTTTAGAGATAGGACTTTCATTCCCTAGTCGCCTTTTTGCCAACATTAGGGCTCCAATCCCTGAGTTGAGACTTTTTAGACATAGGGCCTCCAATCCCTAGTCGCCTCTTTTGCCAACATTAGGGCTCCAATCATTGAGTTGAGCCTTTTACACATATGGCCTCCATTCCCTAGTCGCCAATTTGGCCAACACTAGTGCTCCAACCCCTGAGTTAAGCCTTGTAGACATAGGGCCTCCATTCCCTAGTCGCCTTTTTTGCAAATATTAGGGCTCCAATCCCTGAGTTGAGACTTTTTAGACATAGGGCCTCCATTCCCTAGTCGCCTTTTTGCCAACATTAAGGCTCCAATCCCTGAGTTGAGCCTTGTAGACATAGGGCCTCCATTCCCTAGTCGCCTTTTTTGCCAACATTTTGGCTCCAATCCCTGAGTTGAGACTTTTTAGACATAGGTCCTCCATTCCCTAGTCGCCTCTTTTGCCAACATTAAGGCTCCAATTCCTGAGTTTAGCCTTTTTAGACATAGGGCCTCCATTCTCTAGTCATATTTCGCCAACATTAGGGCTCCAATCCCTGAGTTGAGCCTTTTAGACATAGGGCCTCCATTCCCTAGTCTCTTTTTTGCCATCATTAGGGCTCCAATCCCTGAGTAGAGCCTTTTATACATAGAGCCTCCATTCCCTGGTCGCCTTTTTGCCAACATTAGAGCTCCAATCCCTGAGTTGAGACTTTTTAGACATAGGGCCTACATTCCCTAGTTGCCTTTTTGCCAACATTAGGGCTTCAATCCCTGAGTTGAGACTTTTTAGACATATGGCCTCCATTCCCTAGTCGCCTCTTTTGCCAACATTAGGGCTGCAATCTCTGAGTTGAGCCTTTTTAGACTTTGGGCCTCCATTCCCTAGTCGTATTTCGCCAACATTAGGGCTCCAATCCCTGAGTTGAGCCTTTTAGATATAGGGCCTCCATTCCCTAGTCTCGTTTTTGCCATCATTAGGGCTCCTATCCCTGAGTAGAGCCTTTTAGACATAGTGCCTCCATTCCCTATTCGCCTTTTTTGCCAACAATAGGGCTCCAATCCCTGTGTTGAGCCTTTTAGAGATAGGACTTTCATTCCCTAGTCGCCTTTTTGCCAACATTATGGCTCCAATCCCTGAGTTGAGACTTTTTAGACATAGGGCCTCCAATCCCTAGTCGCCTCTTTTGCCAACATTAGGGCTCCAATCCTTGAGTTGAGCCTTTTACACATATGGCCTCCATTCCCTAGTCGCCAATTTGGCCAACACTAGTGCTCCAACCCCTGAGTTGAGTCTTTTTAGTAATAGGGCCTCCATTCCCTAGTCGCCTTTTTGGCAACATTAGGGCTCCAATCCCTGAGTTGAGCCTTTTAGACATAGCGCCGCCATCCCTAGTCGCCTTTTTTGCCAACATTAGGGCTCCAATCCCTGAGTTGAGACTTTATAGACATAGGGCGTCCATTCCTAGTTGCCTTTTTGCCATCATTAGGGCTTCAATCCCTGAGTTGAGCCTTTTAGACATAGGGCCTCCATTCCTTAGTCGCCTTTTTTGCCAACATTAGGGCTCCAAACCCCGAGTTGAGCCTTTTTACACATAGGGCCTCCATTTTCTAGTTGCCTTTTTGCCAGCATTAGGGCTTCAATCCCTTAGTTGAGCCTTGTAGACATAGGGCCTTAATTCCCTAGTCGTCTTTTTTGCCAACATTAGGGCTCCAATACCTGAGTTGAGACTTTTTAGACATAGGGCCTCCATTCATAGTCTCCTTTTTGCCATCATTAGGGCTCCAATCCCTGAGTTGAGCCTTTTAGACATAGGACCTCCATTCCTTAGTCGCCTTTTTTGCTAACATTAGGGTTCCAATCTCTGAGTTGAGCCTTTTTAGACATAGGGCCTCCATTCCCTAGTCGCCTTTTTGCCAGCATTAGGGCTCCAATCCCTGAGTTGATCCTTGTTGACATAGGGCCTCCATTCCCTAGTCTCCTTTTTTGCCAACATTAGGGCTCCAATCCCTGAGTTGAGACTTTTTATACATAGGGCCTCCATTCCCTAGTCGCCTCTTTTGCCAACATTAGGGCTCCAATCCCTGAGTTGAGCCTTTTTAGACATAGGGCCTCCATTCCCTAGTCTCCTTTTTTGCCAACATTAGGGCTCCAATCCCTGAGTTGAGACTTTTTATACATAGGGCCTCCATTCCCTAGTCGCCTCTTTTGCCAACATTAGGGCTCCAATCCCTGAGTTGAGCCTTTTTAGACATAGGGCCTCCATTCCCTAGTCGCCTTTTTGCCAGCATTAGGGCTCCAATCCCTGAGTTGATCCTTGTAGACATAGGGCCTCCATTCCCTAGTCGCCTTATTTGTCAACATTAGGGCTCCAATCCCTGAGTTGAGACTTTTTATACATAGGGCCTCCATTCCCTAGTCGCCTCTTTTGCCAACATTAGGGCTCCAATCCCTGAGTTGAGCCTTTTTAGACATACGGCCTCCATTCCCTAGTCTCCTTTTTGCCATCATTAGGGCTCCAATCCCTGAGTAGAGCATTTTAGACACAGGGCCTCCATTCCCTGGTCGCCTTTTTTGCCAACATTAGGGCCTCCAATCCGTGAGTTGAGACTTTTTAGACAAAGGGTCTACATTCCCTAGTCGGCTCTTTATCCAATATTAGGGCTCTAATCCTTGAGTTGAGCCTTTTTAGACATATGGCCTCCATTCCTAGTCACCTTTTTGCCATCATTAGGGCTTCAATCCCTGAGTTGAGCCTTTTAGACGTTGGGCCTCCATTCCTTAGTCGCCTTTTTTGCCAACATTAGGGCTCCAAACCCTGAGTTGAGCCTTTTTAGACATAGGGCCTCCATTTCCTAGTCGCCTTTTTGCCAGCATTAGGGCTCCAATCCCTGAGTTGAGCCTTGTAGACATAGGGCCTCCATTCCCTAGTCGCCTTTTTTGCCAACATTAGGGCTCCAATCCCTGAGTTGAGACTTTTTAGATATAGGGCCTCCATTCCTAGTCACCTTTTTGCCATCATTAGGGCTTCAATCCCTGAGTTGAGCCTTTTAGACGTTGGGCCTCCATTCCTTAGTCGCCTTTTTTGCCAACATTAGGGCTCCAAACCCTGAGTTGAGCCTTTTTAGACATATGGCCTCCATTCCCTAGTTGCCTTTCGCCAACATTAGGGCTCCAATCCCTGAGTTGAGCCTTTTAGACATAGAACCTCCATTCTCTAGTCGCCTTTTTGTCAACATTAGGGCTCCAATCCTTGAGGTGAGCTTTTTAGACATAGGGCCTCCATTCCCTAATTCCCTTTTTGCCAACATTAGGGCTCTGATATCTGAGTTGAGCCTTTTAGACATAGGGCCTCCATTCCCTAGTTGCCTTTTTTGCAAACAATAGGGCTTCAATCCCTGTGTTGAGTCTTTTAGACATAGAGCCTTCATTCCCTAGTCGCGTTTTTGCCAACATTAGGGCTCAAATCCCTGAGTTGAGCCTTTTAGATATAGGGCCTCCATTCCCTAGTTGCCTTTTTTTCCAATATTAGTACTCCAACTCTGAGTTGAGCCTTTTTAGACATAGGGCCTCCATTCCCTAGTCGCCTTTTTGCCAACATTAGGCTCCGATCACTGAGTTGAGTCTTTTAGACATAGCGCCTCCATTCCCTAGAAGCCTTTTTTGCCAACATTAGGTCTCCAATCCCTGAGTTGAGACTTTTTAGACATAGGGCCTACATTCCCTAGTTGCTTCTTTTGCCAACCTTAGGGCTCTAATCCCTGAGTTGAGCCTTTTTAGACATAGGGCCTCTATTCCCTAGTCGCCTTTCGCCAACATTAGGGCTCCAATCCCTGAGTTGAGCCTTTTAGACATAGGACCTCCATTCTCTAGTCGCCTTTTTGCCAACATTAGGGCTCCAATCCTTGAGGTGAGCATTTTAGTCATAGGGTCTCCATTCCCTAGTCGCCTTTTTGCCAACATTAGGGCTCTGATCCTTGAGTTGAGCCTTTTAGACATAGGTCCTCCATTCCCTAGTTGCCCTTTTTGCCAACAATAGGGCTCCAATCCCTGTGTTGAGCCTTTTAGACATAGGGCCTTCATTCCCTAGTCTCCTTTTTGCCAACATTAGAGCTCAAATCCCTGAGTTGAGCCTTTTAGACATAGGGCCTCCATTCCCTAGTCACCTTTTTTGCCAACATTAGTGCTCCAACCCCTGAGTTGAGCCTTTTTAGACATAGGGCCTCCATTCCATAGTCGCCTTTTCGCCAATATTAGGGCTCCAATCCCTGAGTTGAGCCTTTTGGACATAGCGCGTCCATCCCTAGTCGCCTTTTTTGCCAACATTAGGGCTTCAATCCCTGAGTTGAGACTTTTTAGACATAGGGCCTCCATTTCTAGTCACCTTTTTGCCATCATTAGGGCTTCAATCCCTGAGTTGAGCCTTTTAGACGTTGGGCCTCCATTCCTTAGTCGCCTTTTTTGCCAACATTAGGGCTCCAAACCCTGACTTGAGCCTTTTTTGACATAGGGCCTCCATTTCCTAGTCGCCTTTTTGCCAGCATTAGGGCTCCAATCCCTGAGTTGAGCCTTGTAGACATAGGGCCTCCATTCCCTAGTCGCCTTTTTTGCAAATATTAGGGCTCCAATCCCTGAGTTGAGACTTTTTAGACATAGGGCCTCCATTCCCTAGTCGCCTTTTTGCCAACATTAGGGCTCCAATCCCTGAGTTGAGCCTTGTAGACATAGGGCCTCCATTCCCTAGTCGCCTTTTTTGCCAACATTTTGGCTCCAATCCTTGAGTTGAGACTTTTTAGACATATGGCCTCCATTCCCTAGTCGCCTCTTTTGCCAACATTAAGGCTCCAATTCCTAAGTTGAGCCTTTTTAGACATAGGGCCTCCATTCTCTAGTCGTATTTCGCCAACATTAGGGCTCCAAACCCTGAGTTGAGCCTTTTATACATAGGGCCTCCATTCCCTAGTCTCTTTTTTGCCATCATTAGGGCTCCAATCCCTGAGTAGAGCCTTTTATACATAGGGCCTCCATTCCCTGGTCGCCTTTTTGCCAACATTAGAGCTCCAATTCCTGAGTTGAGACTTTTTAGACATAGGGCCTACATTCCCTAGTTGCCTTTTTGCCAACATTAGGGCTCCAATCCCTGAGTTGAGACTTTTTAGACATATGGCCTCCATTCCCTAGTCGCCTCTTTTGCCAACATTAGGGCTGCAATCTCTGAGTTGAGCCTTTTTAGACTTTGGGCCTCCATTCCCTAGTCGTATTTCGCCAACATTAGGGCTCCAATCCCTGAGTTGAGCCTTTTAGATATAGGGCCTCCATTCCCTAGTCTCGTTTTTGCCATCATTAGGGCTCCTATCCCTGAGTAGAGCCTTTTAGACATAGTGCCTCCATTCCCTATTCGCCTTTTTTGCCAACAATAGGGCTCCAATCCCTGTGTTGAGCCTTTTAGAGATAGGACTTTCATTCCCTAGTCGCCTTTTTGCCAACATTAGGGCTCCAATCCCTGAGTTGAGACTTTTTAGACATAGGGCCTCCAATCCCTAGTCGCCTCTTTTGCCAACATTAGGGCTCCAATCCTTGAGTTGAGCCTTTTACACATATGGCCTCCATTCCCTAGTCGCCAATTTGGCCAACACTAGTGCTCCAACCCCTGAGTTAAGCCTTGTAGACATAGGGCCTCCATTCCCTAGTCGCCTTTTTTGCAAAATATTAGGGCTCCAATCCCTGAGTTGAGACTTTTTAGACATAGGGCCTCCATTCCCTAGTCGCCTTTTTGCCAACATTAAGGCTCCAATCCCTGAGTTGAGCCTTGTAGACATAGGGCCTCCATTCCCTAGTCGCCTTTTTTGCCAACATTTTGGCTCCAATCCCTGAGTTGAGACTTTTTAGACATAGGTCCTCCATTCCCTAGTCGCCTCTTTTGCCAACATTAAGGCTCCAATTCCTGAGTTTAGCCTTTTTAGACATAGGGCCTCCATTCTCTAGTCATATTTCGCCAACATTAGGGCTCCAATCCCTGAGTTGAGCCTTTTAGACATAGGGCCTCCATTCCCTAGTCTCTTTTTTGCCATCATTAGGGCTCCAATCCCTGAGTAGAGCCTTTTATACATAGGGCCTCCATTCCCTGGTCGCCTTTTTGCCAACATTAGTGCTCCAACCCTTGAGTTGAGCCTTTTTAGACATAGGGCCTTCATTACCTAGTTGCCTTTTTGCCAATATTAGGGCTCTAATCCCTGAGTTGAGACTTTTTAGACATATGGCCTCCATTCCCTAGTCGCCTCTTTTGCCAACATTAGGGCTGCAATCTCTGAGTTGAGCCTTTTTAGACTTTGGGCCTCCATTCCCTAGTCGTATTTCGCCAACATTAGGGCTCCAATCCCTGAGTTGAGCCTTTTAGATATAGGGCCTCCATTCCCTAGTCTCGTTTTTGCCATCATTAGGGCTCCTATCCCTGAGTAGAGCCTTTTAGACATAGTGCCTCCATTCCCTATTCGCCTTTTTTGCCAACAATAGGGCTCCAATCCCTGTGTTGAGACTTTTAGAGATAGGACTTTCATTCCCTAGTCGCCTTTTTGCCAACATTAGGGCTCCAATCCCTGAGTTGAGACTTTTTAGACGTAGGGCCTCCAATCCCTAGTCACCTCTTTTGCCAACATTAGGGCTCCAATCCTTGAGTTGAGCCTTTTACACATATGGCCTCCATTCCCTAGTCGCCAATTTGGCCAACACTAGTGCTCCAACCCCTGAGTTGAGTCTTTTTAGTAATAGGGCCTCCATTCCCTAGTCGCCTTTTTGGCAACATTAGGGCTCCAATCCCTGAGTTGAGCCTTTTAGACATAGCGCCGCCATCCCTAGTCGCCTTTTTTGCCAACATTAGGGCTCCAATCCCTGAGTTGAGACTTTATAGACATAGGGCGTCCATTCCTAGTTGCCTTTTTGCCATCATTAGGGCTTCAATCCCTGAGTTGAGCCTTTTAGACATAGGGCCTCCATTCCTTAGTCGCCTTTTTTGCCAACATTAGGGCTCCAAACCCCGAGTTGAGCCTTTTTACACATAGGGCCTCCATTTTCTAGTTGCCTTTTTGCCAGCATTAGGGCTCCAATCCCTTAGTTGAGCCTTGTAGACATAGGGCCTTAATTCCCTAGTCGCCTTTTTTGCCAACATTAGGGCTCCAATACCTGAGTTGAGACTTTTTAGACATAGGGCCTCCATTCATAGTCTCCTTTTTGCCATCATTAGGGCTCCAATCCCTGAGTTGAGCCTTTTAGACATAGGACCTTCATTCCTTAGTCGCCTTTTTTGCTAACATTAGGGCTCCAATCTCTGAGTTGAGCCTTTTTAGACATAGGGCCTCCATTCCCTAGTCGCCTTTTTGCCAGCATTAGGGCTCCAATCCCTGAGTTGATCCTTGTAGACATAGGGCCTCCATTCCCTAGTCTCCTTTTTTGCCAACATTAGGGCTCCAATCCCTGAGTTGAGACTTTTTATACATAGGGCCTCCATTCCCTAGTCGCCTCTTTTGCCAACATTAGGGCTCCAATCCCTGAGTTGAGCCTTTTTAGACATAGGGCCTCCATTCCCTAGTCTCCTTTTTTGCCAACATTAGGGCTCCAATCCCTGAGTTGAGACTTTTTATACATAGGGCCTCCATTCCCTAGTCGCCTCTTTTGCCAACATTAGGGCTCCAATCCCTGAGTTGAGCCTTTTTAGACATAGGGCCTCCATTCCCTAGTCGCCTTTTTGCCAGCATTAGGGCTCCAATCCCTGAGTTGATCCTTGTAGACATAGGGCCTCCATTCCCTAGTCGCCTTATTTGTCAACATTAGGGCTCCAATCCCTGAGTTGAGACTTTTTATACATAGGGCCTCCATTCCCTAGTCGCCTCTTTTGCCAACATTAGGGCTCCAATCCCTGAGTTGAGCCTTTTTAGACATACGGCCTCCATTCCCTAGTCTCCTTTTTGCCATCATTAGGGCTCCAATCCCTGAGTAGAGCATTTTAGACACAGGGCCTCCATTCCCTGGTCGCCTTTTTTGCCAACATTAGGGCTCCAATCCGTGAGTTGAGACTTTTTAGACAAAGGGTCTACATTCCCTAGTCGCCTCTTTATCCAATATTAGGGCTCTAATCCTTGAGTTGAGCCTTTTTAGACATATGGCCTCCATTCCCTAGTCACCTTTCGCCAACATTAGGGCTCCAATCCCTGAGTAGAGCCTTTTAGACATAGGACCTCCATTCTATAGTCGCCTTTTTGTCAACATTAGGGCTCCAATCCTTGAGGTGAGCTTTTTAGACATAGGGCCTCCATTCCCTAGTCGAGTTTTTGCCAACATTAGGGCTCCAATCCCTGAGTTGAGCCTTTTAGACATAGCGCCGCCATCCCTAGTCGCTTTTTTGCCAACATTAGGGCTCCAATCCCAGAGTTGAGACTTTATAGACATAGGGCCTCCATTCCTAGTTGCCTTTTTGCCATCATTAGGGCTCCAATCCCTGAGTTGAGCCTTTTAGACATAGGGCCTCCATTCCTTAGTCGCCTTTTTTGCCAACATTAGGGCTCCAATCCCTGAGTTCAGCCTTTTTAGACATAGGGCCTCCAATTTCTATTTGCCTTTTTGCCAGCATTAGGGCTCCAATCCCTGAGTTGAGCCTTGTAGACATAGGGCCTTAATTCCCTAGTCGCCTTTTTTGCCAACATTAGGGCTCCAATCCCTGAGTTGAGACTTTTTAGACATAGGGCCTCCATTCCTAGTCGCCTTTTTGCCATCATTAGGGCTCCAATCCCTGAGTTGAGCCTTTTAGACATAGGACATCCATTCCTTAGTCGCCTTTTTTGCTAACATTAGGGCTCCAATCCCTGAGTTGAGCCTTTTTAGACATAGCGCCTCCATTCCCTAGTCGCCTTTTTGCAAGCATTAGGGCTCCAATCCCTGAGTTGATCCTTGTAGACATAGGGCCTCCATTCCCTAGTCGCCTTTTTTGCCAACATTAGGGCTCCAATCCCTGAGTTGAGACTTTTTAGACATAGGACCTCCATTCCCTAGTCGCCTCTTTTGCCAACATTAGGGCTCCAATCCCTGAGTTGAGCCTTTTTAGACATAGCGCCTCCATTCCCTAGTCGTATTTCGCTAACATTAGGGCTCCAATCCCTGAGTTGAGCCTTTTAGACATACGGCCTCCATTCCCTAGTCTCCTTTTTGCCATTATTAGGGCTCCAATGCCTGAGTAAAGCATTTTAGACACAGGGCCTCCATTCCCTGGTCGCCTTTTTTGCCAACATTAGGGCTCCAATCCGTGAGTTGAGACTTTTTAGACAAAGGGCCTACATTCCCTAGTCGCCTCTTTTTTAAATATTAGGGCTCTAATCCTTGAGTTGAGCCTTTTTAGACATATGGCCTCCATTCCCTAGTCACCTTTCGCCAACATTAGGGCTCCAATCCCTGAGTTGAGCCTTTTAGACATTGGACCTCCATTCTCTAGTCGCATTTTTGTCTACATTAGGGCTCCAATCCTTGAGGTGAACTTTTTAGACATAGGGCCTCCATTCCCTAGTTGCCCTTTTGCCAACATTAGGGCTCTAATCCTTGAGTTGAGCCTTTTAGACATAGGGCCTCCATTTTCTAGTTGCCTTTTTGCCAGCATTAGGGCTCCAATCCCTGAGTTGAGCCTTGTAGACATAGGGCCTTAATTCCCTAGTCGCCTTTTTTGCCAGCATTAGGGCTCCAATCCTTGAGTTGAGACTTTTTAGACATAGGGCCTCCATTCATAGTCTCCTTTTTGCCATCATTAGGGCTCCAATCCCTGAGTTGAGCCTTTTAGACATAGGACCTCTATTCCTTAGTCGCCTTTTTTGCTAACAATAGTGCTCCAATCTCTGAGTTTAGCCTTTTTAGACATAGGGCCTCCATTCCCTAGTCGCCTTTTTGCCAGCATTAGGGCTCCAATCCCTGAGTTGATCCTTGTAGACATAGGGCCTCCATTCCCTAGTCTCCTTTTTTGCCAACATTAGGGCTCCAATCCCTGAGTTGAGACTTTTTATACATAGGGCCTCCATTCCCTAGTCGCCTCTTTTGCCAACATTAGGGCTCCAATCCCTGAGTTGAGCCTTTTTAGACATAGGGCCTCCATTCCCTAGTCGCCTTTTTGCCAGCATTAGGGCTCCAATCCGTGAGTTGAGACTTTTTATACATAGGGCCTCCATTCCCTAGTCGCCTCTTTTGCCAACATTAGGGCTCCAATCCCTGAGTTGAGCCTTTTTAGACATAGGGCCTCCATTCACTAGTCGCCTTTTTGCCAGCATTAGGGCTCCAATCCCTGAGTTGATCCTTGTAGACATAGGGCCTCCATTCCCTAGTCGCCTTATTTGTCAACATTAGGGCTCCAATCCCTGAGTTGAGACTTTTTATACATAGGGCCTCCATTCCCTAGTCGCCTCTTTTGCCAACATTAGGGCTCCAATCCCTGAGTTGAGCCTTTTTAGACATACGGCCTCCATTCCCTAGTCTCCTTTTTGCCATCATTAGGGCTCCAATCCCTGAGTAGAGCATTTTAGACACAGGGCCTCCATTCCCTGGTCGCCTTTTTTGCCAACATTAGGGCTCCAAACCCTGAGTTGAGCCTTTTTAGACATAGGGCCTCCATTTCCTAGTCGCCTTTTTGCCAGCATTAGGGCTCCAATCCCTGAGTTGAGCCTTGTAGACATAGGGCCTCCATTCCCTAGTCGCCTTTTTTGCCAACATTAGGGCTCCAATCCCTGAGTTGAGACTTTTTAGATATAGGGCCTCCATTCCTAGTCACCTTTTTGCCATCATTAGGGCTTCAATCCCTGAGTTGAGCCTTTTAGACGTTGGGCCTCCATTCCTTAGTCGCCTTTTTTGCCAACATTAGGGCTCCAAACCCTGAGTTGAGCCTTTTTAGACATATGGCCTCCATTCCCTAGTTGCCTTTCGCCAACATTAGGGCTCCAATCCCTGAGTTGAGCCTTTTAGACATAGAACCTCCATTCTCTAGTCGCCTTTTTGTCAACATTAGGGCTCCAATCCTTGAGGTGAGCTTTTTAGACATAGGGCCTCCATTCCCTAATTCCCTTTTTGCCAACATTAGGGCTCTGATATCTGAGTTGAGCCTTTTAGACATAGGGCCTCCATTCCCTAGTTGCCTTTTTTGCAAACAATAGGGCTTCAATCCCTGTGTTGAGTCTTTTAGACATAGAGCCTTCATTCCCTAGTCGCGTTTTTGCCAACATTAGGGCTCAAATCCCTGAGTTGAGCCTTTTAGATATAGGGCCTCCATTCCCTAGTTGCCTTTTTTTCCAATATTAGTACTCCAACTCTGAGTTGAGCCTTTTTAGACATAGGGCCTCCATTCCCTAGTCGCCTTTTTGCCAACATTAGGCTCCGATCACTGAGTTGAGTCTTTTAGACATAGCGCCTCCATTCCCTAGAAGCCTTTTTTGCCAACATTAGGTCTCCAATCCCTGAGTTGAGACTTTTTAGACATAGGGCCTACATTCCCTAGTTGCTTCTTTTGCCAACCTTAGGGCTCTAATCCCTGAGTTGAGCCTTTTTAGACATAGGGCCTCTATTCCCTAGTCGCCTTTCGCCAACATTAGGGCTCCAATCCCTGAGTTGAGCCTTTTAGACATAGGACCTCCATTCTCTAGTCGCCTTTTTGCCAACATTAGGGCTCCAATCCTTGAGGTGAGCATTTTAGTCATAGGGTCTCCATTCCCTAGTCGCCTTTTTGCCAACATTAGGGCTCTGATCCTTGAGTTGAGCCTTTTAGACATAGGTCCTCCATTCCCTAGTTGCCCTTTTTGCCAACAATAGGGCTCCAATCCCTGTGTTGAGCCTTTTAGACATAGGGCCTTCATTCCCTAGTCTCCTTTTTGCCAACATTAGAGCTCAAATCCCTGAGTTGAGCCTTTTAGACATAGGGCCTCCATTCCCTAGTCACCTTTTTTGCCAACATTAGTGCTCCAACCCCTGAGTTGAGCCTTTTTAGACATAGGGCCTCCATTCCATAGTCGCCTTTTCGCCAATATTAGGGCTCCAATCCCTGAGTTGAGCCTTTTGGACATAGCGCGTCCATCCCTAGTCGCCTTTTTTGCCAACATTAGGGCTTCAATCCCTGAGTTGAGACTTTTTAGACATAGGGCCTCCATTTCTAGTCACCTTTTTGCCATCATTAGGGCTTCAATCCCTGAGTTGAGCCTTTTAGACGTTGGGCCTCCATTCCTTAGTCGCCTTTTTTGCCAACATTAGGGCTCCAAACCCTGACTTGAGCCTTTTTTGACATAGGGCCTCCATTTCCTAGTCGCCTTTTTGCCAGCATTAGGGCTCCAATCCCTGAGTTGAGCCTTGTAGACATAGGGCCTCCATTCCCTAGTCGCCTTTTTGCCAAATATTAGGGCTCCAATCCCTGAGTTGAGACTTTTTAGACATAGGGCCTCCATTCCCTAGTCGCCTTTTTGCCAACATTAGGGCTCCAATCCCTGAGTTGAGCCTTGTAGACATAGGGCCTCCATTCCCTAGTCGCCTTTTTTGCCAACATTTTGGCTCCAATCCTTGAGTTGAGACTTTTTAGACATATGGCCTCCATTCCCTAGTCGCCTCTTTTGCCAACATTAAGGCTCCAATTCCTAAGTTGAGCCTTTTTAGACATAGGGCCTCCATTCTCTAGTCGTATTTCGCCAACATTAGGGCTCCAAACCCTGAGTTGAGCCTTTTATACATAGGGCCTCCATTCCCTAGTCTCTTTTTTGCCATCATTAGGGCTCCAATCCCTGAGTAGAGCCTTTTATACATAGGGCCTCCATTCCCTGGTCGCCTTTTTGCCAACATTAGAGCTCCAATTCCTGAGTTGAGACTTTTTAGACATAGGGCCTACATTCCCTAGTTGCCTTTTTGCCAACATTAGGGCTCCAATCCCTGAGTTGAGACTTTTTAGACATATGGCCTCCATTCCCTAGTCGCCTCTTTTGCCAACATTAGGGCTGCAATCTCTGAGTTGAGCCTTTTTAGACTTTGGGCCTCCATTCCCTAGTCGTATTTCGCCAACATTAGGGCTCCAATCCCTGAGTTGAGCCTTTTAGATATAGGGCCTCCATTCCCTAGTCTCGTTTTTGCCATCATTAGGGCTCCTATCCCTGAGTAGAGCCTTTTAGACATAGTGCCTCCATTCCCTATTCGCCTTTTTTGCCAACAATAGGGCTCCAATCCCTGTGTTGAGCCTTTTAGAGATAGGACTTTCATTCCCTAGTCGCCTTTTTGCCAACATTAGGGCTCCAATCCCTGAGTTGAGACTTTTTAGACATAGGGCCTCCAATCCCTAGTCGCCTCTTTTGCCAACATTAGGGCTCCAATCCTTGAGTTGAGCCTTTTACACATATGGCCTCCATTCCCTAGTCGCCAATTTGGCCAACACTAGTGCTCCAACCCCTGAGTTAAGCCTTGTAGACATAGGGCCTCCATTCCCTAGTCGCCTTTTTTGCAAAATATTAGGGCTCCAATCCCTGAGTTGAGACTTTTTAGACATAGGGCCTCCATTCCCTAGTCGCCTTTTTGCCAACATTAAGGCTCCAATCCCTGAGTTGAGCCTTGTAGACATAGGGCCTCCATTCCCTAGTCGCCTTTTTTGCCAACATTTTGGCTCCAATCCCTGAGTTGAGACTTTTTAGACATAGGTCCTCCATTCCCTAGTCGCCTCTTTTGCCAACATTAAGGCTCCAATTCCTGAGTTTAGCCTTTTTAGACATAGGGCCTCCATTCTCTAGTCATATTTCGCCAACATTAGGGCTCCAATCCCTGAGTTGAGCCTTTTAGACATAGGGCCTCCATTCCCTAGTCTCTTTTTTGCCATCATTAGGGCTCCAATCCCTGAGTAGAGCCTTTTATACATAGGGCCTCCATTCCCTGGTCGCCTTTTTGCCAACATTAGTGCTCCAACCCTTGAGTTGAGCCTTTTTAGACATAGGGCCTTCATTACCTAGTTGCCTTTTTGCCAATATTAGGGCTCTAATCCCTGAGTTGAGACTTTTTAGACATATGGCCTCCATTCCCTAGTCGCCTCTTTTGCCAACATTAGGGCTGCAATCTCTGAGTTGAGCCTTTTTAGACTTTGGGCCTCCATTCCCTAGTCGTATTTCGCCAACATTAGGGCTCCAATCCCTGAGTTGAGCCTTTTAGATATAGGGCCTCCATTCCCTAGTCTCGTTTTTGCCATCATTAGGGCTCCTATCCCTGAGTAGAGCCTTTTAGACATAGTGCCTCCATTCCCTATTCGCCTTTTTTGCCAACAATAGGGCTCCAATCCCTGTGTTGAGACTTTTAGAGATAGGACTTTCATTCCCTAGTCGCCTTTTTGCCAACATTAGGGCTCCAATCCCTGAGTTGAGACTTTTTAGACATAGGGCCTCCAATCCCTAGTCACCTCTTTTGCCAACATTAGGGCTCCAATCCTTGAGTTGAGCCTTTTACACATATGGCCTCCATTCCCTAGTCGCCAATTTGGCCAACACTAGTGCTCCAACCCCTGAGTTGAGTCTTTTTAGTAATAGGGCCTCCATTCCCTAGTCGCCTTTTTGGCAACATTAGGGCTCCAATCCCTGAGTTGAGCCTTTTAGACATAGCGCCGCCATCCCTAGTCGCCTTTTTTGCCAACATTAGGGCTCCAATCCCTGAGTTGAGACTTTATAGACATAGGGCGTCCATTCCTAGTTGCCTTTTTGCCATCATTAGGGCTTCAATCCCTGAGTTGAGCCTTTTAGACATAGGGCCTCCATTCCTTAGTCGCCTTTTTTGCCAACATTAGGGCTCCAAACCCCGAGTTGAGCCTTTTTACACATAGAGCCTCCATTTTCTAGTTGCCTTTTTGCCAGCATTAGGGCTCCAATCCCTTAGTTGAGCCTTGTAGACATAGGGCCTTAATTCCCTAGTCGCCTTTTTTGCCAACATTAGGGCTCCAATACCTGAGTTGAGACTTTTTAGACATAGGGCCTCCATTCATAGTCTCCTTTTTGCCATCATTAGGGCTCCAATCCCTGAGTTGAGCCTTTTAGACATAGGACCTTCATTCCTTAGTCGCCTTTTTTGCTAACATTAGGGCTCCAATCTCTGAGTTGAGCCTTTTTAGACATAGGGCCTCCATTCCCTAGTCGCCTTTTTGCCAGCATTAGGGCTCCAATCCCTGAGTTGATCCTTGTAGACATAGGGCCTCCATTCCCTAGTCTCCTTTTTTGCCAACATTAGGGCTCCAATCCCTGAGTTGAGACTTTTTATACATAGGGCCTCCATTCCCTAGTCGCCTCTTTTGCCAACATTAGGGCTCCAATCCCTGAGTTGAGCCTTTTTAGACATAGGGCCTCCATTCCCTAGTCTCCTTTTTTGCCAACATTAGGGCTCCAATCCCTGAGTTGAGACTTTTTATACATAGGGCCTCCATTCCCTAGTCGCCTCTTTTGCCAACATTAGGGCTCCAATCCCTGAGTTGAGCCTTTTTAGACATAGGGCCTCCATTCCCTAGTCGCCTTTTTGCCAGCATTAGGGCTCCAATCCCTGAGTTGATCCTTGTAGACATAGGGCCTCCATTCCCTAGTCGCCTTATTTGTCAACATTAGGGCTCCAATCCCTGAGTTGAGACTTTTTATACATAGGGCCTCCATTCCCTAGTCGCCTCTTTTGCCAACATTAGGGCTCCAATCCCTGAGTTGAGCCTTTTTAGACATACGGCCTCCATTCCCTAGTCTCCTTTTTGCCATCATTAGGGCTCCAATCCCTGAGTAGAGCATTTTAGACACAGGGCCTCCATTCCCTGGTCGCCTTTTTTGCCAACATTAGGGCTCCAATCCGTGAGTTGAGACTTTTTAGACAAAGGGTCTACATTCCCTAGTCGCCTCTTTATCCAATATTAGGGCTCTAATCCTTGAGTTGAGCCTTTTTAGACATATGGCCTCCATTCCCTAGTCACCTTTCGCCAACATTAGGGCTCCAATCCCTGAGTAGAGCCTTTTAGACATAGGACCTCCATTCTATAGTCGCCTTTTTGTCAACATTAGGGCTCCAATCCTTGAGGTGAGCTTTTTAGACATAGGGCCTCCATTCCCTAGTCGAGTTTTTGCCAACATTAGGGCTCCAATCCCTGAGTTGAGCCTTTTAGACATAGCGCCGCCATCCCTAGTCGCTTTTTTGCCAACATTAGGGCTCCAATCCCAGAGTTGAGACTTTATAGACATAGGGCCTCCATTCCTAGTTGCCTTTTTGCCATCATTAGGGCTCCAATCCCTGAGTTGAGCCTTTTAGACATAGGGCCTCCATTCCTTAGTCGCCTTTTTTGCCAACATTAGGGCTCCAATCCCTGAGTTCAGCCTTTTTAGACATAGGGCCTCCAATTTCTATTTGCCTTTTTGCCAGCATTAGGGCTCCAATCCCTGAGTTGAGCCTTGTAGACATAGGGCCTTAATTCCCTAGTCGCCTTTTTTGCCAACATTAGGGCTCCAATCCCTGAGTTGAGACTTTTTAGACATAGGGCCTCCATTCCTAGTCGCCTTTTTGCCATCATTAGGGCTCCAATCCCTGAGTTGAGCCTTTTAGACATAGGACATCCATTCCTTAGTCGCCTTTTTTGCTAACATTAGGGCTCCAATCCCTGAGTTGAGCCTTTTTAGACATAGCGCCTCCATTCCCTAGTCGCCTTTTTGCAAGCATTAGGGCTCCAATCCCTGAGTTGATCCTTGTAGACATAGGGCCTCCATTCCCTAGTCGCCTTTTTTGCCAACATTAGGGCTCCAATCCCTGAGTTGAGACTTTTTAGACATAGGACCTCCATTCCCTAGTCGCCTCTTTTGCCAACATTAGGGCTCCAATCCCTGAGTTGAGCCTTTTTAGACATAGCGCCTCCATTCCCTAGTCGTATTTCGCTAACATTAGGGCTCCAATCCCTGAGTTGAGCCTTTTAGACATACGGCCTCCATTCCCTAGTCTCCTTTTTGCCATTATTAGGGCTCCAATGCCTGAGTAAAGCATTTTAGACACAGGGCCTCCATTCCCTGGTCGCCTTTTTTGCCAACATTAGGGCTCCAATCCGTGAGTTGAGACTTTTTAGACAAAGGGCCTACATTCCCTAGTCGCCTCTTTTTTAAATATTAGGGCTCTAATCCTTGAGTTGAGCCTTTTTAGACATATGGCCTCCATTCCCTAGTCACCTTTCGCCAACATTAGGGCTCCAATCCCTGAGTTGAGCCTTTTAGACATTGGACCTCCATTCTCTAGTCGCATTTTTGTCTACATTAGGGCTCCAATCCTTGAGGTGAACTTTTTATACATAGGGCCTCCATTCCCTAGTTGCCCTTTTGCCAACATTAGGGCTCTAATCCTTGAGTTGAGCCTTTTAGACATAGGGCCTCCATTTTCTAGTTGCCTTTTTGCCAGCATTAGGGCTCCAATCCCTGAGTTGAGCCTTGTAGACATAGGGCCTTAATTCCCTAGTCGCCTTTTTTGCCAGCATTAGGGCTCCAATCCTTGAGTTGAGACTTTTTAGACATAGGGCCTCCATTCATAGTCTCCTTTTTGCCATCATTAGGGCTCCAATCCCTGAGTTGAGCCTTTTAGACATAGGACCTCTATTCCTTAGTCGCCTTTTTTGCTAACAATAGTGCTCCAATCTCTGAGTTTAGCCTTTTTAGACATAGGGCCTCCATTCCCTAGTCGCCTTTTTGCCAGCATTAGGGCTCCAATCCCTGAGTTGATCCTTGTAGACATAGGGCCTCCATTCCCTAGTCTCCTTTTTTGCCAACATTAGGGCTCCAATCCCTGAGTTGAGACTTTTTATACATAGGGCCTCCATTCCCTAGTCGCCTCTTTTGCCAACATTAGGGCTCCAATCCCTGAGTTGAGCCTTTTTAGACATAGGGCCTCCATTCCCTAGTCGCCTTTTTGCCAGCATTAGGGCTCCAATCCGTGAGTTGAGACTTTTTATACATAGGGCCTCCATTCCCTAGTCGCCTCTTTTGCCAACATTAGGGCTCCAATCCCTGAGTTGAGCCTTTTTAGACATAGGGCCTCCATTCACTAGTCGCCTTTTTGCCAGCATTAGGGCTCCAATCCCTGAGTTGATCCTTGTAGACATAGGGCCTCCATTCCCTAGTCGCCTTATTTGTCAACATTAGGGCTCCAATCCCTGAGTTGAGACTTTTTATACATAGGGCCTCCATTCCCTAGTCGCCTCTTTTGCCAACATTAGGGCTCCAATCCCTGAGTTGAGCCTTTTTAGACATACGGCCTCCATTCCCTAGTCTCCTTTTTGCCATCATTAGGGCTCCAATCCCTGAGTAGAGCATTTTAGACACAGGGCCTCCATTCCCTGGTCGCCTTTTTTTAGCCAACATTAGGGCTCCAATCCGTGAGTTGAGACTTTTTAGACAAAGGGTCTACATTCCCTAGTCGCCTCTTTATCCAATATTAGGGCTCTAATCCTTGAGTTGAGCCTTTTTAGACATATGGCCTCCATTCCCTAGTCACCTTTCGCCAACATTAGGGCTCCAATCCCTGAGTAGAGCCTTTTAGACATAGGACCTCCATTCTATAGTCGCCTTTTTGTCAACATTAGGGCTCCAATCCTTGAGGTGAGCTTTTTAGACATAGGGCCTCCATTCCCTAGTCGAGTTTTTGCCAACATTAGGGCTTCAATCCCTGAGTTGAGCCTTTTAGACATAGCGCCACCATCCCTAGTCGCTTTTTTGCCAACATTAGGGCTCCAATCCCAGAGTTGAGACTTTATAGACATAGGGCCTCCATTCCTAGTTGCCTTTTTGCCATCATTAGGGCTCCAATCCCTGAGTTGAGCCTTTTAGACATAGGGCCTCCATTCCTTAGTCGCCTTTTTTGCCAACATTAGGGCTCCAATCCCTGAGTTGAGACTTTTTAGACATAGGGCCTCCATTCCTAGTCGCCTTTTTGCCATCATTAGGGCTCCAATCCCTGAGTTGAGCCTTGTAGACATAGGGCCTTAATTCCCTAGTCGCCTTTTTGCCAACATTAGGGCTCCAATCCCTGAGTTGAGACTTTTTAGACATAGGGCCTCCATTCCTAGTCGCCTTTTTGCCATCATTAGGGCTCCAATCCCTGAGTTGAGCCTTTTAGACATAGGACATCCATTCCTTAGTCGCCTTTTTTGCTAACATTAGGGCTCCAATCCCTGAGTTGAGCCTTTTTAGACATAGCGCCTCCATTCCCTAGTCGCCTTTTTGCAAGCATTAGGGCTCCAATCCCTGAGTTGATCCTTGTAGACATAGGGCCTCCATTCCCTAGTCGCCTTTTTTGCCAACATTAGGGCTCCAATCCCTGAGTTGAGACTTTTTAGACATAGGACCTCCATTCCCTAGTCGCCTCTTTTGCCAACATTAGGGCTCCAATCCCTGAGTTGAGCCTTTTTAGACATAGCGCCTCCATTCCCTAGTCGTATTTCGCTAACATTAGGGCTCCAATCCCTAAGTTGAGCCTTTTAGACATACGGCCTCCATTCCCTAGTCTCCTTTTTGCCATTATTAGGGCTCCAATCCCTGAGTAAAGCATTTTAGACACAGGGCCTCCATTCCCTGGTCGCCTTTTTTGCCAACATTAGGGCTCCAATCCGTGAGTTGAGACTTTTTAGACAAAGGGCCTACATTCCCTAGTCGCCTCTTTTTTAAATATTAGGGCTTTAATCCTTGAGTTGAGCCTTTTTAGACATATGGCCTCCATTCCCTAGTCACCTTTCGCCAACATTAGGGCTCCAATCCCTGAGTTGAGCGTTTTAGACATTGGACCTCCATTCTCTAGTCGCCTTTTTGTCTACATTAGGGCTCCAATCCTTGAGGTGAACTTTTTAGACATAGGGCCTCCATTCCCTAGTTGCCCTTTTGCCAACATTAGGGCTCTAATCCTTGAGTTGAGCCTTTTAGACATAGGGGCTCCATTCCCTATTCGCCTTTTTTGCCAACAATAGGGCTCCAATCCCTGTGTTGAGCCTTTTAGAGATAGGACTTTCATTACCTAGTCGCCTTTTTGCCAACATTAGGGCTCCAATCCCTAAGTTGAGACTTTTTAGACATAGGGCCTCCAATCCCTAGTCGCCTCTTTTGCCAACATTAGGGCTCCAATCCTTGAGTTGAGCCTTTTAAACATATGGCCTCCATTCCCTAGTCGCCAATTTTACCAACACTAGTGCTCCAACCCCTGAGTTGAGTCTTTTTAGTAATAGGGCCTCCATTCCCTAGTCGAGTTTTTGCCAACATTAGGGCTCCAATCCCTGAGTTGAGCCTTTTAGACATAGCGCCGCCATCCCTAGTCACCTTTTTTGCCATCATTAGGGCTCCAATCCCAGAGTTGAGACTTTATAGACATAGGGCGTCCATTCCTAGTTGCCTTTTTGCCATCATTAGGGCTCCAATCCCTGAGTTGAGCCTTTTTTGACATAGGGCCTCCATTCCTTAGTCGCCTTTTTTGCCAACACTAGGGCTCCAAACCCTGAGTTGAGCCTTTTTAGACATAGGGCCTCCATTTTCTATTTGCCTTTTTGCCATCATTAGGGCTCCAATCCCTGAGTTGAGCCTTGTAGACATAGGGCCTTAATTCCCTAGTCGCCTTTTTTGCCAACATTAGGGCTCCAATCCCTGAGTTGAGACTTTTTAGACATAGGGCCTCCATTCCTAGTCGCCTTTTTGCCATCATTAGGGCTCCAATCCCTGAGTTGAGCCTTTTAGACATAGCGCTTCCATTCCCTAGTCGCCTTTTTTGCCAACATTAGGGCTCCAATCCCTGAGTTGAGACTTTTTAGACATAGGGCCTCCATTCCTAGTAGCCTTTTTGCCATCATTAGGGCTCTAATCCCTAAGTTGAGCCTTTAAGACATAGGGCCTCCATTCCTTAGTCGCCTTTTTTTGCCAACATTAGGGCTATAAACCCAGAGTTGAGCCTTTTTAGACATAGGGCCTCCATTCCCTAGTCGCCTTTTTGCCAACATTAGTGCTCCAATACCTGAGCTGAGCCTTGTAGACATAGGGCCTCCATTCCCTAGTCGCCTTTTTGCCAACATTAGGGCTCCAATCCCTGAGTTGAGACTTTTTAGACATAGGGCCTCCATTCCCTAGTCGCCTCTTTTGCCAACATTAGGGCTGCAATCTCTGAGTTAAGCCTTTTTAGAAATTGGGCCTCCATTCCCTAGTCGTATTTCGCCAACATTAGGGCTCCTATCCCTGAGTTGAGCCTTTTAGATATAGGGCCTCCATTCCCTAGTCTCGTTTTTGCCATCATTAGGGCTCCAATCCCTGAGTAGAGCCTTTTAGACATAGGGCCTCCATTCCCTGGTCGCCTTTTTGCCAATATTAGGGCTCCAATCCCTAAGTTGAGACTTTTTAGACATAGGGCCTACATTCCCTAGTCGCCTCTTTTGCCAACATTAGGTCTCTAATCCCTGAGTTGAGCCTTTTTAAACATAGGGCCTCCATTCCCTAGTCGCCTTTCGCCAACATTAGGGCTCCAATCCCTGAGTTGAGACTTTTTAGACATAGGGCCTCCATTCCTAGTAGCATTTTTGCCATCGTTAGGGCTCTAATCCCTAAGTTGAGCCTTTTAGACATAGGGCCTCCATTCCTTATTCGCCTTTTTTGCCAACATTAGGGCTCTAAACCCAGAGTTGAGCCTTTTTAGACATAGGGCCTCCATTCCCTAGTCGCCTTTTTGCCAACATTAGTGCTCCAATACCTGAGTTGAGCCTTGTAGACATTGGGCCTCCATTCCCTAGTCGCCTTTTTGCCAACACTAGTGCTCCAACCCCTGAGTTGAGTCTTTTTAGTAATAGGGCCTCCATTCCCTAGTCGAGTTTTTGCCAACATTAGGGCTCCAATCCCTGAGTTGAGCCTTTTAGACATAGCGCCACCATCCCTAGTCGCCTTTTTTGCCAACATTAGGGCTCCAATCCCAGAGTTGAGACTTTATAGACATAGGGCCTCCATTCCTAGTTGCCTTTTTGCCATCATTAGGGCTCCAATCCCTGAGTTGAGCCTTTTAGACATAGGGCCTCCATTCCTTAGTCGCCTTTTTTGCCAACATTAGGGCTCCAATCCCTGAGTTGAGACTTTTTAGACATAGGGCCTCCATTTTCTATTTGCCTTTTTGCCAGCATTAGGGCTCCAATCCTTGAGGTGAGCTTTTTAGACATAGGGCCTCCATTCCCTAGTTTCCTTTTTGCCAACATTAGGGCTCCAATCCCTGAGTTGAGACTTTTTAGACATAGGGCCTCCATTCTTAGTCGCCTTTTTGCCATCATTAGGGCTCCAATCCCTGAGTTGAGCCTTTTAGACATAGCGCTTCCATTCCCTAGTCGCCTTTTTTGCCAACATTAGGGCTCCAATCCCTGAGTTGAGACTTTTTAGACATAGGGCCTCCATTCCTAGTAGACTTTTTGCCATCATTAGGGCTCTAATCCCTAAGTTGAGCCTTTAAGACATAGGGCCTCCATTCCTTAGTCGCCTTTTTTGCCAACATTAGGGCTCTAAACCCAGAGTTGAGCCTTTTTAGACATAGGGCCTCCATTCCATAGTCGCCTTTTTGCCAACATTAGTGCTCCAATACCTGAGCTGAGCCTTGTAGACATAGGGCCTCCATTCCCTAGTCGCCTTTTTTGCCAACATTAGGGCTCCAATCCCTGAATTGAGACTTTTTAGACATAGGGCCTCCATTCCCTAGTCGCCTCTTTTGCCAACATTAGGGCTGCAATCTCTGAGTTGAGCCTTTTTAGACATTGGGCCTCCATTCCCTAGTCGTATTTCGCCAACATTAGGGCTCCAATCCCTGAGTTGAGCCTTTTAGATATAGGGCCTCCATTCCCTAGTCTCGTTTTTGCCATCATTAAGGCTCCAATCCCTGAGTAGAGCCTTTTAGACATAGGGCCTCCATTCCCTGGTCTCCTTTTTGCGAACATTAAGGCTCCAATCCCTAAGTTGAGACTTTTTAGACATAGGGCCTACATTCCCTAGTCGCCTCTTTTGCCAACATTAGGGCTCTAATCCCTGAGTTGAGCCTTTTTAAACATAGGGCCTCCATTCCCTAGTCGCCTTTCGCCAACATTAGGGCTCCAATCCCTGAGTTGAGACTTTTTAGACATAGGGCCTCCATTCCTAGTAGCCTTTTTGCCATCATTAGGGCTCTAATCCCTAAGTTGAGCCTTTTAGACATAGGGCCTCCATTCCTTATTCGCCTTTTTTGCCAACATTAGGGCTCTAAACCCAGAGTTGAGCCTTTTTAGACATAGGGCCTCCATTCCCTAGTCGCCTTTTTGCCAACATTAGTGCTCCAATACCTAAGTTGAGCCTTGTAGACATTGGGCCTCTATTCCCTAGTCGCCTTTTTTGCCAACATTAGGGCTCCAATCCTTGAGTTGAGACTTTTTAGACATCGAGCCTCCATTCCCTAGTCGCCTCTTTTGCCAAAATTAGGGCTGCAATCTCTGAGTTGAGCCTTTTTAGACATAGGGCCTCCATTCCCTAGTCGTATTTCGCCAACATTAGGGCTCCAATCCCTGAGTTGAGCCTTTTAGATATAGGGCCTCCATTCCCTAGTCTCGTTTTTGCCATCATTAGGACTCCAATCCCTGAGTAGAGTCTTTTAGACATAGGGCCTCCATTCCCTGGTCGCCTTTTTGCCAACATTAGGGCTCCAATCCCTGAGTTGAGACTTTTTAGACATAGGGCCTACATTCCCTAGTCGCCTCTTTTGCCAACATTAGGGCTCTAATCCCTAAGTTGAGCCTTTTAAACATAGGGCCTCCATTCCCTAGTCGCCTTTCGCCAACATTAGGGCTCCAATCCCAGAGTTGAGCCTTTTAGACATAGGACCTCCATTCTCTAGTCGCCTTTTTGCCAACATTAGGGCTCCAATCCTTGGGGTGAGCATTTTAGACATAGGGTCTCCATTCCCTAGTCGCCTTTTTGCCAACATTAGGGCTCTAATCCCTGAGTTGAGCCTTTTAGACATAGGGCCTCCACTCCATTCCCTAGTCGCATTTTTGCCAACATTAGGGCTCTGATCCCTGAGTTGAGCCTTTTAGACATAGGGCCTCCATTCCCTAGTTGCCTTTTTTGCCAACAATAGGGCTCCAATCCCTGTGTTGAGCCTTTTAGACATAGGGCCTTCATTCCCTAGTCACCTTATGCCAATATTAGAGCTCAAATCTCTGAGTTGAGCCTTTTAGACATAGGTCCTCCATTCCCTAGTCGCCTTTTTGCCAACATTAGTGCTCCAACCCTTGAGTTGAGCCTTTTTAGACATAGGGCCTCCATTCCCTAGTCGCCTATTTTTCCAACATTAGGGCTCCAATCCCTGAGTTGAGCCTTTTAGACATAGCGCCTCCATCCCTAGTCACCTTTTTTGCCAACATTAGGGCTTCAATCCCTGAGTTGAGACTTTTTAGACATAGGGCCTCCATTCCCTCGTCTCTTTTTTGCCATCATTAGGGCTCCAATCCCTGAGTTGAGCCTTTTAGACATTGGGACTCCATTCCTTAGTCGCCTTTTTTGCCAACATTAGGGATCCAAACCCTGAGTTGAGCCTTTTTAGACATAGGGCCTCCATTTCCTAGTCGCCTTTTTGCCAGCATTAGGGCTCCAATCCCTGAGTTGAGCCTTGTAGACATAGGGCCTCCATTCCCTAGTCGCATTTTTTGCCAACATTAGGGCTCCAATCCCTGAGTTGAGACTTTTTAGACATAGGGCCTCCATTCCTAGTCGCCTTTTTGCTATCATTAGGGCTCCAATCCCTGAGTTGAACCTTTTAGACATAGGACCTCCATTCCTTAGTCGCCTTTTTGCCAACATTAGTGCTCCAAACCCTGAGTTGAGCCTTTTTAGACATAGGGCCTCCATTCCCTAGTCGCCTTTTTGCCAACATTAGGGCTCCAATCCCTAAGTTGAGCCTTGTAGACATAGGGCCTCCATTCCCTAGTCGCCTTTTTTTCCAACATTAGGGCTCCAATCCCTGAGTTGAGACTTTTTAGACATAGGGCCTCCATTCCATAATCGCCTCTTTTGCCAACATTAGGGCTCCAATCACTGAGTTGAGCCTTTTTAGACATAGGGCCTCCATTCCCTAGTTGTATTTCGCCAACATTAGGGCTCCAATCCCTGAGTTGAGCCTTTTAGACATAGGGTCTCCATTCCCTAGTCTCCTTTTTGCCATCATTAGGGCTCCAATCCCTGTGTAGAGCATTTTAGACATAGGGCCTCCATTCCCTGGTCGCCTTTTTTGCCAACATTAGGGCTCCAATCCCTGAGTTGAGACTTTTTAGAAAAAGGGCCCACATTCCCTAGTCGCCTCTTTTTCCAATATTAGGGCTCTAATCCCTGAGTTGAGCCTTTTGAGACATATGGCCTCCATTCCCTAGTCGCCTTTCACCAACATTAGGGCTCTAATCCCTGAGTTGAGCCTTTTGAGACATAGGACCTCCATTCTCTAGTCGCCTTTTTGCCAACATTAGGGCTCCAATCCTTGAGGTGAGCATTTTAGACATAGGGTCTCCATTCCCTAGTCGCCTTTTTGCCAACATTAGGGCTCTAATCCCTGAGTTGAGCCTTTTAGACATAGGGCCTCCACTCCATTCCCTAGTCGCATTTTTGCCAACATTAGGGCTCTGATCCCTGAGTTGAGCCTTTTAGACATAGGGCCTCCATTCCCTAGTTGCCTTTTTTGCCAACAATAGGGCTCCAATCCCTGTGTTGAGCCTTTTAGACATAGGGCCTTCATTCCCTAGTCACCTTATGCCAATATTAGAGCTCAAATCTCTGAGTTGAGCCTTTTAGACATAGGTCCTCCATTCCCTAGTCGCCTTTTTGCCAACATTAGTGCTCCAACCCTTGAGTTGAGCCTTTTTAGACATAGGGCCTCCATTCCCTAGTCGCCTATTTTTCCAACATTAGGGCTCCAATCCCTGAGTTGAGCCTTTTAGACATAGGGCCTCCACTCCATTCCCTAGTCGCATTTTTGCCAACATTAGGGCTCTGATCCCTGAGTTGAGCCTTTTAGACATAGGGCCTCCATTCCCTAGTTGCCTTTTTTGCCAACAATAGGGCTCCAATCCCTGTGTTGAGCCTTTTAGACATAGGGCCTTCATTCCCTAGTCACCTTATGCCAATATTAGAGCTCAAATCTCTGAGTTGAGCCTTTTAGACATAGGTCCTCCATTCCCTAGTCGCCTTTTTGCCAACATTAGTGCTCCAACCCTTGAGTTGAGCCTTTTTAGACATAGGGCCTCCATTCCCTAGTCGCCTATTTTTCCAACATTAGGGCTCCAATCCCTGAGTTGAGCCTTTTAGACATAGCGCCTCCATCCCTAGTCACCTTTTTTGCCAACATTAGGGCTTCAATCCCTGAGTTGAGACTTTTTAGACATAGGGCCTCCATTCCCTCGTCTCTTTTTTGCCATCATTAGGGCTCCAATCCCTGAGTTGAGCCTTTTAGACATTGGGACTCCATTCCTTAGTCGCCTTTTTTGCCAACATTAGGGATCCAAACCCTGAGTTGAGCCTTTTTAGACATAGGGCCTCCATTTCCTAGTCGCCTTTTTGCCAGCATTAGGGCTCCAATCCCTGAGTTGAGCCTTGTAGACATAGGGCCTCCATTCCCTAGTCGCATTTTTTGCCAACATTAGGGCTCCAATCCCTGAGTTGAGACTTTTTAGACATAGGGCCTCCATTCCTAGTCGCCTTTTTGCTATCATTAAGGCTCCAATCCCTGAGTAGAGCCTTTTAGACATAGGGCCTCCATTCCCTGGTCTCCTTTTTGCGAACATTAAGGCTCCAATCCCTAAGTTGAGACTTTTTAGACATAGGGCCTACATTCCCTAGTCGCCTCTTTTGCCAACATTAGGGCTCTAATCCCTGAGTTGAGCCTTTTTAAACATAGGGCCTCCATTCCCTAGTCGCCTTTCGCCAACATTAGGGCTCCAATCCCTGAGTTGAGACTTTTTAGACATAGGGCCTCCATTCCTAGTAGCCTTTTTGCCATCATTAGGGCTCTAATCCCTAAGTTGAGCCTTTTAGACATAGGGCCTCCATTCCTTATTCGCCTTTTTTGCCAACATTAGGGCTCTAAACCCAGAGTTGAGCCTTTTTAGACATAGGGCCTCCATTCCCTAGTCGCCTTTTTGCCAACATTAGTGCTCCAATACCTAAGTTGAGCCTTGTAGACATTGGGCCTCTATTCCCTAGTCGCCTTTTTTGCCAACATTAGGGCTCCAATCCTTGAGTTGAGACTTTTTAGACATCGAGCCTCCATTCCCTAGTCGCCTCTTTTGCCAAAATTAGGGCTGCAATCTCTGAGTTGAGCCTTTTTAGACATAGGGCCTCCATTCCCTAGTCGTATTTCGCCAACATTAGGGCTCCAATCCCTGAGTTGAGCCTTTTAGATATAGGGCCTCCATTCCCTAGTCTCGTTTTTGCCATCATTAGGACTCCAATCCCTGAGTAGAGCCTTTTAGACATAGGGCCTCCATTCCCTGGTCGCCTTTTTGCCAACATTAGGGCTCCAATCCCTGAGTTGAGACTTTTTAGACATAGGGCCTACATTCCCTAGTCGCCTCTTTTGCCAACATTAGGGCTCTAATCCCTAAGTTGAGCCTTTTAAACATAGGGCCTCCATTCCCTAGTCGCCTTTCGCCAACATTAGGGCTCCAATCCCAGAGTTGAGCCTTTTAGACATAGGACCTCCATTCTCTAGTCGCCTTTTTGCCAACATTAGGGCTCCAATCCTTGGGGTGAGCATTTTAGACATAGGGTCTCCATTCCCTAGTCGCCTTTTTGCCAACATTAGGGCTCTAATCCCTGAGTTGAGCCTTTTAGACATAGGGCCTCCACTCCATTCCCTAGTCGCATTTTTGCCAACATTAGGGCTCTGATCCCTGAGTTGAGCCTTTTAGACATAGGGCCTCCATTCCCTAGTTGCCTTTTTTGCCAACAATAGGGCTCCAATCCCTGTGTTGAGCCTTTTAGACATAGGGCCTTCATTCCCTAGTCACCTTATGCCAATATTAGAGCTCAAATCTCTGAGTTGAGCCTTTTAGACATAGGTCCTCCATTCCCTAGTCGCCTTTTTGCCAACATTAGTGCTCCAACCCTTGAGTTGAGCCTTTTTAGACATAGGGCCTCCATTCCCTAGTCGCCTATTTTTCCAACATTAGGGCTCCAATCCCTGAGTTGAGCCTTTTAGACATAGCGCCTCCATCCCTAGTCACCTTTTTTGCCAACATTAGGGCTTCAATCCCTGAGTTGAGACTTTTTAGACATAGGGCCTCCATTCCCTCGTCTCTTTTTTGCCATCATTAGGGCTCCAATCCCTGAGTTGAGCCTTTTAGACATTGGGACTCCATTCCTTAGTCGCCTTTTTTGCCAACATTAGGGATCCAAACCCTGAGTTGAGCCTTTTTAGACATAGGGCCTCCATTTCCTAGTCGCCTTTTTGCCAGCATTAGGGCTCCAATCCCTGAGTTGAGCCTTGTAGACATAGGGCCTCCATTCCCTAGTCGCATTTTTTGCCAACATTAGGGCTCCAATCCCTGAGTTGAGACTTTTTAGACATAGGGCCTCCATTCCTAGTCGCCTTTTTGCTATCATTAGGGCTCCAATCCCTGAGTTGAACCTTTTAGACATAGGACCTCCATTCCTTAGTCGCCTTTTTGCCAACATTAGTGCTCCAAACCCTGAGTTGAGCCTTTTTAGACATAGGGCCTCCATTCCCTAGTCGCCTTTTTGCCAACATTAGGGCTCCAATCCCTAAGTTGAGCCTTGTAGACATAGGGCCTCCATTCCCTAGTCGCCTTTTTTTTCCAACATTAGGGCTCCAATCCCTGAGTTGAGACTTTTTAGACATAGGGCCTCCATTCCCTAATCGCCTCTTTTGCCAACATTAGGGCTCCAATCACTGAGTTGAGCCTTTTTAGACATAGGGCCTCCATTCCCTAGTTGTATTTCGCCAACATTAGGGCTCCAATCCCTGAGTTGAGCCTTTTAGACATAGGGTCTCCATTCCCTAGTCTCCTTTTTGCCATCATTAGGGCTCCAATCCCTGTGTAGAGCATTTTAGACATAGGGCCTCCATTCCCTGGTCGCCTTTTTTGCCAACATTAGGGCTCCAATCCCTGAGTTGAGACTTTTTAGAAAAAGGGCCCACATTCCCTAGTCGCCTCTTTTTCCAATATTAGGGCTCTAATCCCTGAGTTGAGCCTTTTGAGACATATGGCCTCCATTCCCTAGTCGCCTTTCACCAACATTAGGGCTCTAATCCCTGAGTTGAGCCTTTTGAGACATAGGACCTCCATTCTCTAGTCGCCTTTTTGCCAACATTAGGGCTCCAATCCTTGAGGTGAGCTTTTTAGACATAGGGCCTCCATTCCCTAGTTGTCTTTTTGCCAACATTAGGGCTCTGATCTCAGAGTTGAGCCTTTTAGACATAGGGCCTTCATTCCCTAGTCGCCTTTTTGCCAACATTATGGCTCAAATCCCTGAGTTGAGCCTTTTAGATATAGGGCCTCCATTCCCTAGTCGCCTTTTTTTCCAACATTAGTGCTCCAACCCCTGAGTTGAGCCTTTTTAGTCATAGGGCCTCCATTCCCTAGTGGCCTTTTTGCCAACATTAGGGCTCCGATCACTGAGTTGAGCCTTTTAGACATAGCGCCTCCATTCCCTAGTCGCCTTTTTTGCCAACATTAGGGCTCTAATCCCTGAGTTGAGACTTTTTAGACATAGGGCCTACATTCCCTAGTTGCCTCTTTTGCCAACATTAGGGCTCTAATCCCTGAGTTGAGCCTTTTTAGACATAGGGCCTCCATTCCATAGTCGCCTTTCGCCAACATTAGGGCTCAAATCCCTGAGTTGAGCCTTTTAGACATAGGACCTCCATTCTCTAGTTGCCTTTTTGTCAACATTAGGGCTCCAATCCTTGAGGTGAGCATTTTAGACATATGGTCTCCATTCCCTAGTCGCCTTTTTGCCAACATTAGGGCTCTAATCCCTGAGATGAGCCTTTTAAACATAGTGCCTCCATTCCCTAGTTGCCTTTTTTGCCAACAATACGGCTCCAAACCCTGTGTTGAGCCTTTTAGACATAGGGCCTTCATTCCCTAGTCGCCTTTTTTCCAACATTAGAGCTCAAATCCCTGAGTTGAGACTTTTAGATATAGGGCCTCCATTCCCTAGTCGCCTTTTTTGCCAACATTAGTGCTCCAACACCTGAGTTGAGCCTTTTTAGACATAGGTCCTCCATTCCCTAGTTGCCTTTTTGCCAACATTAGGGCTCCAATCCCCGAGTTGAGCCTTTTAGACATAGCGCCTCCATCCCTAGTCGCCTTTTTTGCCAACATTAGGGCTTCAATCCCTGAGTTGATCCTTGTAGACATAGGGCCTCCATTCCCTAGTCGCCTTTTTTGCCAACATTAGGGCTCCAATCCCTGCGTTGAGACTTTTTAGACATAGGGCCTCCATTCCTTAGTAGCCTTTTTTGCCAACATTAGGTCTCCAATCCCTGAGTTGAGCCTTTTTAGACATAGGGCCTCCATTCCCTAGTCGCCTTTTTGCCAACATTAGGGCTCCAATCCCTGAGTTGAGCCTTGTAGACATAGGGCCTCCATTCCCTAGTCGCCTTTTTGCCAACATTAGGGCTCTAATCCCTGAGTTGAGCCTTGTAGACATAGGGCCTCCATTCCCTAGTCGCCTTTTTTGCCAAAATTAGGGCTCCAATCCCTGCGTTGAGACTTTTTAGACATAGGGCCTCCATTCCTTAGTAGCCTTTTTCGCCAACATTAGGGCTCCAATCCCTGAGTTGAGACTTTTTAGACATAGGGCCTCCATTCCAAGTCGACTTTTTGCCATCATTAGGGCTCCAATCCCTGAGTTGAGCCTTTTAGACATTGGGCCTCCATTCCCTAGTCGCCTTTTTGCCAGCATTAGGGCTCCAATCCCTGAGTTGATCCTTGTAGACATAGGGCCTCCATTCCCTAGTCGCCTTTTTTGCCAACATTAGGGCTCCAATCCCTGCGTTGAGACTTTTTAGACATAGGGCCTCCATTCCTTAGTAGCCTTTTTTGCCAACATTAGGTCTCCAATCCCTGAGTTGAGCCTTTTTAGACATAGGGCCTCCATTCCCTAGTCGCCTTTTTGCCAACATTAGGGCTCCAATCCCTGAGTTGAGCCTTGTAGACATAGGGCCTCCATTCCCTAGTCGCCTTTTTGCCAACATTAGGGCTCTAATCCCTGAGTTGAGCCTTGTAGACATAGGGCCTCCATTCCCTAGTCGCCTTTTTTGCCAACATTAGGGCTCCAATCCCTGCGTTGAGACTTTTTAGACATAGGGCCTCCATTCCTTAGTAGCCTTTTTCGCCAACATTAGGGCTCCAATCCCTGAGTTGAGACTTTTTAGACATAGGGCCTCCATTCCAAGTCGACTTTTTGCCATCATTAGGGCTCCAATCCCTGAGTTGAGCCTTTTAGACATTAGGCCTCCATTCCCTAGTCGCCTTTTTGCCAGTATTAGGGCTCCAATCCCTGAGTTGATCCTTGTAGACATAGGGCCTCCATTCCCTAGTCGCCTTTTTTGCCAACATTAGGGCTCCAATCCCTGCGTTGAGACTTTTTAGACATAGGGCCTCCATTCCTTAGTAGCCTTTTTTTCCAACATTAGGGCTCCAATCCCTGAGTTGAGCCTTTTTAGACATAGGGCCTCCATTCCCTAGTCGCCTTTTTGCCAACATTAGGGTTCCAATCCCTGAGTTGAGCCTTGTAGACATAGGGCCTCCATTCCAAGTCGACTTTTTGCCATCATTAGGGCTCCAATCCCTGAGTTGAGCCTTTTAGACATTGGGCCTCCATTCCCTAGTCGCCTTTTTGCCAGCATTAGGGATCCAATCCCTGAGTTGAGCCTTGTTTACATAGGGCCTCCATTCCCTAGTCGCCTTTTTTGCCAACATTAGGGCCCCAATCCCTGAGTTGAGACTTTTTAGACATAGGGCCTCCATTCCCTAGTCGCCTCTTTTGCCAACATTAGGGCTCCAATCCCTGAGTTGAGCCTTTTTAGACATAGGGCCTCCATTCCCTAGTCGTATTTAGCCAACATTAGGGCTCCAATCCCTGAGTTGAGCCTTTTAGAAATACGGCCTCCATTCCCTAGTCTCCTTTTTGCCATCATTAGGGATCCAATCCTTGAGTAGAGCATTTTAGACATAGGGCCTCCATTCCCTGGTCGCCTTTTTTGCCAACATTAGGGCTCCAATCCCTGAGTTGAGACTTTTTAGACAAAGGGCCTACATTCCCTAGTCGCCTCTTTTTCCAATATTAGGGCTCTAATCCCTGAGTTGAGCCTTTTTGGACATATGACCTCCATTCCCTAGTCGCCTTTCGCCAACATGAGGGCTCCAATCCCTGAGTTGAGCCTTTTAGACATAGGACCTCCATTCTCTAGTCGCCTTTTGCCAACATTAGGGCTCCAATTCCTGAGTTGAGCCCTTTAGACATAGGACATCCATTCTCTAGTCGCCTTTTTGCCAACATTAGGGCTCCAATCCTTGATTGGAGATTTTTAGATATAGGGCCTCCATTCCCTAGCTGCCTTTTTGCCAACATTAGGGCTCTGATCTCTGAGTTGAGCCTTTTAGACATAAGGCTTCCATTCCCTAGTTGCCGTTTTTGGCAACAATAGGGCTTCAATCCCTGTGTTGAGTCTTTTAGACATAGGGCCTTCATTCCCCAGTCGCCTTTTTGCCAACATTAGGGCTCAAATCCCTGAGTTGAGCCTTTTAGATACAGGGCCTCCATTCCCTAGTCGCCTTTTTTTCCAACATTAGTGCTCCAACCCCTGAGCTGAGCCTTTTTAGACGTAGGGCCTCCATTCCCTAGTCGCCATTTTGCCAACATTAGGGCTCCGATCACTGAGTTGAGCCTTTTAGACATAGCGCCTCCATTCCCTAGTCTCCTTTTTTGCCAACATTAGGGCTCCAATCCCTGAGTTGAGACTTTTTAGACATATGGCCTCCATTCCTAGTCGCCTTTTTGCCATCACTAGGGCTCCAATCCCTGAGTTGAGCCTTTTAGACATAGGACCTCCATTCCTTAGTCGCCTTTTTTGCCAACATTAGGGCTTCAAACCCTGAGTTGAGCCTTTTTAGACATAGGGCCTCCAATCCCTGAGTTCAGCCTTGTAGACATAGGGACTACATTCCCTAGTCGCCTTTTTTGCCATTTAGGGCTCCAATCCCTGAGTTGAGACTTTTTAGACATAGGGCCTAAATTCCCTAGTCGCCTCTTTTGCCAACATTAGGGCATCAATCCCTGAGTTGAGACTTTTTAGACATAGGGCCTACATTCCCTAGTCGCCTCTTTTGCCAACACTAGGGCTCTAATCCCTGAGATGAGCCTTTTTAGACATAGGGCCTCCATTCCCTAGTCGCCTTTCGCCAACATTAGGGCTTCAATCCCTGAGTTGAGTCTTTTAGACATAGGACCTCCATTCTCTAGTCGCCTTTTTGCCAACATTAGGGCTGCATTCCTTGAGGTGAGCCTTTTAGACATAGGGCCTCCATTCCCTAGTCGCCTTTTTGCCAACATTTGGGCTCTAATCCTTGAGTTGAGCCTTTTAGACATAGGGTCTCCATTCCCTAGTTGCCTTTTTTGCCAACAATATGGCTCCAATACCTGTGTTGAGACTTTTAGACATAGGGCCTTCATTCCCTAGTCGTCTTTTTGCCAACATTAGGGCTCAAATCCCTGAGTTGAGCCTTTTAGACATAGGGCCTCCATTCCCTAGTTGCCTTTTTTGCCAACATTAGTGCTTCAACCCCTGAGTTGAGCCTTTTTAGACATAACGTCTCTATTCCTAGTCGCCTTTTTTGCCAACATTATGGCTCCAATCCCTAAGTTGAGACTTTTTAGACATAAGGCCTCCATTCCTAGTCGCCTTTTTGCCATCATTAGTGCTCCAATCCCTGAGTTGAGCCTTTTAGACATAGGGCCTCCATTCATTAGTCGCCTTTTTTGCCAACATTAGGGCTCCAAACCCTGAGTTTAGCCTTTTTAGACATAGGGCCTCCATTCCCTAGTCACCTTTTTGCCAGGATTAGGGCTTCAATCCCTGAGTTGAGCCATGTAGAAATAGGGCCTCCATTCCCTAGTCGCATTTTTGGCCAACATTAGGGCTCTAATCCCTAAGTTAAGACTTTTTAAACATAGGGCCTCCATTCCCTAGTCGCCTTTTTTGCCAACATTAGGGCTCCAATCCCTGAGTTGAGTTTTTTAGACATAGGGCCTCCATTCCCTAGTCGCATTTCGCCAACATTAGGGCTCCAATCCCTGAGTTGAGCCTTTTAGACATAAGACCTCCATTCTCTAGTCGCCTTTTTGCCAACATTAGGGCTCCAATCCTTGAGGTGAGCTTTTTAGACATAGGGCCTCCATTCCATAGTCGCCTTTTTGCCAACATTAGGGCTTTGATCCCTGAGTTGAGCCTTTTAGACATAGGGTCTCCATTCCCTAGTCGCCTTTTTTGCCAATATTAGGGCTCAAATCCCTGAGTTGAGCCTTTTAGACATAGGGCCTCCATTCCCTAGTCGCCTTTTTTGCCAACATTAGGGCTCCAACCCCTGAGTTGAGCCTTTTTAGACATAGCGCCTCCATTCCTAGTCGCCTTTTTTGCCAACATTGGGGCTCCAATCCCTGCGTTGAGACTTTTTAGACATAGGGCCTCCATTCCTTAGTAGCCTTTTTTTCCAACATTAGGGTTCCAATCCCTGAGTTGAGCCTTTTTAGACATAGGGCCTCCATTCCCTAGTCGTCTTTTTGCCAACATTAGGGTTCCAATCCCTGAGTTGAGCCTTGTAGACATAGGGCCTCCATTCCAAGTCGACTTTTTGCCATCATTAGGGCTCCAATCCCTGAGTTGAGCCTTTTAGACATTGGGCCTCCATTCCCTAGTCGCCTTTTTGCCAGCATTAGGGATCCAATCCCTGAGTTGAGCCTTGTTTACATAGGGCCTCCATTCCCTAGTCGCCTTTTTTGCCAACATTAGGGCCCCAATCCCTGAGTTGAGACTTTTTAGACATAGGGCCTCCATTCCCTAGTCGCCTCTTTTGCCAACATTAGGGCTCCAATCCCTGAGTTGAGCCTTTTTAGACATAGGGCCTCCATTCCCTAGTCGTATTTAGCCAACATTAGGGCTCCAATCCCTGAGTTGAGCCTTTTAGAAATACGGCCTCCATTCCCTAGTCTCCTTTTTGCCATCATTAGGGATCCAATCCTTGAGTAGAGCATTTTAGACATAGGGCCTCCATTCCCTGGTCGCCTTTTTTGCCAACATTAGGGCTCCAATCCCTGAGTTGAGACTTTTTAGACAAAGGGCCTACATTCCCTAGTCACCTCTTTTTCCAATATTAGGGCTCTAATCCCTGAGTTGAGCCTTTTTGGACATATGACCTCCATTCCCTAGTCGCCTTTCGCCAACATTAGGGCTCCAATCCCTGAGTTGAGCCTTTTAGACATAGGACCTCCATTCTCTAGTCGCCTTTTGCCAACATTAGGGCTCCAATCCCTGAGTTGAGCCCTTTAGACATAGGACATCCATTCTCTAGTCGCCTTTTTGCCAACATTAGGGCTCCAATCCTTGATTGGAGATTTTTAGACATAGGGCCTCCATTCCCTAGTTGCCTTTTTGCCAACATTAGGGCTCTAATCTCTGAGTTGAGCCTTTTAGACATAAGGCTTCCATTCCCTAGTTGCCGTTTTTGGCAACAATAGGGCTTCAATCCCTGTGTTGAGTCTTTTAGACATAGGGCCTTCATTCCCCAGTCGCCTTTTTGCCAACATTAGGGCTCAAATCCCTGAGTTGAGCCTTTTAGATACAGGGCCTCCATTCCCTAGTCGCCTTTTTTTCCAACATTAGTGCTCCAACCCCTGAGTTGAGCCTTTTTAGACGTAGGGCCTCCATTCCCTAGTCGCCATTTTGCCAACATTAGGGCTCCGATCACTGAGTTGAGCCTTTTAGACATAGCGCCTCCATTCCCTAGTCTCCTTTTTTGCCAACATTAGGGCTCCAATCCCTGAGTTGAGACTTTTTAGACATATGGCCTCCATTCCTAGTCGCCTTTTTGCCATCATTAGGGCTCCAATCCCTGAGTTGAGCCTTTTAGACATAGGACCTCCATTCCTTAGTCGCCTTTTTTGCCAACATTAGGGCTCCAAACCCTGAGTTGAGCCTTTTTAGACATAGGGCCTCCAATCCCTGAGTTGAGCCTTGTAGACATAGGGACTACATTCCCTAGTCGCCTTTTTTGCGATTTAGGGCTCCAATCCCTGAGTTGAGACTTTTTAGACATAGGGCCTACATTCCCTAGTCGCCTCTTTTGCCAACATTAGGGCTTCAATCCCTGAGTTGAGACTTTTTAGACATAGGGCCTACATTCCCTAGTCGCCTCTTTTGCCAACACTAGGGCTCTAATCCCTGAGATGAGCCTTTTTAGACATAGGGCCTCCATTCCCTAGTCGCCTTTCGCCAACATTAGGGCTTCAATCCCTGAGTTGAGTCTTTTAGACATAGGACCTCCATTCTCTAGTCGCCTTTTTGCCAACATTAGGGCTGCATTCCTTGAGGTGAGCCTTTTAGACATAGGGCCTCCATTCCCTAGTCGCCTTTTTGCCAACATTTGGGCTCTAATCCTTGAGTTGAGCCTTTTAGACATAGGGTCTCCATTCCCTAGTTGCCTTTTTTGCCAACAATAGGGCTCCAATACCTGTGTTGAGACTTTTAGACATAGGGCCTTCATTCCCTAGTCGTCTTTTTGCCAACATTAGGGCTCAAATCCCTGAGTTGAGCCTTTTAGACATAGGGCCTCCATTCCCTAGTCGCCTTTTTTGCCAACATTAGTGCTTCAACCCCTGAGTTGAGCCTTTTTAGACATAGCGTCTCTATTCCTAGTCGCCTTTTTTGCCAACATTAGGGCTCCAATCCCTAAGTTGAGACTTTTTAGACATAAGGCCTCCATTCCTAGTCGCCTTTTTGCCATCATTAGTGCTCCAATCCCTGAGTTGAGCCTTTTAGACATAGGGCCTCCATTCATTAGTCGCCTTTTTTGCCAACATTAGGGCTCCAAACCCTGAGTTTAGCCTTTTTAGACATAGGGCCTCCATTCCCTAGTCGCCTTTTTGCCAGGATTAGGGCTTCAATCCCTGAGTTGAGCCTTGTAGAAATAGGGCCTCCATTCCCTAGTCGCATTTTTGGCCAACATTAGGGCTCTAATCCCTGAGTTAAGACTTTTTAAACATAGGGCCTCCATTCCCTAGTCGCCTTTTTTGCCAACATTAGGGCTCCAATCCCTGAGTTGAGTTTTTTAGACATAGGGCCTCCATTCCCTAGTCGCATTTCGCCAACATTAGGGCTCCAATCCCTGAGTTGAGCCTTTTAGACATAAGACCTCCATTCTCTAGTCGCCTTTTTGCCAACATTAGGGCTCCAATCCTTGAGGTGAGCTTTTTAGACATAGGGCCTCCATTCCATAGTCGCCTTTTTGCCAACATTAGGGCTTTGATCCCTGAGTTGAGCCTTTTATACATAGGGTCTTCATTCCTTAAACGCCTTTTTGCCAACATTAGGGCTCAAATCCCTGAGTTGAGCCTTTTAGACATAGGGCCTCCATTCCCTAGTCGCCTTTTTTGCCAACATTAGGGCTCCAACCCCTGAGTTGAGCCTTTTTAGACATAGCGCCTCCATTCCTAGTCGCCTTTTTTGCCAACATTAGGGCTCCAATCCCTGAGTTGAGACTTTTTAGACATAAGGCCTCCATTCCTAGTCGCCTTTTTGCCATCATTAGGGCTCCAATCCCTGAGTTGAGCCTTTTAGACATAGGGCCTCCATTCCTTAGTCGCCTTTTTGCAAACATTAGGGCTCCAAACCCTGAGTTGAGCCTTTTTAGACATAGGGCCTCCATTCCCTAGTCGCCTTTTTGCCAGCATTAGGGCTTCAATCCCTGAGTTGAGCCTTGTAGACATAGGGCCTCCATTCCCTAGTCGCCTTTTTTGCCAACATTAGGGCTCTAATCCCTGAGTTGAGACTTTTTAGACATAGGGCCTACATTCCCTAGTCGCCTTTTTTGCCAACATTAGGGCTCCAATCCCTGAGTTGAGTTTTTTAGACATAGGGCCTCCATTCCCTAGTCGCCTTTCGCCAACATTAGGGCTCCAATCCCTGAGTTGAGCCTTTTAGACATAGGACCTCCATTCTCTAGTCGCCTTTTTGTCAACATTAAGGCTCCAATCCTTAAGGTGAGCTTTTTAGACATAGCGCCTCCATTCCATAGTCGCCTTTTTGCCAACATTAGGGCTTTAATCCCTAAGTTGAGCCTTTTAGACATAGGGCCTCCATTCTCTAGTCGCCTTTTTTGCCAACAATAGGGCTCCAATCTCTGAGTTGAGCCTTTTTAGACATAGGGCCTTCATTCCCTAGTCGTCGTTTTGCCAACATTAGGGCTCCAATCCCTGAGTTTAGCCTTTTAGACATAGGGCCTCCATTCCGTAGTCGCCTTTTTTCCAACATTAGGGCTTCAATCCCCGAGTTGAGCCTTTTTAGACATAGGGCCTCCATTCCCTAGTCGCCTTTTTTGCCAACATTAGGACTCCAATACCTGAGTTGAGTTTTTTAGACATAGGGCCTCCATTCCCTAGTCGCCTTTCGCCAACATTAGGGCTCCAATCCCTGAGTTGAGCCTTTTAGACATATGACCTCCATTCTCTAGTCGCCTTTTTGCCAACATTAGGGCTCCAATCCTTGAGGTGAGCTTTTTAGACATAGGGCCTCCATTTCATAGTCGCCTTTTTGCCAACATTAGGGCTCTGATCCCTAAGTTGAGCCTTTTAGACATAGGGCCTCCATTCCCTAGTCGCCTTTTTGCCAACAATAGGGCTCCAATCCCTGAGTTGAGCCTTTTTAGACATAAGGCCTTCATTCCCTAGTTGTCGTTTAGCCAACATTAGGGCTCCAATCCCTGATTTGAGCCTTTTAGACATAGGGCCTCCATTCCGTAGTCGCCTTTTTTCCAACATTAGGGCTACAATCCCTGAGTTGAGCCTTTTTGGACATAGGGACTCCATTCCCTAGTCGCTTTTTGCCAACATTAGGGCTCCACTCCTAGAGTTGAACCTTTTAGACATAGGGTCTCCATTCCTTAGTCGCCTTTTTTGCCAACATTAGGGCTCCAAACCATGAGTTGAGCCTTTTTAGACATAGGGCCTCCATTCCCTAGTCGCCTTTTTGCCAGCATTAGGGCTCCAATCCCTGAGTCGATCCTTGTAGACATAAGGCCTACATTCCCTAGTCGCCTTTTTTGCCATTTAGGGCTCAAATCCCTGAGTTGAGACTTTTTAAACATAGGGCCTCCATTCCCTAGTCGCCTCTTTTGCCAACATTAGGGCTTCAATCCCTGAGTTGAGACTTTTTAGACATAGGACCTACATTCCCTAGTCTCCTCTTTTGCCAACACTAGGGCTCTAATCCCTGAGTTGAGCCTTTTTAGACATAGGGCCTCCATTCCCTAGTCGCCTTTCGCCAACATTAGGGCTCCAATCCCTGAGTTGAGCCTTTTAGACATAGGACCTCCATTCTCTAGTCGCCTTTTTGCCAACATTAGGGCTCCAATCCTTGAGGTGAGCCTTTTAGACATAGGGCCTCCATTCCCTAGTCGCCTTTTTTCCAACATTAGGGCTCTGATCCCTGAGTTGAGCCTTTTAGACATAGGGCCTCCATTCCCTAGTTGCATTTTTTGCCAACAATAGGGCTCCAATACCTGTGTTGAGCCTTTTAGACATAGGGCCTTCATTCCCTAATCGCCTTTTTACCAACATTAGTGCTCCAACCCCTGAGTTGAGCCTTTTTAGACATAGGGACTCCATTCCCTAGTCGCGTTTTTTCCAACATTAGGGATCTAATCCCTGAGTTGAGCCTTTTAGACATAGCGTCTCCATTCCTAGTCGCCTTTTTTGCCAACATTAGGGCTCCAATCCCTGAGTTGAGACTTTTAGACATAGGACCTCCATTTTCTAGTCGCCTTTTTGCCAACATTAGGGCTCCAATACTTGAGGTGAGCTTTTTAGACATAGGGCCTCCATTCCATAGTCGCCTTTTTGCCAACATTAGGGCTCTGATCCCTAAGTTGAGCCTTTTAGACATAGGGCCTCCATTCCCTAGTCGCCTTTTTTGCCAACAATAGGGCTCCAATCCCTGAATTGAGCCTTTTTAGACATAAGGCCTTCATTCCCTAGTCGTCGTTTAGCCAACATTAGGGCTCCAATCCCTGATTTGAGCCTTTTAGACATAGGGCCTCCATTCCGTAGTCGCCTTTTTGCCAACATTAGGGCTCCAATCCCTGAGTTGAGCCTTTTTAGACATAGGGACTCCATTCCCTAGTCGCTTTTTGCCAACATTAGGGCTCCACTCCTAGAGTTGAACCTTTTAGACATAGGGTCTCCATTCCTTAGTCGCCTTTTTTGCCAACATTAGGGCTCCAAACCATGAGTTGAGCGTTTTTTAGACATAGGGCCTCCATTCCCTAGTCGCCTTTTTGCCAGCATTAGGGCTCTAATCCCTGAGTCGATCCTTGTAGACATAAGGCCTACATTCCCTAGTCGCCTTTTTTGCCATTTAGGGCTCAAATCCCTGAGTTGAGACTTTTTAAACATAGGGCCTCCATTCCCTAGTCGCCTCTTTTGCCAACATTAGGGCTTCAATCCCTGAGTTGAGACTTTTTAGACATAGGGCCTACATTCCCTAGTCGCCTCTTTTGCCAACACTAGGGCTCTAATCCCTGAGTTGAGCCTTTTTAGACATAGGGCCTCCATTCCCTAGTCGCCTTTCGCCAACATTAGGGCTCCAATCCCTGAGTTGAGCCTTTTAGACATAGGACCTCCATTCTCTAGTCGCCTTTTTGCCAACATTAGGGCTCCAATCCTTGAGGTGAGCCTTTTAGACATAGGGCCTCCATTCCCTAGTCGCCTTTTTTCCAACATTAGGGCTCTGATCCCTGAGTTGAGCCTTTTAGACATAGGGCCTCCATTCCCTAGTTGCCTTTTTTGCCAACAATAGGGCTCCAATACCTGTGTTGAGCCTTTTAGACATAGGGCCTTCATTCCCTAATCGCCTTTTTACCAACATTAGTGCTCCAACCCCTGAGTTGAGCCTTTTTAGACATAGGGACTCCATTCCCTTGTCGCGTTTTTGCCAACATTAGGGATCTAATCCCTGAGTTGAGCCTTTTAGACATAGCGTCTCCATTCCTAGTCGCCTTTTTTGCCAACATTAGGGCTACAATCCCTGAGTTGAGACTTTTAGACATAGGACCTCCATTTTCTAGTCGCCTTTTTGCCAACATTAGGGCTCCAATACTTGAGGTGAGCTTTTTAGACATAGGGCCTCCATTCCCTAGTCGCCTTTTTGCCAACATTAAGGCTCTGATCCCTGAGTTGAGCCTTTTAGACACATGGCCTCCATTCCATAGTCGCCTTTTTTGCCAACAATAGGGCTCCAATCCCTGTGTTGAGCCTTTTTAGACATAGGGCCTTCATTCCCTAGTCATCGTTTTGCCAACATTAGTGCTCCAACCCCTGAGTTGAGCCTTTTTAGACATAGGGCCTCCATTCCCTAGTCGTCTTTTTGCCAACATTAGGGCTCTAATCCCTGAGTTGAGCCTTTTAGACATAGCGCCTCCATTCCTAGTCGCCTTTTTTGCCAACATTAGGGCTCCAATCCCTGAGTTGAGACTTTTTAGACATAAGGCCTCCATTCCTAGTCGCTTTTTGCCATCATTAGGGCTCCAATCATTGAGTTGAGCCTTTTAGACATAGGGCCTCCATTCCCTAGTCGCCTTTCGCCAACATTAGGGCTCCAATCCCTTAGTTGAGCATTTTAGACATAGGACCTCCATTCTCTAGTCGCCTTTTTGCCAACATTAGGGCTCCAATCCTTGAGGTGAGCTTTTTAGACATAGGGCCTCCATTCCCTAGTCGCCTTTTTGCCAACATTAGGGTTCTGATCCCTGAGTTGAGCCTTTTAGACATAGGACCTCCATTCCCTAGTCGCCTTTTTTGCCAACAATAGGGCTCCAATGCCTGAGTTGAGCCTTTTTAGACATAGGGCCTTCATTCCCTAGTCGTCGTTTTGCCAACATTAGGGCTCCAATCCCTGAGTTGAGCCTTTTAGACATAGGGCCTCCATTCCGTAGTCGCCTTTTTGCCAACATTAGGGCTCCAATCCCTGAGTTGAACCTTTTTAGACATAGTGCCTCCATTCCCTAGTCGCTTTTTGCCAACATTAGGGCTCCAATCCCTGAGTTGAGCCTTTTTACACATAGGGCCTCCATTCCTAGTCGCCTTTTTGCCAACATTAAGGCTCTAATCCCTGAGTTGAGCCTTTTAGACATAGCGTCTCCATTCCTAGTCGCCTTTTTTGCCAACATTAGGGCTCCGATCCCTGAGTTGAGACTTTTAGACATAGGGCCTCCATTCCCTAGTCGCCTTTCGCCAACATTAGGGCTCCAATCCCTTAGTTGAGCCTTTTAGACATAGGACCTCCATTCTCTAGTCGCCTTTTTGCCAACATTAGGGCTCCAATCCTTGAGGTGAGCTTTTTAGACATAGGGCCTCCATTCCCTAGTCGCCTTTTTGCCAACATTAGGGTTCTGATCCCTGAGTTGAGCCTTTTAGACATAGGACCTCCATTCCCTAGTCGCCTTTTTTGCCAACAATAGGGCTCCAATGCCTGAGTTGAGCCTTTTTAGACATAGGGCCTTCATTCCCTAGTCGTCGTTTTGCCAACATTAGGGCTCCAATCCCTGAGTTGAGCCTTTTAGACATAGGGCCTCCATTCCGTAGTCGCCTTTTTGCCAACATTAGGGCTCCAATCCCTGAGTTGAACCTTTTTAGACATAGTGCCTCCATTCCCTAGTCGCTTTTTGCCAACATTAGGGCTCCAATCCCTGAGTTGAGCCTTTTTACACATAGGGCCTCCATTCCTAGTCGCCTTTTTGCCAACATTAAGGCTCTAATCCCTGAGTTGAGCCTTTTAGACATAGCGTCTCCATTCCTAGTCGCCTTTTTTGCCAACATTAGGGCTCCGATCCCTGAGTTGAGACTTTTAGACATAGGACCTCCATTTTCTAGTCGCCTTTTTGCCAACATTAGGGCTCCAATCCTTGAGGTGAGCTTTTTAGACATAGGTCCTCCATTCCCTAGTCGCCTTTTTGCCAACATTAAGGCTCTAATCCCTGAGTTGAGCCTTTTAGACACAGGGCCTCCATTCCCTAGTCGCATTTTTTGCCAACAATCAGGCTCCAATCCCTGAGTTGAGCCTTTTTAGACATAGGGCCTTCATTCCCTAGTTATCGTTTTGCAAACTTTAGTGCTCCAACCCATGAGTTGAGCCTTTTTAGACATAGGGCCTCCATTCCCTAGTCGCCTTTTTGCCAACATTAGGGCTCTAATCCCTGAGTTGAGCCTTTTAGACATAGCGCCTCCATTCCTAGTCACCTTTATTGCCAAAATTAGGGCTCCAATCCCTGAGTTGAGACTTTTTAGACATAAGGCCTCCATTCCTAGTCGCTTTTTTGCCATCATTAGGGCTCCAATCCCTGAGTTGAGCCTTTTAGACATAGGGCCTCCATTCCCCAGTCGCCTTTCGCCAACATTAGGGCTCCAATCCCTGAGTTGAGCCTTTTAGACATAGGACCTCCATTCTCTAGTCGCCTTTTTGCCAACATTAGGGCTCCAATCCTTGAGGTGAGCTTTTTAGACATAGGGCCTCCATTCCCTAGTCGCCTTTTTGCCAACATTAGGGTTCTGATCCCTGAGTTGAGCCTTTTAGACATAGGACCTCCATTTCCTAGTCGCCTTTTTTGCCAACAATAGGGCTCCAATCCCTGAGTTGAGCCTAATTAGACATTGGGCCTTCATTCCCTAGTCGTCGTTTTGCCAACATTAGGGCTCCAATCCCTGAGTTGAGCCTTTTAGACATAGGGCCTCCATTCCGTAGTCGCCTTTTTGCCAACATTAGGGCTCCAATCCCTGAGTTGAGCCTTTTTAGACATAGGGCCTCCATTCCCTAGTCGCTTTTTGCCAACATTAGGGTTCCAATCCCTGAGTTGAGCCTTTTTAGACATAGGGCCTCCATTCCTAGTCGCCTTTTTACCATCATTAGGGCTCCAATCCCTAAGTTGAGCCTTTTAGACATAGGGCCTCCATTCCTTAGTCGCCTTTTTTGCCAACATTAGGGCTCCAAACCCTGAGTTGAGCCTTTTTAGACATAGGGCCTTCATTCCCTAGTCGCCTTTTTTCCAGCATTAGGGCTCCAATCCCTGAGTTGAGCCTTGTAGACATAGGGCTTACATTCCCTAGTCGACTTTTTTGCCATTTAGGGCTCCAATCCCTGAGTTGAGACTTTTTAGACATAGGGCCTCCATTCCCTAGTCGTCTCTTTTGCCAACATTAGGACTTCAATCCCTGAGTTGAGACTTTTTAGACATAGGGCCTACATTCCCTAGTCGCCTCTTTTGCCAACACAAGGGCTCTAATCCCTGAGTTGAGCCTTTTTAGACATAGGGCCTCCATTCCCTAGTCGCTTTTCGCCAACATTAGGGCTCCAATCCCTGAGTTGAGCCTTTTAGACATAGGACCTCCATTCTCTAGTCGCCTTTTTGCCAACATTAGGGCTCTGATCCCTGAGTTGAGCCTTTTAGACATAGGGTCTCCATTCCCTAGCTGCCTCTTTTGCCAATAATAGGGCTCCAATACCTGTGTTGAGCCTTTTAGACATAGGGCCTTCATTCCCTAGTTGCCTTTTTGCCAATATTAGTGCTCCAACTCCTGAGTTGAGCCTTTTTAGACATAGGGCCTCCATTCCCTAGTCGCCTTTTTGCCAACATTAGGGCTCTAATCCCTGAGTTGAGTCTTTTAGACATAGCGCCTCCATTCCTAGTCGCCTTTTTTGCCAACATTAGGGCTCCAATCCCTATGTTGAGACTTTTAGACATAGAACATCCATTCTCTAGTCGCCTTTTTGCCAACATTAGGGCTTTAATCCCTGAGTTGAGCCTTTTAGACATAGCGCCTCCATTCCTAGTCGCTTTTTTGCCAACATTAGGGCTCTAATCCCTGAGTTGAGACTTTTTAGACATAAGGCCTCCATTCCTAGTCGCTTTTTTGCCATCATTAGGGCTCCAATCCCTGAGTTGGGCCTTTTAGACATAGGGCCTCCATTCCCTAGTCGCCTTTCGCCAACATTAGGGCTCTAATCCCTGAGTTGAGCCATTTAGACATAAGACTTTCATTCTCTAGTTGCCTTTTTGCCAACATTAGGGCTCCAATCCTTGAGGTGAACTTTTTAGACATAGGGCATCCATTCCCTAGTCGCATTTTTGCCAATATTAGGGTTCTGATCCCTGAGTTGAGCCTTTTAGACATAGGGCCTCCATTCCTTAGTCGCCTTTTTTGCCAACAATAGGGCTCCATTCCTTGAGTTGAGCCTTTTTAGACATAGGGCCTTCATTCCCTAGTCGTCGTTTTGCCAACATTACGGCTCCAATCCCTGAGTTGAGCCTTTTAGACATAGGGCCTTCATTCCCTAGTCATCGTTTTGCCAACATTAGTGCTCCAACCCCTGAGTTGAGCCTTTTTAGACATAGGGCCTCCATTCCCTAGTCGTCTTTTTGCCAACATTAGGGCTCTAATCCCTGAGTTGAGCCTTTTAGACATAGCGCCTCCATTCCTAGTCGCCTTTTTTGCCAACATTAGGGCTCCAATCCCTGAGTTGAGACTTTTTAGACATAAGGCCTCCATTCCTAGTCGCTTTTTTGCCATCATTAGGGCTCCAATCATTGAGTTGAGCCTTTTAGACATAGGGCCTCCATTCCCTAGTCGCCTTTCGCCAACATTAGGGCTCCAATCCCTTAGTTGAGCATTTTAGACATAGGACCTCCATTCTCTAGTCGCCTTTTTGCCAACATTAGGGCTCCAATCCTTGAGGTGAGCTTTTTAGACATAGGGCCTCCATTCCCTAGTCGCCTTTTTGCCAACATTAGGGTTCTGATCCCTGAGTTGAGCCTTTTAGACATAGGACCTCCATTCCCTAGTCGCCTTTTTTGCCAACAATAGGGCTCCAATGCCTGAGTTGAGCCTTTTTAGACATAGGGCCTTCATTCCCTAGTCGTCGTTTTGCCAACATTAGGGCTCCAATCCCTGAGTTGAGCCTTTTAGACATAGGGCCTCCATTCCGTAGTCGCCTTTTTGCCAACATTAGGGCTCCAATCCCTGAGTTGAACCTTTTTAGACATAGTGCCTCCATTCCCTAGTCGCTTTTTGCCAACATTAGGGCTCCAATCCCTGAGTTGAGCCTTTTTACACATAGGGCCTCCATTCCTAGTCGCCTTTTTGCCAACATTAAGGCTCTAATCCCTGAGTTGAGCCTTTTAGACATAGCGTCTCCATTCCTAGTCGCCTTTTTTGCCAACATTAGGGCTCCGATCCCTGAGTTGAGACTTTTAGACATAGGGCCTCCATTCCCTAGTCGCCTTTCGCCAACATTAGGGCTCCAATCCCTTAGTTGAGCCTTTTAGACATAGGACCTCCATTCTCTAGTCGCCTTTTTGCCAACATTAGGGCTCCAATCCTTGAGGTGAGCTTTTTAGACATAGGGCCTCCATTCCCTAGTCGCCTTTTTGCCAACATTAGGGTTCTGATCCCTGAGTTGAGCCTTTTAGACATAGGACCTCCATTCCCTAGTCGCCTTTTTTGCCAACAATAGGGCTCCAATGCCTGAGTTGAGCCTTTTTAGACATAGGGCCTTCATTCCCTAGTCGTCGTTTTGCCAACATTAGGGCTCCAATCCCTGAGTTGAGCCTTTTAGACATAGGGCCTCCATTCCGTAGTCGCCTTTTTGCCAACATTAGGGCTCCAATCCCTGAGTTGAACCTTTTTAGACATAGTGCCTCCATTCCCTAGTCGCTTTTTGCCAACATTAGGGCTCCAATCCCTGAGTTGAGCCTTTTTACACATAGGGCCTCCATTCCTAGTCGCCTTTTTGCCAACATTAAGGCTCTAATCCCTGAGTTGAGCCTTTTAGACATAGCGTCTCCATTCCTAGTCGCCTTTTTTGCCAACATTAGGGCTCCGATCCCTGAGTTGAGACTTTTAGACATAGGACCTCCATTTTCTAGTCGCCTTTTTGCCAACATTAGGGCTCCAATCCTTGAGGTGAGCTTTTTAGACATAGGTCCTCCATTCCCTAGTCGCCTTTTTGCCAACATTAAGGCTCTAATCCCTGAGTTGAGCATTTTAGACACAGGGCCTCCATTCCCTAGTCGCATTTTTTGCCAACAATCAGGCTCCAATCCCTGAGTTGAGCCTTTTTAGACATAGGGCCTTCATTCCCTAGTTATCGTTTTGCAAACTTTAGTGCTCCAACCCATGAGTTGAGCCTTTTTAGACATAGGGCCTCCATTCCCTAGTCGCCTTTTTGCCAACATTAGGGCTCTAATCCCTGAGTTGAGCCTTTTAGACATAGCGCCTCCATTCCTAGTCACCTTTATTGCCAAAATTAGGGCTCCAATCCCTGAGTTGAGACTTTTTAGACATAAGGCCTCCATTCCTAGTCGCTTTTTTGCCATCATTAGGGCTCCAATCCCTGAGTTGAGCCTTTTAGACATAGGGCCTCCATTCCCCAGTCGCCTTTCGCCAACATTAGGGCTCCAATCCCTGAGTTGAGCCTTTTAGACATAGGACCTCCATTCTCTAGTCGCCTTTTTTGACAACATTAGGGCTCCAATCCTTGAGGTGAGCTTTTTAGACATAGGGCCTCCATTCCCTAGTCGCCTTTTTGCCAACATTAGGGTTCTGATCCCTGAGTTGAGCCTTTTAGACATAGGACCTCCATTTCCTAGTCGCCTTTTTTGCCAACAATAGGGCTCCAATCCCTGAGTTGAGCCTAATTAGACATTGGGCCTTCATTCCCTAGTCGTCGTTTTGCCAACATTAGGGCTCCAATCCCTGAGTTGAGCCTTTTAGACATAGGGCCTCCATTCCGTAGTCGCCTTTTTGCCAACATTAGGGCTCCAATCCCTGAGTTGAGCCTTTTTAGACATAGGGCCTCCATTCCCTAGTCGCTTTTTGCCAACATTAGGGTTCCAATCCCTGAGTTGAGCCTTTTTAGACATAGGGCCTCCATTCCTAGTCGCCTTTTTACCATCATTAGGGCTCCAATCCCTAAGTTGAGCCTTTTAGACATAGGGCCTCCATTCCTTAGTCGCCTTTTTGCCAACATTAGGGCTCCAAACCTTGAGTTGAGCCTTTTTAGACATAGGGCCTTCATTCCCTAGTCGCCTTTTTTCCAGCATTAGGGCTCCAATCCCTGAGTTGAGCCTTGTAGACATAGGGCTTACATTCCCTAGTCGACTTTTTTGCCATTTAGGGCTCCAATCCCTGAGTTGAGACTTTTTAGACATAGGGCCTCCATTCCCTAGTCGTCTCTTTTGCCAACATTAGGACTTCAATCCCTGAGTTGAGACTTTTTAGACATAGGGCCTACATTCCCTAGTCGCCTCTTTTGCCAACACAAGGGCTCTAATCCCTGAGTTGAGCCTTTTTAGACATAGGGCCTCCATTCCCTAGTCGCTTTTCGCCAACATTAGGGCTCCAATCCCTGAGTTGAGCCTTTTAGACATAGGACCTCCATTCTCTAGTCGCCTTTTTGCCAACATTAGGGCTCTGATCCCTGAGTTGAGCCTTTTAGACATAGGGTCTCCATTCCGTAGCTGCCTCTTTTGCCAATAATAGGGCTCCAATACCTGTGTTGAGCCTTTTAGACATAGGGCCTTCATTCCCTAGTTGCCTTTTTGCCAATATTAGTGCTCCAACTCCTGAGTTGAGCCTTTTTAGACATAGGGCCTCCATTCCCTAGTCGCCTTTTTGCCAACATTAGGGCTCTAATCCCTGAGTTGAGTCTTTTAGACATAGCGCCTCCATTCCTAGTCGCCTTTTTTCCCAACATTAGGGCTCCAATCCCTAAGTTGAGACTTTTAGACATAGAACATCCATTCTCTAGTCGCCTTTTTGCCAACATTAGGGCTTTAATCCCTGAGTTGAGCCTTTTAGACATAGCGCCTCCATTCCTAGTCGCTTTTTTGCCAACATTAGGGCTCTAATCCCTGAGTTGAGACTTTTTAGACATAAGGCCTCCATTCCTAGTCGCTTTTTTGCCATCATTAGGGCTCCAATCCCTGAGTTGGGCCTTTTAGACATAGGGCCTCCATTCCCTAGTCGCCTTTCGCCAACATTAGGGCTCTAATCCCTGAGTTGAGCCATTTAGACATAAGACTTTCATTCTCTAGTTGCCTTTTTGCCAACATTAGGGCTCCAATCCTTGAGGTGAAATTTTTAGACATAGGGCATCCATTCCCTAGTCGCATTTTTGCCAATATTAGGGTTCTGATCCCTGAGTTGAGCCTTTTAGACATAGGGCCTCCATTCCTTAGTCGCCTTTTTTGCCAACAATAGGGCTCCATTCCCTGAGTTGAGCCTTTTTAGACATAGGGCCTTCATTCCCTAGTCGTCGTTTTGCCAACATTACGGCTCCAATCCCTGAGTTGAGCCTTTTAGACATAGGGCCTCCATTCCGCAGTCGCATTTTTGCCAACATTAGGGCTCCAATCCCTGAGTTGTGCCTTTTTAGACATAGGGCCTCCATTCCCTAGTCGCTTTTTGCCAACATTAGGGCTCCAATCCCTGAGTTGAGCTTTTTTAGACATAGGGCCTCCATTCCTAGTCGCCTTTTTGCCATCATTAGGGCTCCAATCCCTGAGTTGAGCCTTTTAGACATAGGGCTTCCATTCCTTAGTCGCCTTTTTTGCCAACATTAGGGCTCCAAACCCTGAGTTGAGCCTTTTTAGACATAGGGCCTCCATTCCCTAGTCGCCTTTTTGCCAGCATTAGGGCTCCAATACCTGAGTTGAGCCTTGTAGACATAGGGCCTACATTCCCTAGTCAACTTTTTTGCCATTTAGGGCTCCAATCCCTGAGTTGAGACTTTTTAGACATAGGGCCTCCATTCCCTAGTCACCTCTTTTGCCAACATTAGGGCTTCAATCCCTGAGTTGAGACTTTTTAGACATAGGGCCTACATTCCCTAGTTGCCTCTTTTGCCAACACTAGGGCTCTAATCCCTGAGTTGAGACTTTTTAGACACAGGGCCTCCATAACCTACTCGCCTTTCGCCAACATTAGGGCTCCAATTCCTGAGTTGAGCCTTGTAGACATAGGGCCTACATTCCCTAGTAGACTTTTTTGCCATTTAGGGCTCCAATCCCTGAGTTGAAACTTTTTAGACATAGGGCCTCCATTCCCTAGTCACCTCTTTTGCCAACATTAGGGCTCCAATCCCTGTGTTGAGACTTTTTAGATATAGGGCCTACATTCCCTAGTTGCCTCTTTTGCCAACACTAGGGCTCTAATCCTTAAGTTGAGACTTTTTAGACATAGGGCCTCCATTCCCTAGTCGCCTTTCGCCAACATTAGGGCTCCAATCCCTGAGTTGAGCCTTTTAGACATAGGACCTCCATTCTCTAGTCGCCCTTTTGCCAACATTATGGCTCCAATCCTTGAGGTGAGCCTTTTAGACATAGGACCTCCATTCCCTAGTCGCCTTTTTGCCAACATTAGGGCTCTGATCCCTGAGTTGAGCCTTTTAGACATAGGGCCTCCATTCCCTAGCTGCCTCTTTTGCCAATAATAGCGCTCCAATACCTGTGTTGAGCCTTTTAGACATAGGTCCTTCATTCCCTAATCGCCTTTTTGTCAATATTAGTGCTCCAACCCCTGAGTTAAGCCTTTTTAGACATAGGGCCTCAATTCCCTAGTCGCCTTTTTGCCAACATTAGGGCTCTAATCCCTGAGTTGAGCCTTTTAGACATAGCGCCTCCATTCCTAGTCGCCTTTTTTGCCAACATTAGGGCTCCAATCCCTGAGTTGAGAATTTAGACATAGGACCTCCATTCTCTAGTCGCCCTTTTGCCAACATTAGGGCTCCAATACTTGAGGTGAGCTTTTTAGACATAGGGCCTCCATTCCCTAGTCGCCTTTTTGCCAACATTAGGGCTCTGATCCCTGTGTTGAGCCTTTTAGACATAGGTCCTCCATTCCCTAGTCGCCTTTTTTGCCAACATTAGTGCTCCAACCCCTGAGTAGAGCCTTTTTAGACATAGGGCCTCCATTCCCTAGTCGCCTTTTTGCCAACATTAGGGCTCTAATCCCTGAGTTGAGCCTTTTAGACATAGCGCCTCTATTCCTAGTCGCCTTTTTTGCCAACATTAGGGCTCCAATCCCTGAGTTGAGACTTTTTAGACATAAAGCCTCCATTCCTAGTCGCCTTTTTGCCATCATTAGGGCTCCAATCCCTAAGTTGAGCCTTTTAGACATAGGGCCTCCATTCCGTAGTTGCCTTTTTGCCAGCATTAGGGCTCCAAACACTGAGTTGAGCCTTTTTAGACATAGGGCCTCCATTCCCTAGTCGCTTTTTACCAACATTAGGGCTCCAATCCCTGAGTTGAGCCTTTTTAGACATAGGGCCTCCATTCCTAGTCGCCTTTTTGCCATCATTAGGGCTCCAATCCCTGAGTTGAGCCTTTTAGACATAGGGCTTCCATTCCTTAGTCGCCTTTTTTGCCAACATTAGGGCTCCAAACCCTGAGTTGAGCCTTTTTAGACATAGGGCCTCCATTCCCTAGTCGCCTTTTTGCCAGCATTAGTGCTCCAATACCTGAGTTGAGCCTTGTAGACATAGGGCCTACATTCCCTAGTCAACATTTTTGCCATTTAGGGCTCCAATCCCTGAGTTGAGACTTTTTAGACATAGGGCCTCCATTCCCTAGTCACCTCTTTTGCCAACATTAGGGCTTCAATCCCTGAGTTGAGACTTTTTAGACATAGGGCCTACATTCCCTAGTTGCCTCTTTTGCCAACACTAGGGCTCTAATCCCTGAGTTGAGACTTTTTAGACACAGGGCCTCCATAACCTAATCGCCTTTCGCCAACATTAGGGCTCCAATCCCTGAGTTGAGCCTTGTAGACATAGGGCCTACATTCCCTAGTAGACTTTTTTGCCATTTAGGGCTCCAATCCCTGAGTTGAAACTTTTTAGACATAGGGCCTCCATTCCCTAGTCGCCTTTTTTGCCAACATTAGTGCTCCAACCCCTGAGTTGAGCCTTTTTAGACATAGGGCCTCCATTCCCTAGTCGCCTTTTTGCCAACATTAGGGCTCTAATCCCTGAGTTGAGCCTTTTAGACATAGCGCCTCTATTCCTAGTCGCCTTTTTTGCCAACATTAGGGCTCCAATCCCTGAGTTGAGACTTTTTAGACATAAAGCCTCCATTCCTAGTCGCCTTTTTGCCATCATTAGGGCTCCAATCCCTAAGTTGAGCCTTTTAGACATAGGGCCTCCATTCCGTAGTTGCCTTTTTGCCAGCATTAGGGCTCCAAACACTGAGTTGAGCCTTTTTAGACATAGGGCCTCCATTCCCTAGTCGCTTTTTACCAACATTAGGGCTCCAATCCCTGAGTTGAGCCTTTTTAGACATAGGGCCTCCATTCCTAGTCGCCTTTTTGCCATCATTAGGGCTCCAATCCCTGAGTTGAGCCTTTTAGACATAGGGCTTCCATTCCTTAGTCGCCTTTTTGCCAACATTAGGGCTCCAAACCCTGAGTTGAGCCTTTTTAGACATAGGGCCTCCATTCCCTAGTCGCCTTTTTGCCAGCATTAGTGCTCCAATACCTGAGTTGAGCCTTGTAGACATAGGGCCTACATTCCCTAGTCAACTTTTTTGCCATTTAGGGCTCCAATCCCTGAGTTGAGACTTTTTAGACATAGGGCCTCCATTCCCTAGTCACCTCTTTTGCCAACATTAGGGCTTCAATCCCTGAGTTGAGACTTTTTAGACATAGGGCCTACATTCCCTAGTTGCCTCTTTTGCCAACACTAGGGCTCTAATCCTTAAGTTGAGACTTTTTAGACATAGGGCCTCCATTCCCTAGTCGCCTTTCGCCAACATTAGGGCTCCAATCCCTGAGTTGAGCCTTTTAGACATAGGACCTCCATTCTCTAGTCGCCCTTTTGCCAACATTATGGCTCCAATCCTTGAGGTGAGCCTTTTAGACATAGGACCTCCATTCCCTAGTCGCCTTTTTGCCAACATTAGGGCTCTGATCCCTGAGTTGAGCCTTTTAGACATAGGGCCTCCATTCCCTAGCTGCCTCTTTTGCCAATAATAGCGCTCCAATACCTGTGTTGAGCCTTTTAGACATAGGTCCTTCATTCCCTAATCGCCTTTTTATCAATATTAGTGCTCCAACCCCTGAGTTAAGCCTTTTTAGACATAGGGCCTCAATTCCCTAGTCGCCTTTTTGCCAACATTAGGGCTCTAATCCCTGAGTTGAGCCTTTTAGACATAGCGCCTCCATTCCTAGTCGCCTTTTTTGCCAACATTAGGGCTCCAATCCCTGAGTTGAGAATTTAGACATAGGACCTCCATTCTCTAGTCGCCCTTTTGCCAACATTAGGGCTCCAATACTTGAGGTGAGCTTTTTAGACATAGGGCCTCCATTCCCTAGTCGCCTTTTTGCCAACATTAGGGCTCTGATCCCTGTGTTGAGCCTTTTAGACATAGGTCCTCCATTCCCTAGTCGCCTTTTTTGCCAACATTAGTGCTCCAACCCCTGAGTAGAGCCTTTTTAGACATAGGGCCTCCATTCCCTAGTCGCCTTTTTGCCAACATTAGGGCTCTAATCCCTGAGTTGAGCCTTTTAGACATAGCGCCTCTATTCCTAGTCGCCTTTTTTGCCAACATTAGGGCTCCAATCCCTGAGTTGAGACTTTTTAGACATAAAGCCTCCATTCCTAGTCGCCTTTTTGCCATCATTAGGGCTCCAATCCCTAAGTTGAGCCTTTTAGACATAGGGCCTCCATTCCGTAGTTGCCTTTTTGCCAGCATTAGGGCTCCAAACACTGAGTTGAGCCTTTTTAGACATAGGGCCTCCATTCCCTAGTCGCGTTTTACCAACATTAGGGCTCCAATCCCTGAGTTGAGCCTTTTTAGACATAGGGCCTCCATTCCTAGTCGCCTTTTTGCCATCATTAGGGCTCCAATCCCTGAGTTGAGCCTTTTAGACATAGGGCTTCCATTCCTTAGTCGCCTTTTTTGCCAACATTAGGGCTCCAAACCCTGAGTTGAGCCTTTTTAGACATAGGGCCTCCATTCCCTAGTCGCCTTTTTGCCAGCATTAGTGCTCCAATACCTGAGTTGAGCCTTGTAGACATAGGGCCTACATTCCCTAGTCAACATTTTTGCCATTTAGGGCTCCAATCCCTGAGTTGAGACTTTTTAGACATAGGGCCTCCATTCCCTAGTCACCTCTTTTGCCAACATTAGGGCTTCAATCCCTGAGTTGAGACTTTTTAGACATAGGGCCTACATTCCCTAGTTGCCTCTTTTGCCAACACTAGGGCTCTAATCCCTGAGTTGAGACTTTTTAGACACAGGGCCTCCATAACCTAATCGCCTTTCGCCAACATTAGGGCTCCAATCCCTGAGTTGAGCCTTGTAGACATAGGGCCTACATTCCCTAGTAGACTTTTTTGCCATTTAGGGCTCCAATCCCTGAGTTGAAACTTTTTAGACATAGGGCCTCCATTCCCTAGTCGCCTTTTTTGCCAACATTAGTGCTCCAACCCCTGAGTTGAGCCTTTTTAGACATAGGGCCTCCATTCCCTAGTCGCCTTTTTGCCAACATTAGGGCTCTAATCCCTGAGTTGAGCCTTTTAGACATAGCGCCTCTATTCCTAGTCGCCTTTTTTGCCAACATTAGGGCTCCAATCCCTGAGTTGAGACTTTTTAGACATAAAGCCTCCATTCCTAGTCGCCTTTTTGCCATCATTAGGGCTCCAATCCCTAAGTTGAGCCTTTTAGACATAGGGCCTCCATTCCGTAGTTGCCTTTTTGCCAGCATTAGGGCTCCAAACACTGAGTTGAGCCTTTTTAGACATAGGGCCTCCATTCCCTAGTCGCTTTTTACCAACATTAGGGCTCCAATCCCTGAGTTGAGCCTTTTTAGACATAGGGCCTCCATTCCTAGTCGCCTTTTTGCCATCATTAGGGCTCCAATCCCTGAGTTGAGCCTTTTAGACATAGGGCTTCCATTCCTTAGTCGCCTTTTTTGCCAACATTAGGGCTCCAAACCCTGAGTTGAGCCTTTTTAGACATAGGGCCTCCATTCCCTAGTCGCCTTTTTGCCAGCATTAGTGCTCCAATACCTGAGTTGAGCCTTGTAGACATAGGGCCTACATTCCCTAGTCAACTTTTTTGCCATTTAGGGCTCCAATCCCTGAGTTGAGACTTTTTAGACATAGGGCCTCCATTCCCTAGTCACCTCTTTTGCCAACATTAGGGCTTCAATCCCTGAGTTGAGACTTTTTAGACATAGGGCCTACATTCCCTAGTTGCCTCTTTTGCCAACACTAGGGCTCTAATCCCTGAGTTGAGACTTTTTAGACACAGGGCCTCCATAACCTAATCGCCTTTCGCCAACATTAGGGCTCCAATCCCTGAGTTGAGCCTTGTAGACATAGGGCCTACATTCCCTAGTAGACTTTTTTGCCATTTAGGGCTCCAATCCCTGAGTTGAAACTTTTTAGACATAGGGCCTCCATTCCCTAGTCACCTCTTTTGCCAACATTAGGGCTCCAATCCCTGTGTTGAGACTTTTTAGATATAGGGCCTACATTCCCTAGTTGCCTCTTTTGCCAACACTAGGGCTCTAATCCATAAGTTGAGACTTTTTAGACATAGGGCCTCCATTCCCTAGTCGCCTTTCGCCAACATTAGGTCTCCAATCCCTGAGTTGAGCCTTTTAGACATAGGACCTCCATTCTCTAGTCGCCCTTTTGCCAACATTATGGCTTCAATCCTTCAGGTGAGCCTTTTAGACATAGGACCTCCATTCCCTAGTCGCCTTTTTGCCAACATTAGGGCTCTGATCCCTGAGTTGAGCCTTTTAGACATAGGGCCTCCATTCCCTAGCTGCCTTTTTTGCCAATAATAGCGCTCCAATACCTGTGTTGAGCCTTTTAGACATAGGTCCTTCATTCCCTAGTCGCCTTTTTGTCAATATTAGTGCTCCAACCCCTGAGTTAAGCCTTTTTAGACATAGGGCCTCAATTCCCTAGTCGCCTTTTTGCCAACATTAGGGCTCTAATCCCTGAGTTGAGCCTTTTAGACATAGCGCCTCCATTCCTAGTCGCCTTTTTTGCCAACATTAGGGCTCCAATCCCTGAGTTGAGAATTTAGACATAGGACCTCCATTCTCTAGTCGCCCTTTTGCCAACATTAGGGCTCCAATACTTGAGGTGAGCTTTTTAGACATAGGGCCTCCATTCCCTAGTCGCCTTTTTGCCAACATTAGGGCTCTGATCCCTATGTTGAGCCTTTTAGACATAGGTCCTCCATTCCCTAGTCGCCTTTTTTGCCAACATTAGTGCTCCAACCCCTGAGTTGAGCCTTTTTAGACATAGGGCCTCCATTCCCTAGTCGCCTTTTTGCCAACATTAGGGCTCTAATCCCTGAGTTGAGCCTTTTAGACATAGCGCCTCTATTCCTAGTCGCCTTTTTTGCCAACATTAGGGCTCCAATCCCTGAGTTGAGACTTTTTAGACATAAAGCCTCCATTCCTAGTCGCCTTTTTGCCATCATTAGGGCTCCAATCCCTAAGTTGAGCCTTTTAGACATAGGGCCTCCATTCCGTAGTCGCCTTTTTGCCAGCATTAGGGCTCCAAACACTGAGTTGAGCCTTTTTAGACATAGGGCCTCCATTCCCTAGTCACTTTTTACCAACATTAGGGCTCCAATCCCTAAGTTGAGCCTTTTTAGACATAGGGCCTCCATTCCTAGTCGCCTTTTTGCCATCATTAGGGCTCCAATCCCTGAGTTGAGCCTTTTAGACATAGGGCTTCCATTCCTTAGTCGCCTTTTTTGCCAACATTAGGGCTCCAAACCCTGAGTTGAGCCTTATTAGACATAGGGCCTCCATTCCCTAGTCGCCTTTTTGCCAGCACTAGGGCTCCAATACCTGAGTTGAGCCTTGTAGACTAAGGGCCTACATTCCCTAGTCGACATTTTTGCCATTTAGGGCTCCAATCCCTGAGTTGAGACTTTTTAGACATAGGGCCTCCATTCCCTAGTCACCTCTTTTGCCAACATTAGGGCTTCAATCCCTGAGTTGAGACTTTTTAGACATAGGGCCTACATTCCCTAGTTGCCTCTTTTGCCAACACTAGGGCTCTAATCCCTGAGTTGAGACTTTTTAGACATAGGGCCTCCATAACCTACTCGCCTTTCGCCAACATTAGGGCTCCAATCCCTGAGTTGAGCCTTTTAGACATAGGGCCTCTATTTCCTAGTCGCCTTTTTGCCAGCATTAGGGCTCCAATCCCTGAGTTGAGACTTTTTAGACATAAAGCCTCCATTCCTAGTCGCCTTTTTGCCATCATTAGGGCTCCAATCCCTAAGTTGAGCCTTTTAGACATAGGGCCTCCATTCCGTAGTCGCCTTTTTGCCAGCATTAGGGCTCCAAACCCCGAGTTAAGCCTTTTTAGACATAGGGCCTCCATTCCCTAGTCGCTTTTTGCCAACATTAGGGCTCCAATCCTTGAGTTGAGCCTTTTTAGATATAGGGCCTCCATTCCTAGTCGCCTTTTTGCCATCATTAGGGCTCCAGTCCCTGAGTTGAGCCTTTTAGACATAGGGCTTCCATTCCTTAGTCGCCTTTTTGCCAACATTAGGGCTCCAAACCCTGAGTTGAGCCTTTTTAGACATAGGGCCTCCATTCCCTAGTCGCCTTTTTGCCAGCACTAGGGCTCCAATACCTAAGTTGAGCCTTGTAGACATAGGGCCTACATTCCCTAGTCGACTTTTTTGCCATTTAGGGCTCCAATCCCTGAGTTGAGACTTTTTAGACATAGGGCCTACATTCCATAGTTGCCTCTTTTGCCAACACTAGGGCTCTAATCCCTAAGTTGAGACTTTTTAGACATAGGGCCTCCATAACCTACTCGCCTTTCGCCAACATTAGGGCTCCAATCCCTGAGTTGAGCCTTTTAGACATAGGGCCTCTATTCCCTAGTCGCCTTTTTGCTAGCATTAGGGCTCCAATCCCTGAGTTGAGCCTTGTAGACATAGGGCCTACATTCACTAGTCGACTTTTTTTCCATTTAGGGCTCCAATCCCTGAGTTGAGACTTTTTAGACATACGGCTTCCATTCCCTAGTCACCTCTTTTGCCAACATTAGGGCTCCAATCCATGAGTTGAGACTTTTTAGATATAGGGCCTAAATTCCCTAGTTGCCTCTTTTGCCAACACTATGGCTCTAATCCTTGAGTTGAGACTTTTTAGACATAGGGCCTCCATTCCCTAGTCGCCTTTCGCCAACATTATGGCTCCAATCCCTGAGTTGAGCCTTTTAGACATAGGACCTCCATTCTCTAGTCGCCTTTTTGCCAACATTATGGCTCCAATCCTTGAGGTGAGCCTTTTAGACATAGGACCTCCATTCCCTAGTCGCCTTTTTGCCAACATTAGGACTCTGATCCCTGAGTTGAGCCTTTTAGACATAGGGCCTCCATTCCCTAGCTGCCTCTTTTGCCAATAATAGGGCTCCAATACCTGTGTTGAGCCTTTTAGACATAGGGCCTTCATTCCCTAGTCGCCTTTTTGCCAATATTAGTGCTCCAACCCCTGAGTTGAGCCTTTTTAGACATAGGGCCTCAATTCCCTAGTCGCCTTTTTGCCAGCATTAGGGCTCCAAACCCTGAGTTGAGCCTTTTTAGACATAGCGCCTCCATTCCCTAGTCGCCTTTTTTGCCAACATTAGGGCTCCAATCCTTGAGTTGAGCCTTTTAGACATAGGACCTCCATTCCTAGTCGCCTTTTTGCCAACATTAGGGCTCCAATACTTGAGGTGAGCTTTTTAGACATAGGGCCTCCATTCCCTAGTCACCTTTTTGCCAACATTAGGGCTCTGATCCCTGAGTTGAGCCTTTTTAGACATAGAGCCTCCATTCCCTAGTTGCCTTTTTTGCCAACAATAAGGTTCCAATACCTGTGTTAAGCCTTTTAGACATAGGGCCTCCATTCCCTAGCCTTTTTGCCAGCATTAGGGCTCCAATCCCTGAGTTGAGCCTTGTAGATATAGGGCCTAAATTCCCTAGTCGCCTCTTTTGCCAACACTAGGGCTCTAATCCTTGAGTTGAGACTTTTTAGACATAGGGCGTCCATTCCCTAGTCGCCTCTTTTGCTAACATTAGGGCTTCAATCCCTGAGTTGAGTTTTTTAGACATAGGGCCTCTATTACCTAGTCGCCTTTCGCCAACATTAGGGCTCCAATCCCTGAGTTGAGCCTTTTAGACATCGGACCTCCATTCTCTAGTCGCCTTTTTGCCAACATTAGGACTCTGATCCCTGAGTTGAGCCTTTTAGACATAGGGCCTCCATTCCCTAGCTGCCTCTTTTGCCAATAATAGGGCTCCAATACCTGTGTTGAGCCTTTTAGACATAGGGCCTTCATTCCCTAGTCGCCTTTTTGCCAATATTAGTGCTCCAACCCCTGAGTTGAGCCTTTTTAGACATAGGGCCTCAATTCCCTAGTCGCCTTTTTGCCAACATTAGGGCTCTAATCCCTGAGTTGAGCCTTTTAGACATAGCGCCTCCATTCCTAGTCGCCTTTTTTGCCAACATTAGGGCTCCAATCCCTGAGTTGAGACTTTTAGACATAGGACCTCCATTCTCTAGTCGCCTTTTTGCCAACATTAGGGCTCCAATACTTGAGGTGAGCTTTTTAGACATAGGGCCTCCATTCCCTAGTCGCCTTTTTGCCAACATTAGGGCTCTGATCCCTGAGTTGAGCCTTTTTAGACATAGGGCCTCCATTCCTAGTCGCCTTTTTTCCATCATTAGGGCTCCAATCCCTGAGTTGAGCCTTTTAGACATAGGGCTTCCATTCCTTAGTCGCCTTTTTTGCCAACATTAGGGCTCCAAACCCTGAGTTGAGCCTTATTAGACATAGGGCCTCCATTCCCTAGTCGCCTTTTTGCCAGCACTAGGTCTCCAATACCTGAGTTGAGCCTTGTAGACTAAGGGCCTACATTCCCTAGTCGACTTTTTTGCCATTTAGGGCTCCAATCCCTGAGTTGAGACTTTTTAGACATAGGGCCTCCATTCCCTAGTCACCTCTTTTGCCAACATTAGGGCTTCAATCCCTGAGTTGAGACTTTTTAGACATAGGGCCTACATTCCCTAGTTGCCTCTTTTGCCAACACTAGGGCTCTAATCCCTGAGTTGAGACTTTTTAGACATAGGGCCTCCATAACCTACTCGCCTTTCGCCAACATTAGGGCTCCAATCCCTGAGTTGAGCCTTTTAGACATAGGGACTCTATTTCCTAGTCGCCTTTTTGCCAGCATTAGGGCTCCAATCCTTGAGTTGAGACTTTTTAGACATAAAGCCTCCATTCCTAGTCGCCTTTTTGCCATCATTAGGGCTCCAATCCCTAAGTTGAGCCTTTTAGACATAGGGCCTCCATTCCGTAGTCGCCTTTTTGCCAGCATTAGGGCTCCAAACCCTGAGTTAAGCCTTTTTAGACATAGGGCCTCCATTCCCTAGTCGCTTTTTGCCAACATTAGGGCTCCAATCCCTGAGTTGAGCCTTTTTAGACATAGGGCCTCCATTCCTAGTCGCCTTTTTGCCATCATTAGGGCTCCAGTCCCTGAGTTGAGACTTTTAGACATAGGGCTTCCATTCCTTAGTCGCCTTTTTTGCCAACATTAGGGCTCCAAACCCTGAGTTGAGCCTTTTTAGACATAGGGCCTCCATTCCCTAGTCGCCTTTTTGCCAGCACTAGGGCTCCAATACCTAAGTTGAGCCTTGTAGACATAGGGCCTACATTCCCTAGTCGACTTTTTTGCCATTTAGGGCTCCAATCCCTAAGTTGAGACTTTTTAGACATAGGGCCTCCATAACCTACTCGCCTTTCGCCAACATTAGGGCTCCAATCCCTGAGTTGAGCCTTTTAGACATAGGGCCTCTATTCTCTAGTCGCCTTTTTGCTAGCATTAGGGCTCCAATCCCTGAGTTGAGCCTTGTAGACATAGGGCCTACATTCACTAGTCGACTTTTTTTCCATTTAGGGCTCCAATCCCTGAGTTGAGACTTTTTAGACATACGGCTTCCATTCCCTAGTCACCTCTTTTGCCAACATTGGGGCTCCAATCCATGAGTTGAGACTTTTTAGATATAGGGCCTAAATTCCCTAGTTGCCTCTTTTGCCAACACTAGGGCTCTAATCCTTGAGTTTAGACTTTTTAGACATAGGGCCTCCATTCCCTAGTCGCCTTTCGCCAACATTATGGCTCCAATCCCTGAGTTGAGCCTTTTAGACATAGAACCTCCATTCTCTAGTCGCCTTTTTGCCAACAGTATGGCTCCAATCCTTGAGGTGAGCCTTTTAGACATAGGACCTCCATTCCCTAGTCGCCTTTTTGCCAACATTAGGACTCTGATCCCTGAGTTGAGCCTTTTAGACATAGGGCCTCCATTCCCTAGCTGCCTCTTTTGCCAATAATAGGGCTCCAATACCTGTGTTGAGCCTTTTAGACATAGGGCCTTCATTCCCTAGTCGCCTTTTTGCCAATATTAGTGCTCCAACCCCTGAGTTGAGCCTTTTTAGACATAGGGCCTCAATTCCCTAGTCGCCTTTTTGCCAGCATTAGGGCTCCAAACCCTGAGTTGAGCCTTTTTAGACATAGCGCCTCCATTCTCTAGTCGCCTTTTTTGCCAACATTAGGGCTCCAATCCTTGAGTTGAGCCTTTTAGACATAGGACCTCCATTCCTAGTCGCCTTTTTGCCAACATTAGGGCTCCAATACTTGAGGTGAGCTTTTTAGACATAGGGCCTCCATTCCCTAGTCGCCTTTTTGCTAACATTAGGGCTCTGATCCCTGAGTTGAGCCTTTTTAGACATAGGGCCTCCATTCCCTAGTTGCCTTTTTTGCCAACAATAAGGTTCCAATACCTGTGTTAAGCCTTTTAGACATAGGGCCTCCATTCCCTAGCCTTTTTGCCAGCATTAGGGCTCCAATCCCTGAGTTGAGCCTTGTAGATATAGGGCCTAAATTCCCTAGTCGCCTCTTTTGCCAACACTAGGGCTCTAATCCTTGAGTTGAGACTTTTTAGACATAGGGCGTCCATTCCCTAGTCGCCTCTTTTGCTAACATTATGGCTTCAATCCCTGAGTTGAGTTTTTTAGACATAGGGCCTCTATTACCTAGTCGCCTTTCGCCAACATTAGGGCTCCAATCCCTGAGTTGAGCCTTTTAGACATCGGACCTCCATTCTCTAGTCGACTTTTTGCCAACATTAGGACTCTGATCCCTGAGTTGAGCCTTTTAGACATAGGGCCTCCATTCCCTAGCTGCCTCTTTTGCCAATAATAGGGCTCCAATACCTGTGTTGAGCCTTTTAGACATAGGGCCTTCATTCCCTAGTCGCCTTTTTGCCAATATTAGTGCTCCAACCCCTGAGTTGAGCCTTTTTAGACATAGGGCCTCAATTCCCTAGTCGCCTTTTTGCCAACATTAGGGCTCTAATCCCTGAGTTGAGCCTTTTAGACATAGCGCATCCATTCCTAGTCGCCTTTTTTGCCAACATTAGGGCTCCAATCCCTGAGTTGAGACTTTTAGACATAGGACCTCCATTCTCTAGTCGCCGTTTTGCCAACATTAGGGCTCTAATACTTGAGGTGAGCTTTTTAGACATAGGGCCACCATTCCCTAGTCGCCTTTTTGCCAACATTAGGGCTCTGATCCCTGAGTTGAGCCTTTTTAGACATTGGGCCTCCATTCCCTAGTTGCCTTTTTTGCCAACAATAAGGTTCCAATACCTCTGTTAAGCCTTTTAGACATAGGGCCTCCATTCCCTAGCCTTTTTGCCAGCATTAGGGCTCCAATCCCTGAGTTGAGCCTTGTAGATATAGGGCCTAAATTCCCTAGTCGCCTCTTTTGCCAACACTAGGGCTCTAATCCTTGAGTTGAGACTTTTTAGATATAGGGCCTCCATTCCCTAGTCGCCTCTTTTGCTAACATTAGGGCTTCAATCCCTGAGTTGAGGTTTTTTAGACATAGGGCCTCTATTACCTAGTCGCCTTTCGCCAACATTAGGGCTCCAATCCCTGAGTTGAGCCTTTTAGACATCGGACCTCCATTCTCTAGTCGCCTTTTTGCCAACATTAGGACTCTGATCCCTGAGTTGAGCCTTTTAGACATAGGGCCTCCATTCCCTAGCTGCCTCTTTTGCCAATAATAGGGCTCCAATACCTGTGTTGAGCCTTTTAGACATAGGGCCTTCATTCCCTAGTCGCCTTTTTGCCAATATTAGTGCTCCAACCCCTGAGTTGAGCCTTTTTAGACATAGGGCCTCAATTCCCTAGTCGCCTTTTTGCCAACATTAGGGCTCTAATCCCTGAGTTTAGCCTTTTAGACATAGCGCCTCCATTCCTAGTCGCCTTTTTTGCCAACATTAGGGCTCCAATCCCTGAGTTGAGACTTTTAGACATAGGACCTCCATTCTCTAGTCGCCTTTTTGCCAACATTAGGGCTCCAATACTTGAGGTGAGCTTTTTAGACATAGGGCCTCCATTCCCTAGTCGCCTTTTTGCCAACATTAGGGCTCTGATCCCTGAGTTGAGCCTTTTTAGACATAGGGCCTCCATTCCTAGTCGCCTTTTTGCCATCATTAGGGCTCCAATCCCTGAGTTGAGCCTTTTAGACATAGGGCTTCCATTCCTTAGTCGCCTTTTTTGCCAACATTAGGGCTCCAAACCCTGAGTTGAGCCTTATTAGACATAGGGCCTCCATTCCCTAGTCGCCTTTTTGCCAGCACTAGGGCTCCAATACCTGAGTTGAGCCTTGTAGACTAAGGGCCTACATTCCCTATTCGACTTTTTTGCCATTTAGGGCTCCAATCCCTGAGTTGAGACTTTTTAGACATAGGGCCTCCATTCCCTAGTCACCTCTTTTGCCAACATTAGGGCTTCAATCCCTGAGTTGAGACTTTTTAGACATAGGGCCTACATTCCCTAGTTGCCTCTTTTGCCAACACTAGGGCTCTAATCCCTGAGTTGAGACTTTTTAGACATAGGGCCTCCATAACCTACTCGCCTTTCGCCAACATTAGGGCTCCAATCCCTGAGTTGAGCCTTTTAGACATAGGGCCTCTATTTCCTAGTCGCCTTTTTGCCAGCATTAGGGCTCCAATCCCTGAGTTGAGACTTTTTAGACATAAAGCCTCCATTCCTAGTCGCCTTTTTGCCATCATTAGGGCTCCAATCCCTGAGTTGAGCCTTTTAGACATAGGGCTTCCATTCCTTATTCGCCTTTTTTGCCAACATTAGGGCTCCAAACCCTGAGTTGAGCCTTTTTAGACATAGGGCCTCCATTCCCTAGTCGCCTTTTTGCCAGCACTAGGGCTCCAATACCTAAGTTGAGCCTTGTAGACATAGGGCCTACATTCCCTAGTCGACTTTTTTGCCATTTAGGGCTCCAATCCCTGAGTTGAGACTTTTTAGACATAGGGCCTACATTCCCTAGTTGCCTCTTTTGCCAACACTAGGGCTCTAATCCCTAAGTTGAGACTTTTTAGACATAGGGCCTCCATAACGTACTCGCCTTTCGCCAACATTAGGGCTCCAATCCCTGAGTTGAGCCTTTTAGACATAGGGCCTCTATTCCCTAGTCGCCTTTTTGCTAGCATTAGGGCTCCAATCCCTGAGTTGAGCCTTGTAGACATAGGGCCTACATTCACTAGTCGACTTTTTTTCCATTTAGGGCTCCAATCCCTGAGTTGAGACTTTTTAGACATACGGCTTCCATTCCCTAGTCACCTCTTTTGCCAACATTGGGGCTCCAATCCATGAGTTGAGACTTTTTAGATATAGGGCCTAAATTCCCTAGTTGCCTCTTTTGCCAACACTAGGGCTCTAATCCTTGAGTTGAGACTTTTTAGACATAGGGCCTCCATTCCCTAGTCGCCTTTCGCCAACATTATGGCTCCAATCCCTGAGTTGAGCCTTTTAGACATAGGACCTCCATTCTCTAGTCGCCTTTTTGCCAACATTATGGCTCCAATCCTTGAGGTGAGCCTTTTAGACATAGGACCTCCATTCCCTAGTCGCCTTTTTGCCAACATTAGGACTCTGATCCCTGAGTTGAGCCTTTTAGACATAGGGCCTCCATTCCCTAGCTGCCTCTTTTGCCAATAATAGGGCTCCAATACCTGTGTTGAGCCTTTTAGACATAGGGCCTTCATTCCCTAGTCGCCTTTTTGCCAATATTAGTGCTCCAACCCCTGAGTTGAGCCTTTTTAGACATAGGGCCTCAATTCCCTAGTCGCCTTTTTGCCAGCATTAGGGCTCCAAACCCTGAGTTGAGCCTTTTTAGACATAGCGCCTCCATTCCCTAGTCGCCTTTTTTGCCAACATTAGGGCTCCAATCCTTGAGTTGAGCCTTTTAGACATAGGACCTCCATTCCTAGTCGCCTTTTTGCCAACATTAGGGCTCCAATACTTGAGGTGAGCTTTTTAGACATAGGGCCTCCATTCCCTAGTCGCCTTTTTGCCAACATTAGGGCTCTGATCCCTGAGTTGAGCCTTTTTAGACATAGGGCCTCCATTCCCTAGTTGCCTTTTTTGCCAACAATAAGGTTCCAATACCTGTGTTAAGCCTTTTAGACATAGGGCCTCCATTCCCTAGCCTTTTTGCCAGCATTAGGGCTCCAATCCCTGAGTTGAGCCTTGTAGATATAGGGCCTAAATTCCCTAGTCGCCTCTTTTGCCAACACTAGGGCTCTAATCCTTGAGTTGAGACTTTTTAGACATAGGGCGTCCATTCCCTAGTCGCATCTTTTGCTAACATTATGGCTTCAATCCCTGAGTTGAGTTTTTTTAGACATAGGGCCTCTATTACCTAGTCGCCTTTCGCCAACATTAGGGCTCCAATCCCTGAGTTGAGCCTTTTAGACATCGGACCTCCATTCTCTAGTCGACTTTTTGCCAACATTAGGACTCTGATCCCTGATTTGAGCCTTTTAGACATAGGGCCTCCATTCCCTAGCTGCCTCTTTTGCCAATAATAGGGCTCCAATACCTGTGTTGAGCCTTTTAGACATAGGGCCTTCATTCCCTAGTCGCCTTTTTGCCAATATTAGTGCTCCAACCCCTGAGTTGAGCCTTTTTAGACATAGGGCCTCAATTCCCTAGTCGCCTTTTTGCCAACATTAGGGCTCTAATCCCTGAGTTGAGCCTTTTAGACATAGCGCCTCCATTCCTAGTCGCCTTTTTTGCCAACATTAGGGCTCCAATCCCTGAGTTGAGACTTTTAGACATAGGACCTCCATTCTCTAGTCGCCGTTTTGCCAACATTAGGGCTCCAATACTTGAGGTGAGCTTTTTAGACATAGGGCCACCATTCCCTAGTCGCCTTTTTGCCAACATTAGGGCTCTGATCCCTGAGTTGAGCCTTTTTAGACATTGGGCCTCCATTCCCTAGTTGCCTTTTTTGCCAACAATAAGGTTCCAATACCTGTGTTAAGCCTTTTAGACATAGGGCCTCCATTCCCTAGCCTTTTTGCCAGCATTAGGGCTCCAATCCCTGAGTTGAGCCTTGTAGATATAGGGCCTAAATTCCCTAGTCGCCTCTTTTGCCAACACTAGGGCTCTAATCCTTGAGTTGAGACTTTTTAGACATAGGGCCTCCATTCCCTAGTCGCCTCTTTTGCTAACATTAGGGCTTCAATCCCTGAGTTGAGTTTTTTAGACATAGGGCCTCTATTACCTAGTCGCCTTTCGCCAACATTAGGGCTCCAATCCCTGAGTTGAGCCTTTTAGACATCGGACCTCCATTCTCTAGTCGCCTTTTTGCCAACATTAGGACTCTGATCCCTGAGTTGAGCCTTTTAGACATAGGGCCTCCATTCCCTAGCTGCCTCTTTTGCCAATAATAGGGCTCCAATACCTGTGTTGAGCCTTTTAGACATAGGGCCTTCATTCCCTAGTCGCCTTTTTGCCAATATTAGTGCTCCAACCCCTGAGTTGAGCCTTTTTAGACATAGGGCCTCAATTCCCTAGTCGCCTTTTTGCCAACATTAGGGCTCTAATCCCTGAGTTTAGCCTTTTAGACATAGCGCCTCCATTCCTACTCGCCTTTTTTGCCAACATTAGGGCTCCAATCCCTGAGTTGAGACTTTTAGACATAGGACCTCCATTCTCTAGTCGCCTTTTTGCCAACATTAGGGCTCCAATACTTGAGGTGAGCTTTTTAGACATAGGGCCTCCATTCCCTAGTCGCCTTTTTGCCAACATTAGGGCTCTGATCCCTGAGTTGAGCCTTTTTAGACATAGGGCCTCCATTCCTAGTCGCCTTTTTGCCATCATTAGGGCTCCAATCCCTGAGTTGAGCCTTTTAGACATAGGGCTTCCATTCCTTAGTCGCCTTTTTTGCCAACATTAGGGCTCCAAACCCTGAGTTGAGCCTTATTAGACATAGGGCCTCCATTCCCTAGTCGCCTTTTTGCCAGCACTAGGGCTCCAATACCTGAGTTGAGCCTTGTAGACTAAGGGCCTACATTCCCTATTCGACTTTTTTGCCATTTAGGGCTCCAATCCCTGAGTTGAGACTTTTTAGACATAGGGCCTCCATTCCCTAGTCACCTCTTTTGCCAACATTAGGGCTTCAATCCCTGAGTTGAGACTTTTTAGACATAGGGCCTACATTCCCTAGTTGCCTCTTTTGCCAACACTAGGGCTCTAATCCCTGAGTTGAGACTTTTTAGACATAGGGCCTCCATAACCTACTCGCCTTTCGCCAACATTAGGGCTCCAATCCCTGAGTTGAGCCTTTTAGACATAGGGCCTCTATTTCCTAGTCGCCTTTTTGCCAGCATTAGGGCTCCAATCCTTGAGTTGAGACTTTTTAGACATAAAGCCTCCATTCCTAGTCGCCTTTTTGCCATCATTAGGGCTCCAATCCCTAAGTTGAGCCTTTTAGACATAGGGCCTCCATTCCGTAGTCGCCTTTTTGCCAGCAGTAGGGCTCCAAACCCTGAGTTAATCCTTTTTAGACATAGGGCCTCCATTCCCTAGTCGCTTTTTGCCAACATTAGGGCTCCAATCCTTGAGTTGAGCCTTTTTAGACATAGGGCCTCCATTCCTAGTCGCCTTTTTGCCATCATTAGGGCTCCAATCCCTGAGTTGAGCCTTTTAGACATAGGGCTTCCATTCCTTATTCGCCTTTTTTGCCAACATTAGGGCTCCAAACCCTGAGTTGAGCCTTTTTAGACATAGGGCCTCCATTCCCTAGTCGCCTTTTTGCCAGCACTAGGGCTCCAATACCTAAGTTGAGCCTTGTAGACATAGGGCCTACATTCCCTAGTCGACTTTTTTGCCATTTAGGGCTCCAATCCCTGAGTTGAGACTTTTTAGACATAGGGCCTACATTCCCTAGTTGCCTCTTTTGCCAACACTAGGGCTCTAATCCCTAAGTTGAGACTTTTTAGACATAGGGCCTCCATAACCTACTCGCCTTTCGCCAACATTAGGGCTCCAATCCCTGAGTTGAGCCTTTTAGACATAGGGCCTCTATTCCCTAGTCGCCTTTTTGCCAGCATTAGGGCTCCAATCCCTGAGTTGAGCCTTGTAGACATAGGGCCTACATTCCCTAGTCGACTTTTTTTCCATTTAGGGCTCCAATCCCTGAGTTGAGACTTTTTAGACATACGGCTTCCATTCCCTAGTCACCTCTTTTGCCAACATTAGGGCTCCAATCCATGAGTTGAGACTTTTTAGATATAGGGCCTAAATTCCCTAGTTGCCTCTTTTGCCAACACTAGGGCTCTAATCCTTGAGTTGAGACTTTTTAGACATAGGGCCTCCATTCCCTAGTCGCCTTTCGCCAACATTATGGCTCCAATCCCTGAGTTGAGCCTTTTAGACATAGGACCTCCATTCTCTAGTCGCCTTTTTGCCAACATTATGGCTCCAATCCTTGAGGTGAGACTTTTAGACATAGGACCTCCATTCCCTAGTCGCCTTTTTGACAACATTAGGACTCTGATCCCTGAGTTGAGCCTTTTAGACATAGGGCCTCCATTCCCTAGCTGCCTCTTTTGCCAATAATAGGGCTCCAATACCTGTGTTGAGCCTTTTAGACATAGGGCCTTCATTCCCTAGTCGCCTTTTTGCCAATATTAGTGCTCCAACCCCTGAGTTGAGCCTTTTTAGACATAGGGCCTCAATTCCCTAGTCGCCTTTTTGCCAGCATTAGGGCTCCAAACCCTGAGTTGAGCCTTTTTAGACATAGCGCCTCCATTCCCTAGTCGCCTTTTTTGCCAACATTAGGGCTCCAATCCTTGAGTTGAGCCTTTTAGACATAGGACCTCCATTCCTATTCGCCTTTTTGCCAACATTAGGGCTCCAATACTTGAGGTGAGCTTTTTAGACATAGGGCCTCCATTCCCTAGTCGCCTTTTTGCCAACATTAGGGCTCTGATCCCTGAGTTGAGCCTTTTTAGACATAGGGCCTCCATTCCCTAGTTGCCTTTTTTGCCAACAATAAGGTTCCAATACCTGTGTTAAGCCTTTTAGACATAGGGCCTCCATTCCCTAGCCTTTTTGCCAGCATTAGGGCTCCAATCCCTGAGTTGAGCCTTGTAGATATAGGGCCTAAATTCCCTAGTCGCCTCTTTTGCCAACACTAGGGCTCTAATCCTTGAGTTGAGACTTTTTAGACATAGGGCGTCCATTCCCTAGTCGCCTCTTTTGCTAACATTAGGGCTTCAATCCCTGAGTTGAGTTTTTTTAGACATAGGGCCTCTATTACCTAGTCGCCTTTCGCCAACATTAGGGCTACAATCCTTGAGTTGAGCCCTTTAGACATCGGACCTCCATTCTCTAGTCGACTTTTTGCCAACATTAGGACTCTGATCCCTGAGTTGAGCCTTTTAGACATAGGGCCTCCATTCCCTAGCTCCCTCTTTTGCCAATAATAGGGCTCCAATACCTGTGTTGAGCCTTTTAGACATAGGGCCTTCATTCCCTAGTCGCCTTTTTGCCAATATTAGTGCTCCAACCCCTGAGTTGAGCCTTTTTAGACATAGGGCCTCAATTCCCTAGTCGCCTTTTTGCCAACATTAGGGCTCTAATCCCTGAGTTGAGCCTTTTAGACATAGCGCCTCCATTCCTAGTCGCCTTTTTTGCCAACATTAGGGCTCCAATCCCTGAGTTGAGACTTTTAGACATAGGACCTCCATTCTCTAGTCGCCTTTTTGCCAACATTAGGGCTCCAATACTTGAGGTGAGCTTTTTAGACATAGGGCCTCCATTCCCTAGTCGCCTTTTTGCCAACATTAGGGCTCTGATCCCTGAGTTGAGCCTTTTTAGACATAGGGCCTCCATTCCCTAGTTGCCTTTTTTGCCAACAATAAGGTTCCAATACCTGTGTTAAGCCTTTTAGACATAGGGCCTCCATTCCCTAGCCTTTTTGCCAGCATTAGGGCTCCATTCCCTGAGTTGAGCCTTGTAGATATAGGGCCTAAATTCCCTAGTCGCCTCTTTTGCCAACACTAGGGCTCTAATCCTTGAGTTGAGACTTTTTAGACATAGGGCCTCCATTCCCTAGTCGCCTCTTTTGCTAACATTAGGGCTTCAATCCCTGAGTTGAGTTTTTTTAGACATAGGGCCTCTATTACCTAGTCGCCTTTCGCCAACATTAGGGCTCCAATCCCTGAGTTGAGCCTTTTAGACATCGGACCTCCATTCTCTAGTCGCCTTTTTGCCAACATTAGGACTCTGATCCCTGAGTTGAGCCTTTTAGACATAGGGCCTCCATTCCCTAGCTGCCTCTTTTGCCAATAATAGGGCTCCAATACCTGTGTTGAGCCTTTTAGACATAGGGCCTTCATTCCCTAGTCGCCTTTTTGCCAATATTAGTGCTCCAACCCCTGAGTTGAGCCTTTTTAGACATAGGGCCTCAATTCCCTAGTCGCCTTTTTGCCAACATTAGGGCTCTAATCCCTGAGTTGAGCCTTTTAGACATAGCGCCTCCATTCCTAGTCGCCTTTTTTGCCAACATTAGGGCTCCAATACCTGAGTTGAGACTTTTAGACATAGGACCTCCATTCTCTAGTCGCCTTTTTGCCAACATTAGGGCTCCAATACTTGAGGTGAGCTTTTTAGACATAGGGCCTCCATTCCCTAGTCGCCTTTTTGCCAACATTAGGGCTCTGATCCCTGAGTTGAGCCTTTTAGACATAGGGTCTCCATTCCCTAGTTGCCTTTTTGCCAACATTAAGGTTCCAATACCTGTGTTTAGCCTTTTAGACATAGGGCCTCCATTCCCTAGTCGCCTTTTTTGCCAACATTAGTGCTCCAACCCCTGAGTTGAGCCTTTTTAGACATAGGGCCTCCATTCCCTAGTCGCCTCTTTTGCCAACATTAGGGCTCTAATCCCTGAGTTGAGCCTTTTAGACATAGCGCCTCTATTCCTAGTCGCCTTTTTTGCCAACAATTGGGCTCCAATCCCTGAGTTGAGACTTTTTAGACATAAGGCCTCCATTCCTAGTCGCCTTTTTGCCATCATTAGGGCTCCAATCCCTGAGTTGAGCCTTTTAGACATAGGGACTCCATTCCGTAGTCACCTTTTTGCCAGCATTAGGGCTCCAAACCCTGAGTTGAGCCTTTTTAGACATAGGGCATCCATTCCCTAGTCGCCTTTTTGCCAGCATTAGGGCTTCAATCCTTGAGTTGAGCCTTGTAGACATAGGGCCTCCATTCCCTAGTCGCCTTTTTTGCCAACATTAGGGCTCCAATCCCTGAGTTGAGACTTTTTAGACATAGGTCCTCCATTCCCTAGTCGCCTCTTTTGCTAACATTAGGGCTTCAATCCCTGAGTTGAGTTTTTTTAGACACAGGGCCTCTATTACCTAGTCGCCTTTCGCCAACATTAGGGCTCCAATCCCTGAGTTGAGCCTTTTAGACATCGGACCTCCATTCTCTAGTCGCCTTTTTGCCAACATTAAGGCTCCAATCCTTGAGGTGAGCTTTTTAGACATAGGGCCTCCATTCCCTAGTCGCCTTTTTGCCAACATTAGGACTCTGATCCCTGAGTTGAGCCTTTTAGACATAGGGCCTCCATTCCCTAGTGGCCTTTTTTGCCAACAATAGGCCTCCAATCCCTGAGTTGAGCCTTTTTAGACATAGGGCCTCCATTTCGTAGTCGCCTTTTTGCCAACATTAGGGCTCCAATCCCTGAGTTGAGCCTTTTTAGACATAGGGCCTCCATTCCCTAGTCGCTTTTTGCCAACATTAGGTCTCAAATCCCTGAGTTGAGCCTTTTTAGACATAGGGCCTCCATTCACTAGTCGCTTTTTTCCAACATTAGGGCTTCAATCCCTGAGTTTAGCCTTTTTTGACGTAGAGCCTCCATTTCCTAGTCGTTTTTTGCCAACATTAGGGCTCCAATCCCTGAGTTGAGCCTTTTTAGACATAGAGCCTCCATGCCCTGGTCGCCTTTTTGCCAACATTAGGGCTCCAATCCCTGAGTTGAGCTGTTTTAGACATAGGGCCTTCCTTCCCTAGTCGCCTTTTTGCCAATATTAGGGCTCCAATCCCTGACTTGAGCCTTTTAGACGTAGGGCCTCCATTTCTTACTCGCCATTTTGCCAACATTAGGGCTCCAATCCCTGAGTTGAGCCTTTTTAGACATAGGGCCTCCATTCCTTAGTCGCCTTTTTGCCTTCATTAGGGTTCTAATACCTGAGTCGAGCCTTTTAGACCTAGGGCCTCCATTCCCTGGTCGCTTTTTTTTTCCAATATTAGGGCTCCAACCCCTGAGTTGAGCCTTTTTAGACATAGGGCCTCCATTCTCTAGTCGCCTTTTTGCCAACATTAGGGCTCCAATCTCTGAGTTAAGCCTTTTAGACATAGGGCCTCCATTCCCTAGTCGCCTATTTTGCCAACATTAGGGTTCCAATACCCGAGTTGAGCCTTTTAGACATAGGGCCTCCATTTCCTAGTCGCTTTTTTGCAAAGTTTTGGTCTCCAACCCCTGAGTTGAGCCTTTTTAGACATAGGGCCTCCATTCCCTAGTCCTCTTTTTGCCAACATTAGGGCTCCAATCCCTGAGTTGAGCCTTTTAGACATAGGGTCTTCATTCCCTAATCACCATTATGCCAACATTTGGGCTCCAATCCCTAGTTGAGCCCTTTAGACATAGGGCCTCCATTCCCTAGTCGCCGTTTTTGCCATCATTAGTGCTCCAACCCTTGAGTTGAGCCTTTTTAGACATAAGGCCTTTATTACCCAGTTGCCTTTTTGCCAATATTAGGGCTCCAATCCTTGAGTTGAGCCTTTTAGATATATGGCCTCCATTCCCTGGTCGCCTTTTTTGCCAACATTAGGGCTACAATCCCTGAGTTGAGCCTTTTTAGACATAGGACCTCCATTCCCTAGTCGCCTCTTTTGGCAACATTAGAGCTCCAATCCCTGAGTTGAGCCTTTTTAGACATAGGGCCTCCATTCTCTAGTCGCCTTTTTGCCAACATTAGGGCTCCAATCCCTGAGTTAAGCCTTTTAGACATAGGGCCTCCATTCCCTAGTCGCCTATTTTGCCAACATTAGGGTTCCAATCCCTGAGTTGAACCTTTTAGACATAGGGCCTCCATTCCGTAGTCGCCTTTTTGCCAGCATTAGGGCTCCAAACCCTAAGTTGAGCCTTTTTAGATATAGGGCATCCATTCCCTAGTCCCCTTTTTGCCAGCATTAGGGCTTCAATCCCTGAGTTGAGCCTTGTAGACATAGGGCCTCCATTCCCTAGTCGCCTTTTTTGCCAACATTAGGGCTCCAATCCCTGAGTTGAGACTTTTTAGACATAGGGCCTCCATTCCCTAGTCGCCTCTTTTGCTAACATTAGGGCTCCAATCCCTGAGTTGAGTTTTTTTAGACATAGGGCCTCTATTCCCTAGTCGCCTTTCGCCAACATTAGGGCTCCAATCCCTGAGTTGAGCCTTTTAGACATAGGACCTCCATTCTCTAGTCGCCTTTTTGCCAACATTAGGGCTCCAATCCTTGAGGTGAGCTTTTTAGACATAGGGCCTCAATTCCCTAGTCGCCTTTTTGCCAACATTAGGGCTCTGATCCCTGAGTTGAGCCTTTTAGACATAGGGCCTCCATTCCCTAGTCGCCTTTTTTGCCAACAATAGGCCTCCAATCCCTGAGTTGAGCCTTTTTAGACATAGGGCCTCCATTTCGTAGTCGCCTTTTTGCCAACATTAGGGCTCCAATCCCTGAGTTGAGCCTTTTTAGACATAGGGCCTCCATTCACTAGTAGCTTTTTTCCAAGATTAGGGCTTCAATCCCTGAGTTTAGCCTTTTTTGACGTAGAGCCTCCATTTCCTAGTCACTTTTTGCCAACATTAGGGCTCCAATCCCTGAGTTGAGCCTTTTTAGACATAGAGTCTCCATTCCCTGGTCGCCTTTTTGCCAACATTAGGGCTCCAATCCCTGAGTTGAGCCATTTTAGACATAGGGCCTTCCTTCCCTAGTCGCCTTTTTGCCAATATTAGGGCTCCAATCCCTGACTTGAGCCTTTTAGACATAGGGCCTCCATTTCTTACTCGACATTTTGCCAACATTAGGGCTCCAATACCTGAGTTGAGCCTTTTTAGACATAGGGCCTCCATTCCCTAGTCGCCTTTTTGCCTTCATTAGGGTTCTAATACCTGAGTCGAGCCTTTTAGACATAGGGCCTCCATTCCCTGGTCGCTTCTTTTTCCAATATTAGGGCTCCAACCCCTGAGTTAAGCCTTTTTAGACATAGGGCCTCCATTCTCTAGTCGCCTTTTTGCCAACATTAGGGCTCCAATCCCTGAGTTAAGCCTTTAGACATAGGGCCTCCATTCCCTAGTCGTCTATTTTGCCAACATTAGGGTTCCAATACCCGAGTTGAGCCTTTTAAGCATAGGGCCTCCATTCCCTAGTCGCTTTTTTGCCAATATTTGGTCTCCAACCCCTGAGTTGAGCCTTTTTAGACATAGGGCCTCCATTCTCTAGTCCTCTTTTTGCCAACATTAGGGCTCCAATCCCTGAGTTGAGCCTTTTAGACATAGGGCCTTCATTCCCTAGTCACCATTTTGCCAACATTTGGGCTCCAATCCCTAGTTGAGCCCTTTAGACATAGGGCCTCCATTCCCTAGTCGCTTTTTTGCCAATATTTGGTCTCCAACCCCTAAGTTGAGCCTTTTTAGACATAGGGCCTCCATTCTCTAGTCCTCTTTTTGCCAACATTAGGGCTCCAATCCCTGAGTTGAGCCTTTTAGACATAGGGCCTTCATTCCCTAGTCACCATTTTGCCAACATTTGGGCTCCAATCCCTAGTTGAGCCCTTTAGACATAGGGCCTCCATTCCCTAGTCGTCGTTTGGGCATCATTAGTGCTCCAACCCTTGAGTTGAGCCTTTTTAGACATAAGGCCTTTATTACCCAGTTGCCTTTTTGCCAATATTAGGGCTCCAATCCTTGAGTTGAGCCTTTTAGATATATGGCCTCCATTCCCTGGTCGCCTTTTTTGCCAATATTAGGGCTACAATCCCTGATTTGAGCCTTTTTAGACATAGGACCTCCATTCCCTAGTCGCCTCTTTTGGCAACATTAGGGCTCCAATCCCTGAGTTGAGCCTTTTTAGACATAGGGCCTCCATTCCTTAGTCGCTTTTTTGCCAACATTAGGGCTCCAATCCCTGAGTTGAGCCTTTTTAGACATAGGGCCTCCATTCCCTAGTCGCCTTTAACCAACATTAGGCCTCCAATCCTTGAGTTGAGTCTTTTAGACATATAGCCTCTATTCCCTAATCGCCTTTTTGCCAACATTAGGGCTCCAATCCCTGAGTTGAGTTTTTTATTCATAGGGTCTCCATTCCCTAGTCGCCTCTTTGCCAATGTCAGGTCTCCGATCCCTGAGTTGAGCCTTTTAGACATAGGGCCTTCATTCCCTAATCGCCTTTTTTGCCAACAATAGGGCTCCAATCCCTGAGTTGAGCCTTTTAGACATAGGTCCTTCATTCCCTAATCGCCTTTTTGCCAACATTAGGGCTCCAATCCCTGAGTTGAGCCTTTTAGACATAGGGCCTCCATTCCCTAGTTTCCCTTTTTGCCAACATTAGGGCTCCAATCCCTGAGTTGAGCCTTTTAGACATAGGACGTTCATTCCCTAGTCATCTTTTTGCCAACATTAGGGCTTCAATCCCTGAGTTGAGCCTTTTAGAGATAGGGTTTTCATTCCCTAGTCGCCCTTTTTGCCAACATTAGTGTTCAAACCCCTGAGTTGAACCTTTTTAGACATAGGGCCTTCATTCCCTAGTCTCCTTTTTGCCAACATTAGGGCTCTAATCCCTGAGTTTAGCCTTTTAGACATAGGTACTCCATTCCCTAGTCACCTTTTTTGCCAACATTAGTGCTCTAACCCCTGAGTTGAGCCTTTTTAGACATAGGGCCTCCATTTCCTAGTCGCCTTTTTGCCATCATTAGGGCTCCGATCCCTGAGTAGAGCCTTTTAGACATAGGGCCTCCATTCCCTAGTCGCCTTTTTGCCAACATTTGGGCTCCAACCCCTGAGTTGAGCCTTTTTAGACATAGGGCCTCCATTCCCTAATCGCCTTTTTGCCAACATTAGGGCTCCAATCCCTGAGTTGAGCCTTTTAGACATAGGGTCTCCATTCCCTAGTTGCCCTTTTTTCCAACATTAGGGCTCTAATCCCTGAGTTGAGACTTTTAGACATAGGACGTTCATTCCCTAGTCGCCTTTTTGCCAACATTAGGGCTCAATCCCTGAGTTGAGCCTTTTAGACATAGGGTTTCCATTCCCTAGTCGCCCTTTTTGCCAACATTAGTGTTCCAACCCCTGAGTTGAACCTTTTTAGACATAGGGCCTCCATTCCCTAGTCTCCTTTTTGCCAACATTAGGGCTCCAATCCCTGAGTTTAGCCTTTTAGACATAGGGCCTCCATTCCCTAGTCGCGTTTTTTGCCAACATTAGTGCTCTAACCCCTGAGTTGAGCCTTTTTAGACATAGGACCTCCATTCTCTAGTCTCCTTTATGCCATCATTAGGGCTCCAATCCCTGAGTAGAGCCTTTTAGACATTGGGCCTCCATTCCCTAGTCGCTTTTTTGCCAACATTTGGGCTCCAACCCCTGAGTTGAGCCTTATTAGACATAGGGCCTCCATTCCCTAGTCGCCTTTTTGCCAACATTAGGGCTACAATCCCTGAGTTGAGCCTTTTAGACATAGGGCCTTCAATCCCTAGTCACCATCTTGCCAACATTTGGGCTTCAATCCCTGAGTTGAGCCTTTTAGACATAGGGCCTCCATTCCCTAGTCGCCTTTTTTGCCAATAATAGTGCTCCAACCCTTGAGTTGAGCCTTTTTAGACATAGGGCCTTGATTACCTAGTTTCCTTTTTGCCAATATTAGGGCCTTAATCCCTGAGTTGAGCCTTTTAGACATAGGGTTTCCATTCCCTAGTCGCCCTTTTTGCCAACATTAGTGTTCCAACCCCTGAGTTGAACCTTTTTAGACATAGGGCCTCCATTCCCTAGTCTCCTTTTTGCCAACATTAGGGCTCCAATCCCTGAGTTTAGCCTTTTAGACATAGTGTCACACCTCCTTTTTCCGCACCCGAGAGGGCGCAAGGGAGTTTTTTCCAATTAAAGGACAATCGAAAACGAGATTTATTTATTTATTTCAGAGTCGCCACTTGGGAGATTTAGGGTGTCCCAAGTCACCAATTTTAATCCCGAATCGAGGAAAAGAATGACTCCATATTACAGTCTGCGTACCAGAAATCCGGATAAGGAATTCTGTTAACCCGGGAGAAGGTGTTAGGCATTCCCGAGTTCCGTGGTTCTAGCACGGTCGCTCAACTGTTATATTCGGCTTATTTATCTGATTTTAAATACAATTATGAACCAATGTGCCAATTTTAACTTGTAACCGCTTTTATCCTTCACTGCTAGTTTATAGGACTTGCAACGTCGTGAAAACATATCTCGAACCACGTTACATCAATGCACCCGTGGTTATTGACATATCTCGACTTGGTTGAGATTTGGATTTGGGTCACATAAATGTGCACCCGAATTAAGGAGAATAAATTATTAAGACGCGCCTAAAGCGACTAACGTATTGTTGTTTTGGGGAAAACCGTAAAATTTGCTAAACGGCCCGTCCCGGATTCAAAGTATTTTAATATATGCATTTAGAGGGCCCCGCAGCTCCTACATTTTTTGTTTGTCGAGGCTCGTCTCATTTTATTATTAAAAGGAATTTACAACGTCATGGAAATGCATCTCGGGCCACGCCACAATCAATGTGCCCGTGACTAGAGACATATTTCGACTCCGTTGAGATTTGGATTTGGGTCACATAAATGTGCACCCGAGTTTAGGGAGATAACATTATTAAAGGCGCGCCTAAAGCAACTAGCGCATTATTATTTTGGGGTAGGGCCGTGAAATTTGCTAAACGGCCCGTCCCGGAATCTAAGTATTTAATACATATATTTTGTTAGGGCCCCGCAATTTGTCCCTTTTATTTGGCGAGACTCGTCTCATTTTATTTTTTTTAAAAGGATATCCTATAGCAACTACGTTTCTTGTCGCGTTTGTCTCTACTAATTGAAAACAGAGATAGTCCTAGTTAATTACATGCTTGCTGGTTATTTACAACAGGATTCAAAATGCTTTTATAGAACAAGAAAATATGACTACGCACACGGACAACTGATTGAACATTACGGGCCCAAATCCAGCTCATGCGGAATGGGCCAGACCTGGGCCACTGTTTGTTCGATGCGGGCCTGCTTGGTCTGTTTCGACCTGGGCTCGACCCCTGTAAGGTTGAGGCCGTGAACTTGTTCTTGGTTCTATAGGCGTGGTTTATCAGTTATAAAGGGACCGTTTATTAAAGGGAAAAACAATTAACTAATGATGAATAGTTTTCGTGCGCTACTGGACATGCTAATCACTAACACAATTAATTTCTAAACTGCAGCCTACTACATGGTTGAAAATTTTTATCCAACAGCCTACACGCACAATCGGATGTCAAATTACCCTACATTTACAGTTACTATGTGTTAAAGCTAACCCCGTATCCGAACAAAAATATAGGCTATCATACATCACAGATCATTCAGTGTACATGCTATACATAAAATAAACTATCTTCAACTCTTCTCTTTGTATTCATGCTCAACCTCAGATTACATTGACAGTATTAGTCGTGTACCTGGATGTTTGGACAATAGACAGGAGAAGAAGAAAGATGTCAGCAACCGGCAACCAAACAGCAAACACAGCAACAACAACCAACAGCCCACAAACGACCCAACAGCAATTTCAAACGATGAAATCCATAGTGGTCGAGTACCCACCAATCGATCCCAGAGACAGAATAACGAGACAGTCGAGAAAACTAGACTATTTTGATGCAATAGCAAAAGAAATTCAATAGTCACACAAGCTCAGCAAATAGCCAACACAGCTTCGATAATCAGTAAGACTGAACTCAATCCACAACACACAGAAACTTAGTGCAGTAACAATCACAGCAGAAGATACATAGACTTCTCTTAATGGAAAAATAACAGCCCCAGTTCGAGTAACTGACTTGGCCAGAACAGCTTAACCAACTTAGTTCTTTGTGCAGTTTTGGACAATGTTTTGTAAAAATGCTCTGAAAATTTCTTTTTTCTTTCTCTTTTTTGAAGACTAAAAGTCCAGCCCCTTTTAAGTTCTGAAAATAGCCTATTTATAAGCCAAACAAACCAGTGCAGTCAAGCTGCCTGGATTCTGCCAATTGCAGACTGCCCATACCTATTAAACCCCATGCCTAAACATCTTCTTGATGCCAGCCACTTCGTTCCCCACGCCTGGCTTATTCCCTTTGTTCAAGAGTTATGGGTTCATTTAAGTATTCATTTTAATTCCCATGCTCTTATGTCTTGTTCCCCATTGGCATTAATTTAATCCTAACTCAGTACCCTATTTGTCAGCTCACTTAAGCTAAGCTTTTCTGTTCTTTTCAAAACCCCAGACTACCCTCATTAAACCCCGATTATGACTGTACTAACCCTCTGCAACAATGGGGCATTTTGAACTTCTGAAAGTCCAAATTCAAGACTGCCCTAGCCTGATTCTTTTAATTGTTTAAAAAAGCAGTTCCAAATTAGTATTCACATATAACATCAAACATCCAATTAACAACACAGGTTTGTTCAGTCATGTGAAGTTGTACGCATTAGCATATCTGAGCATTCAGTCCTAGGAAATTAATCGACGACGTTTATCAAGTCGACTATACTAATTATAACAAGGAATAATCAGTCGCTTATATAAACAACACAAACAGGGTCCCAAATGGCTTCAGACAACCTTGCACTACATTTGAGGGGGCTATATGAATTATCTATGCGACGACTAATCTAATCGAGCATGTATATCACAGAACGTATGCAAACCTATACAGAAAATAATCGGCCAAATAAAAGGCCTTACAAAGACGGAATAAATCAGAATGAAAAATAATAGAAATAACAAACAAACACAACAACACATGCTGACAACTCAATTAGCAGTCGAATAAAACATAAAGGCAAAGAAAAACTTACTGAAAAATGTCCAAACAAAGTCGACCCAAGTCGGACTCAGCTTTGACCATTTGAGGCCGAACAAACTTTAATCAGGGTGTTCTCAAACGAGAACACCTTGATTAAGGTCTATTATACCTCAAACCCCTGTTAAGACTGGCCGGATTCCAAGGCTATTCGTGTTCTAGGGTTTGGATCTTCAGATCTGGTTTTTTAGGAGTTGTGGGTAGATTCGGACCAAACCAAGCCCGGTTTGGTCACGAGGGAGGTCAGGGGAGTGTCTTGTACGAAAATGGTGAGGTTTGGTATAGGTCAGAGTTCGACTCGAATCTTCAAATGAAGATTCGAGATGAAGGAAGGTGATTCGAGGCTAGGGGGGTAACAGATCCATGTTCAGGACAGTGAGGTGGTCCTAGGGTGTTCAGGAGGTGGTCACCGGTGTTCATGCCGCCGGGTTCTGGTGAAAGGGAAATCAGGGCGGCTGCTAGGGTTTCGGGGGGGAGGGGGTTCAGTGTTTGGTGAAGACGATGAGTGGAGGGGGGTTCGGATAGGGGGCGTGGGGTACGATAGAAAGCTTATATACGATCTAGGTGTTCAGATCCTGGCCGTTGGATCAAATGAGATCTATGGCTAGGACCTATTCACTTAGGGAAGACGGTGTCGTTTGGATGTGATGGTGGGTGAGACCGGGTAAGGCTGGATCGGGTCAAAATTTTGACGGGTTTAGGGGGAAGGCCTGGGTCCGTTGGATCAAAAGAGTTAGACGGCTCAGATTGACTTGCCTGAAACGGCGTCGTTGAGGTGAAGTGAGCAACCTGATTAGGACCGTTTGTTTGAGTCAGATCAACGGTTCCGGTAAGGACGCTGATACGGCGTCGTTTGAATCAGTGCTTGGGCAGGCCTGGCTTGGACTGGGTTCTTGTGTGCCGATTTTTGGCCTATTTTTGTTTCATTTCTTGGGCCCAAACCGATTTTTCATCACTCTTTTCTTTTGTTCTCTAATTTTAAAACAAAATGAAATAATAAATAAAAAATGAAATTAAAACAAACAACAATGTAACATTTCAACACAATTATCACACCATATTAAAATGTTTAAGTAAGTTAAATCACAACCTAGAACGAATGATGCGTATATATATATTTTTTGAATTTTCTTTCAACGACCGAATTACGATTTGATTACCATGACAGACATACTTTGTATTTTGATTGATAAGATTAAATGCAAAAATGGGCCGAACCACAAACGACTAACAGCACATGTCATGAAAAATTGAAAATTTGTACAGCGAGGTCACTGGTCATTATTTTTGTTTTCTTTTGGAGCGATTGTCCGTGAAGCAAAAATCACGTGCTTACAGCTGCCCCTCTTTGCCCGAAGACATGAAGGGTTTTCGCGCAAAGATAAAGCGGGCGATTTTTGCTCGTCTGAGTACTCCGTGTGAAGCATTTTTTGAAAAAGATTTGACCAAACCTTTGCTTCAGAGGTTTCCTACATATCCTGGGCTGAACAGGAATCAGGTCAATGTAGTTCGGGAAATTTTGGTAGCTGGGACTACCGTGTGACTGTAGTGCTCGCTGTGGTTGTGCGCTGTTGCATGCTGCTGTAGGATGCTACCGCTCGACGATCTCCTTGTTACATTGTTCTGAAAGGAAAAACAAGAAGCTAAGCTAGACTATGGATCATGAGATCTCATCTATCTTCAACTTGTTCTTGTTGCCTTGCTTTCTTGTCAGCTAGCGCTTTCCTCCGATGCCTTTATTTTGTGAACTTGGGGGATGATACTGGTCCTTCGCCTTTTCTGAATGCCCGTTTTCATCACTTCGCTTGATCTGCTGGGAACATGGCCCTCTTTTTTAAGCCTTTCAATGGTTTCTTCAGTGGTATGGCTTTCTTCATCAAAATTGTTATGCTGGGCATGCTATAACGTTCCCAAACTACTTCTTTCGAGACGCGTTCCTTCTTCCTTTTGAATCGCGCGCTTGCCTTTGCAGCCTTCTGCTTCTTGGTGCTGGGGATTTTATTGTTTCCTGCTTGGGGATCTCTGTTGTAACCTTCCGCCTTCAGGTGGGGTTACTGATTCCAAAATCTGTAATATAAAACCAAAAGTTGCTTAAATGCAAAATTATGAAATGCATGACCGCATTTCACTGGTGGGCAACCTAGAACTTAAATGTATTCCCGCATTTTACTGGTGGGCGAGCTAGAACTTAAATGTATTCCCGCATTTTACTGGTGGACGACCTAGAACTTAAATGTATTCCCGCATTTTACTGGTGGGCGACCTAGAACTTAAATGTATTCCCGCATTTTACTGGTGGGCGACCTAGAACTTAAATGTATTCCCGCATTTTACTGGTGGGCGAGCTAGAACTTAAATGTATTCCCGCATTTTACTGGTGGGCGACCTAGAACTTAAATGTATTCCCGCATTTTACTGGTGGGCGACCTAGAACTTAAATGTATTCCCGCATTTTACTGGTGGGCGACCTAGAACTTAAATGTATTCCCGCATTTTACTGGTGGGCGACCTAGAACTTAAATGTATTCCCGCATTTTACTGGTGGGCGACCTAGAACTTAAATGTATTCCCGCATTTTACTGGTGGGTGACCTAGAACTTAAAAGTATTCCCGCATTTTACTGGTGGGCGACCTAGAACTTAAATGTATTCCCGCATTTTACTGGTGGGCGACCTAGAACTTAAATGTATTCCCGCATTTTACTGGTGGGCGACCTAGAACTTAAATGTATTCCCGCATTTTACTGGTGGGCGACCTAGAACTTAAATGTATTCCCGCATTTTACTGGTGAGCGACCTAGAACTTAAATGTATTCCCGCATTTTACTGGTGGGCGACTTAGAACTTAAAAGTATTCCCGCATTTTACTGGTGGGCAACCTAGAACTTAAATGTATTCCCGCATTTTACTGGTGGGTGACCTAGAACTTAAATGTATTGAAATTGTTTCCTCGTTCTTCTGAGAAAATTTTTGACAGTCGGCAGAAAATTTTCTGCCGCGGTTTTTGGTGTTTTCCCTGACGTTGCGTCTTGCTGCCATCATCAATCCTTTGTTTTCCTGCAGCAGACAAAAGGATTTAGTTAGTTTTAATCGTGGTGGGAGGAGGTGCCTTTCCGGTGGATGATTTTTCCTCTCTTCCCCTTTTTCTTGCTCTGTACCCCCCATAACTGGTTGGTGGACAAAATTGCTTGCTGGGGGTTTCCGGCTTGCTGGGGATTGGTTTTCAATTTATCCCCTTTTCTACTTTCTCTTTATAGTACATGTTGTGGGAGTCTGATTTTACTCCCGAAACCACTCCCTTTAGGAGTTTACTTCCTCCAAAACTGCAGGGCGCAACATTGCATTGCCTGGGGCCAGCCTTTAGGACTGTTGGGGTTATCCTGCATTGGATGAATCCCCCTTCGGTCTCTGGTAGTAAGCTTTGAAAAATCCTTTTCAAGATAAATTTTTAGAAAGGGAAATAAAAGATAGAAAAGGAGAAAATCTTTCTGAACCAATATTTGGTGGGAAAAGAAATTCGGAAGAACTTATCTGGACGACATGACTGGTTCCCGTGATCATGACGTGCACCATAGATTCCCGACCCAGTATAGTTGTATCAATCGACTTGCCCGATGGTCTGACTTGTCGAGGATAAATGAGTGTCCATTTCTTTGCGAATGTGGACGCTTTTGTTGACCTGTCTTGTTGCCTCATAGTGCCCTTCGACGGGTTTTCACTAATGAGACTCTCTCTTTTCTCTCAACTCCCGGCGCCTTATGGTGCCTGTGAAGGTTTTCACCAATAAGACTCTCTCATTTTATATCTCTCATCTTACATCGCCTTTCGGTGCCTGTGAAGGTTTTCACCAATAAGACTCTCTCATTTTATATCTCTCATCGCCTTTCGGTGCCTGTGAAAGTTTTCACCGATAAGATTCTCTCATTTTATTTCTTCATCGAGGAATCGGAGGGTTGTCGATACGACCCTCTCTTCTGGAGATTCCTTTGACCATCAATTCATTCCCAGTCTTATGATCCTCTTCTTTGCTGGGGATCGGTGTATTATTCTCGGCTTTATTTGCCTGACTTGGCATCTCTTGGATATTGATAGGGAGGTCTTTTGGACGTCGATGTTGGTTTTGGTGTGGGGCTAAAGAAAGGCTATCAAAAATGAAATAATTTGATGGGTGATCTGCTACAACTTTTGGAATCAAACCTTTGTTGGAACTTAAAACGTAACCTCTACCCCAGTTTTCTTGCTTGGGGAATTTTATTTTTTACACTTATGTTGAGCTACGTGCGTTACGCACACTGTGCCTATTATGGACACTATGTACATCATGCATCCTATATACACTATGATGCACACTATGACCGAGCCGCGAGGCGCCTACGTATCCTCTTTGAGGAATCAGGTCAAACGTAGTTCCCAATAATTTGGGGTTATTTTTTTTTTTTTTAAAATTATCTCTTCTTCTTTCTCTTTTCATATCTTTTCCGTTAGTGATTCCAAAAGAGGGGTATGAAAGAATAACTTAAGGCTCAAAAGGGGGAAACAAGGGTTAAAGTGTTTGGATAGAAGAAAGAATTGCCTCTGTCATCTCATTATCCAATAAATACCAGATACAAACAAACGAACCAAAAATTGCCATAATTAAAGAAATTACGCATAATATCTCTTGACTGCATCAGAATTGATAGCCATGTCGACACATCTCCCCTCGATATCTGTCAAACACAAAGCACCGTTGGACAACACTCTGGTTACAATATAAGGCCCTTGCCAATTTGGGGCAAATTTGCCTTTTGCCTCGACCTGATGTGGGAGGATCTTCTTTAATACTTGCTGCCCTACTTCGAACTTCCTGGGGCGTACCTTCTTATTATATGTTCTCGCCATTCTCTTCTGATACAGCTGACCATGGCACACTGCTGCCAATCTTTTCTCGTCTATCAAGCTCAACTGTTCTAATCGAGCTTTGACCCATTCATCATCATCAATCTCGGCTTCAGCGACAATTCGGAGGGATGGAATTTCGACTTCCGCTGGTATTACGGCCTCAGTTCCGTACACCAACAAATAAGGAGTTGTACCTATAGAAGTCCGGACGGTAGTGCGGTAACCCAACAAAGCAAAGGGTAATCTCTCGTGCCATTGTCTGGATCCTTCCACCATCTTTCGCAGTATCTTCTTGATGTTCTTATTGGCTGCTTCGACCGCTCCATTCGCCTTGGGACGATATGGGGTGGAATTGCGGTGTGTAATCTTGAATTGTTGGCATACCTCTCTCATCAGGCTGCTGTTAAGATTCGCACCGTTATCCGTGATGATTACTTTTGGGATCCCAAATCTGCAGATGATATGGGAGTGCACAAAATCCACCACTGCCTTTTTAGTTACCGACTTGAAGGTTTTAGCCTCAACCCATTTGGTGAAGTAGTCAATGGTCACTAGAATGAACCTATGATCGTTGGATGCTTCCGGTTCGATAGGTCCAAGACATCCATGCCCCATGCCACAAACAGCCAGGGTGCTGACATCGCATGCAACTCTATTGGCAGAGAATGAATCAGATCTCCATGTATCTGGCACTGATGGCATTTCCTCACGAAAGTGATACAATCGTTTTCCATGGTGAGCCAATAACACCCTGTTCGAAGGATTTTCCTTGCCAATACATATCCGCTCATGTGTGGCCCACAAACTCCAGCATGTACCTCTGCCATAACCGTCGTGGCTTGACCGGCATCTATACATCTCAACAATCCCAAATCCGGGGTTCTTTTGTACAACACTCCTCCGCTGAGGAAGAAACCATTCGACAAACGCCGAAGGGCTCTTTTTGGTCTCCAGAGGCATGTTCTGGATATATCCCCATTCTGAGGTATTCCTTGATATCATGAAACCAGGGTTCACCATCTGCTTCTTCTTCTATGGTGTTGCAGTAAACGTGCTGATCACGGACCTGGATGTGCAGAGGATCAACATACATTTTGTCAGGGTGGTGCAGCATTGATGCTAAGGTGGCCAAGGCATCCGCAACCTCATTGTGAACTCTCGGGATATGTTTGAACTTCACCGATCGAAATCGCTTGCTCAGATCATGCAAGCATTGTCGATATGGTATGAGATTTAGATCTCGCGTTTCCCATTTACCCTGAATCTGATGTACCAAGAGGTCCGAGTCTCCCAAGACTAAGACGTCTTGGACATCCATGTCCGCAGCAAAGTGCAGACCCAGAATGCAAGATTCATACTCGGCCATATTATTGGTGCAATAGAAGCGTAGTTGAGCCGTAATAGGATAATGGCGTCCTGTTTCAGAAATGAGTACTGCTCCTATTCCAACCCCTTTTGCATTTGCAGCTCCATCGAAGAAAAGCTTCCAACCCGGTTCCTCGGGTAATTCCAACTCATTTGTATGCATTACCTCTTCGTCGGGAAAGTACGTTTATAAGGGCTCGTACTTTTCATCGACGGGATTCTCTGCCAAATGGTCGGCCAGCGCCTGGGCTTTCATGGCTTTCCTCGTTACATAGACGATATCAAACTCTGTGAGCAGAATTTGCCATTTTGCCAACCTTCCCGTGGGCATAGGTTTCTGAAAGATATACTTTAATGGGTCCAAACGGGATATGAGATAAGTAGTATATGAAGATAGGTAGCGCTTAAACTTCTGAGCTACCCAAGTTAGGCGCAACATGTTTTCTCGAGTTGAGTGTACTTGACCTCATGTACTGTGAATTTCTTGCTAAGATAGTAGATGGCCTGCTCCTTCCTTCCTGTGTCATCATGTTGCCCCAGTACACAACCAAACAAATTTTCCAGGACCGTCAGGTAAAGAATTAAGGGGCTTCCCGGGCTTAGGCGGGACCAATACGGGTGGATTAGACAGATACCCTTTGATTTGGTCGAAAGCCTCCTGACACTCTGCCGTCCAACCTACCGCAGCATCCTTTCTCAGCAGCCGAAATATGGGCTCACAAGTTGCTGTGAGTTGAGCGATGAACCTGCTGATGTAATTGAGTCTACCCAGCAAACTCATTACCTCTGTTTTGTTCCTTGGCGGTGGCAAATCTCGGATGGATTCAATTTTGGATGGGTCTAACTCAATCCCCCGTCGACTGACGATGAATCCTAGCAGCTTTCCTGATGGAACCCCGAATGCGCATTTGGCCGGGTTGAGCTTGATATCATACCTTCGGAGTCTTTGGAAAAATCTCCTTAGGTCTGCTACATGGTCCTCCTGACGCCAAGACTTTATGATCACATCATCGACGTACACCTCGATTTCTTTGTGTATCATGTCATGAAACACAGCAGTCATTGCTCGCATGTATGTTGCCCTGGCGTTCTTCAATCCGAACGACATTACCCGATAGCAGTAAGTTCCCCATGGCATAATAAATGTTGTCTTTTCCGCATCCTCCTCGTCCATTAGGATCTGATGATAACCCGCATAGCAATCTACAAAGGATCCGATCTCGCGCCCAGCGCAATTATCGATCAAGATATGGATGTTGGGCAATGGAAAATTGTCCTTGGGACTTGCTTTGTTGAGGTTGCGGTAGTCGACGCACACCCTGATTTTCCCATCCTTCTTTGGAACTGGTACCACATTGGCCAACCACTCGGGATATCGAGTGACCCGAATGACCTTCGCCTGCAACTGCTTAATCACCTCTTCTTTGATCTTTACACTCATTTCTGTTTTAAACTTCCTTAGCTTTTGCTTGACCGGAGGGTATGCCGGGTCAGTGGGCAATTTGTGAACCACTAAATTGGTGCTTAATCCAGGCATATCGTCATATGACCATGCAAAAACATCTTTGAATTCCATGAGGGTTTTGATCAATTCTTCCCTGACATTCGGCTCAATGTGGATGCTAATTTTGGTCTCTTGGACGTTATCAGCGTCTCCTAGATTCACAGCCTCAGTGTCATTTAGGTTAGGCTTGGGTTTTTCTTCAAATTGGCACAGTTCTCGGTTTATCTCTTCGAAGGCCTTATCTTCGTCATATTCAAATTCATCGTCGCAAACGACCTCTTGCATCATTGAGTCGGATTCAGATTGATTTATTAGACTAGGTCGAAGATCCGCTGTGCATGCCATGTCATTAGAACCAGTTAAAAGAGATCTGTTCAGAAAGAAAAAGAACAAAAATAAAATTAAAATGGGACAAAAGAAGAGAACTTTATTAAACTTGCGGGACAAAAGGGTTCACACTTTTACAAAAAAAAGTAAAATTTGGATTACACCCTTGAATAATCCGAACAAACAAAACAATCAAAAAATATAAATCAAAGCCTACTACCAAGACTCCCCTCGGACAGGAAGAGGAGTAACTGTCCAATTATTGGTCTTGGCCTCAGGCCCCACAAACTGTATCTCTGCTCTGCTGGAACTTTCTCCAGCTTCTACCATATTGACATCAGCGAATAACCTCTCAAAACTCTGATTCAGGTCCCCATCCATACCAATCAATGGTCCTAGGATCTTCGGGACTGGCGACCCCTTGGCACTTTCTCTGACAAAAGACCTTGAGAGACATGGCACCGGTTTGGGCAGAAACCAAACCCTCTTCTTCATTTTTCGCGCTTGCTTCCTATCTGCTGCGGTTGGTTTGAACCCCAACCCGAAAGTTTCCAGATTTTTAGGCAAGATGACAGGTTGGACAATCCCCTGAAGCTCGACTCCCAGGCCTTTTCCCGGCACGAATCCATTACCCAGCATTTCTGAGATCATCATGACTGTTGCGGCAGCGACCCTAGGGTGCGGGATGATTTCTCATACAGAAATTTTGTTTGTCGACCCTGTATCAAAAATCTGGTAGACCCAAGGACCTTTGCCATCATCGGTCTCTATGAAAGGTGCAATGGCGCCACCCATGGTGCGCGCCGTGTCCTCGCCGTGTAGCACGACCTCTTGTCTTTCCCACTCGAACATCACCATCTGATGTAGGGTGGAGGGCACTGCTTTGGCTGCATGAATCCACAGTCGTCCCAACAGAAGGTTATAAGATACTGTGGCATCTAACACCTGGAACTCCATGGTAAACAGGACTGGACCGATGGTCAATTCAAGTACAACATCCCCCACAGTGGCTGTTCCGTTTCCATCGAACCCTCGGACACAGATGTTGTTCTTGTGGATTCTTCCGTGGTCGATCTTTAACTGGTTCAAGGTAGATAGTGGACAAATATTGGCACTTGAGCCGTTATCCACCAATACTCGAGTTACCACCGAGTCTTCACATTTGACAGCTAGGTATGGAGCTTTATTATGCTCCGTACCTTCCACCGGCAGATCATCATCTGAGAATGTCACCCTGTTCACCTCGAAAATCTTGTTGGCAATGGTTTCCAGGTGGTTTACAGAAATCTCATTGGGTATATGAGCTTCGTTCAATATCTTCATCAGGGCCCGCCGATGCTCCTCAGAATGGATCAGTAATGATAGCAGCGAGATATGGGCCAGTGTTTTCCTCAGCTGTTCGACCACAGAGTAGTCCTGCACTTTCATCTTTCTCAAGAACTCCTCCGCCTCTTCTTCGGACACAGGTTTCTTGGTTGCAGCCGGGTTGGTTCTTCTTAGCTCCACCGGAGCAAAACACCGACCTGATCGAGTCAGCCCTTGCGCTTCACAACTGACTTCTTCCACCTGTTTTCCTTTGTACATCACCACCGCTTTTTCATATTTCCAAGGCACAGCCTTGCTATCAATCATCGGCAGCTGGACTACAGGCTTTATGGTGACCAGTTCTCTATATGCCCCTTCAACACAACTGCAGGTGCAGGCGGAATCCCTGATATTACCAACTTGTTTGGCTCGGGTTTGCTTGTTATGGCGGACGGGCTCTTTCCCAATATCACTTCTGGCTTGACGCTTTCTCCTTGCGACTGTACCCTCGTTCCCCCGCTGGTTGAGACTTCTTTCGGGGCGGCTTGGATCATCATCACTGTTTGTGAGGGTTTTCTCAATTCTCCTCCCTCACACACCAACTCAATCATGTGAGTTTCGTGGTGCGCTGGCAGTGGGTTTTGGTTGATGTTAGGAGCTTCTGGTGTCTGGACCTCGATCTTATTGGTGTCGATAAGATCCTGTATGGCATGCCTTAACTTCCAACACTTCTCGGTGTCATGCCCGAGCATCCCTGAGCAGTATTCACAACTTATTGATCGATCCAAATTCTGAGGTGGGGGATTTGGTTCTCGAGTCTGGACAGGACTAACCAAACCCAATTGCCTCAGCTTGTGGAACAAAGCGGTGTAGGTTTCTCCCAACACCGTGAAAGTTCTTTGTTTCCGCAACCTGTCATTCCTAGCATCTGGATTTCCCCGAAAGCCTGCCCCTGGAGGGTTTCTATACGCCCTCGGTGGAGGATAGGTGTTTTGTGGTGGTGTATATATGTTCTGGGGAGCCGGCGCGCGCCATTACGGGCGAACCGGAGGCTTAGTGTATGCCTGGGCCTATTGTACGGAGCAATGTGGTTCTCGAGGTAGATAGAAATATTGTGGTGGGTTGTATGGGTAGTTTGACCTGTGAGGTCTGGGTTGGTTGTAGTGCGGCTTGCCAGCCCTGGACCAACTGCCTGCCTCGATCGTGGCAACCTCTTCTTTCTTTCTTCTCAGCGCACCTCCCGTGCCGCTCTGAATAGCCTGGGTCGTGGCCTTGAGTGCCGAGTAGTTCAAGATTTTGTCAGATCTCATACCCTCTTCTATCATGACCCCTATCTTGACCACCTCGTTGAAGGATTTTCCAACCTTTGTCACCAAGTGACCAAAGTAGGTTGGGTCCAATGTTTGCAAGAAATAGTCCACCATCTCTCCCCCTCTCATGGGAGGATCGACTCTAGCTGCTTGTTCTCTCCAGCGGAACCCGAATTCGCGAAAACTTTCCCCGGGTTTCTTTCCAGTTCTTAATAATGTGAGACGGTCAGGGACTATCTCGAGATTGTACTGGAAATGACCTGCAAAAGCCTGCGCCAGATCATCCCAAGTATACCACCTACTGGAATCCTGCCTGGTATACCACTCTAGTGCAGATCCGCTCAAACTTTGGCCGACATAAGCTATCAGCAACTCATCCTTGCCGCCTGCCCCTCTCATTTTCCTACAGAATCCCCGCAAATGTGCCATGGGATCACCGTGCCCTTCATATAAATCAAACTTAGGCATTTTGAAACCAACCGGGAGTTGGACGTCTGGCAAAGGGCACAGATCTTTGTATGCTACGCTGACCTGGTTGCCCAAACCGTGCAGGTTCCTGAAGGACTGCTCCAGGCTTTTGAACTTTCTTAATACCTCATCCTGTTCAGGGGCCTTAACCGGCTTCTCAATCTCTACCGGCACTTCCAAGTGTGGATTGTAAGCCTGCGGCTCGGGGGCATGAAATGTAGGCTCGGGGGGATAGTATTGCGTATCGTGAGCCTGAAACAATGGCTCACTGGTCGTTCTTTGCAAAGGGGCTGATGTGGGTCCCACAAAAGTGGGAATACTGGGTGTTGGGAGAGGTTGATGGGGTGGTGGAGCTTGGGAATCATGAGGGCTTCTTTCTTGATGATAACAGGGATTTGGGAGGCTTGTGGAAGGGCCGGAGTGAGGGTATTCCGGCATGTGTCCCAGTGGCTCAGGGCTCTTTTGTGCTTTGGCTAGGGCTAGCTGCATTGCATTCATCTGTAGTCCCATCCTTTCAATCTTTTCCATCGCTTCTTTTAACAACTGGCTCATCGGCCTTTCTTCCTCATTACTATTCTCTGAAGTAGTCATGCTTGTTGCTACCGGTCCTTTGGTTCTGGTTTGGTATGAGTGTGTTGCCAGAGTTCTTTAACAACTAACTTGTCTGGTATCAGGCAACAACAAACTTTGTTAGCGTTAGAGTTTAACAGATTTGATCATAACACATAGAGGATGCAATGCTCCTAGGCAGTTGACCGTTTCTACATGCTTTGCTTCAAACAACATGCATCATCCCGGCTTGCTCATTTGTCCCTTTTTAAAGTACTTTGGGAAACCCTGTGTTTTATTTTATTTTTGTATTTTCTTTTCTTTCTTTATTAAAAGTGGTCGAATCTTATGGGGATTGCCTACGTATCACGTCCCCGCGCGAATCAGACCGGACGTAGTTCTGCCACAAAGTAAAGACACGTAGAAATTCTTTTGGAGTCACTTAACTTCATTATCAAAATTTGCTATTACACATTACTTCAAACAAGAAATAGCAACAATATAGACTCCACAATTTTTAACTTGGTTTGACTAAACGAAAAGAAAACAACGTATGGGAAAGCAACAAAGTCAAATAAACAGGACTCGACCAAAGACTAATTTTCCAACTTAGGGGCCCACGAGGCATCTTTCGGCCCTTTCGCGGCCCTAGGTGTAAGGTCTCTTTGCAAGCACTTCAACTCGTTCATAATCCGGTGGACGCAGCCCATGATGGAAGAAAGGAGGGTCTTCCGAGGTGTTCGCTCACATGCCAGGCATTTCATGTAGATATAATGCCCGATTTCGTCAATCCTTCCTCGAATGCTATCCTTTTCAATGAACAACTGCCTGATTTGTCGATTCTTCAATCCCAGTGCCTGAGCATTGTCGGCAAGTCGATTCTGGAACAACTCCATTTGTCTTTCCATGCAGGCCATTGCATCGTAACACTGTCTTCTGTCGGCCTGGGCATCTCGTGCTTGTTTGATGATCCGATCATGCAGAGTGGAGTTCGTCTCTCTTAATATCCCGATGCTCATTTCATAATCCCTTATGACCTGTTGTAGACGCAGCCTTCGGGCTGTTGTACCTTTTGCCCATTTGACCTTCATCCTTGCGATGCAAGCTTCCGATTGTTCTAATTCTTCTTGGCTTTGGATGACCTGATTTCTCAAACTTGCTATCAATCTTTCGTCGGAGCGACGCCTCTGTCGGTCAATGTTATTCTTACTGGCTTGGCGAAGGCGGGCCTTCAGGGTCTGGTTCTCTTGGGCTAGCTTGTTTTTTTCAGCCTGCTCCTGGGCGACTTGCACATTGTTTTCGAATACAAGCCTTTCAACTTGCCGCTTTAGCTTCTCGATTTCAACCCGGTAACCTTCCTCCTTTGCGAGCCAGCCCCACTATTCTTGTGATGACCCAACAAAATCTTGGAGGTGAGGCCGTTTGGTTGGCCGCTCTGCAATGTTCTTCTTATCATGCCAAGCGAGATAGGCCGGCGAGACTTCACCCCTAGACACATCACCTACTCGAGTATTTGTTGTCAGGTATTGGCATTCACTCCATATGCAACGCACTGTCTTTTCAGGGAATTGGCCGTCACTGCTGACCTCGACTGCATAGGTGCTGAGATCTTCGTCCGGGTGTATCACCTGACACCTTCCTAACTGCCTCATCACCCTGTAAGGGGCATAAGGTTGAATACCTCTGAGTCCCATTTAGAGGAAGTGAGGACCAGTGGCGGGCATGTATACAATTTCTTCCACAGGAAGCCAACCCAATGTCCAGTTTATTTGTTCTGCCGTGATAGCCCGGAGATAGGATATCCATTCTTCAAACCCTTCTGGTAATCGGGAACCTGAAACCCTCAGGTTATAACCTTCGATGCAGTCCTCATTTGTAGACATGTAGCGCATACACTGAGGATGGCGACACAAGTGTTCGATCATCCACATCTGTAATAACAAGTTGCACCCTTCGAAGAAGTCTGTCCCGGCCTTACAAGCCGTAAGGGCTCGGTATATTTCCGACACTACCATAGGAGCAAGGATGCTTTTATCGTTGGTAATCAGGACTTTAACGATTCCAGCTACCTTCAGATCAATATTTCTATCTTTTCGGGGAAACACCACAAGGCCCAAGAATGCCACCATGAAAGCGAACCGCCTATGTTCATTCCACTTTACCAGATTTCCCCTACTGCAGACACCACTTTCTGGATCATTGAATCCTCCTATGTTCCCATACCTCTGGTATATGAATTGCAGGGTAGAAAAACCTCTATCCAGTTCAGCGTATGGGACTCCCTTGCTTATCTTCAACAGATCCATGAATTTGTGTGAATTCACAGCTCTTGGAGCGATCAGGTATTTGTGTCTCAAACCTTCAGTGACGTCCATGTAACCCGCCACTTCTTCTAAGGTTGGAGTGAGTTCAAAATCCGAGAAACGGAATACGTTGTGGGCCGGGTCCTAAAATGTAACCAAAGACTTTATGATGTCGCATCGGGGCCTGACATTCAACAGACTTGCTAGACCTCCCAGGTGCAGTTTGATCTTGCCTTGTTCTGACTTCTCCAAATCCTCCCACCATAATCGCACCTCCAAAGGGATTTTGCTCCTAACTGTTACTGGAAAACTTGGACTTATGCTCATTCTGCATGTTTATTGGTGGTGATTAAACAAAAATCCAGACTTATTTGACTTAAATACCAAATTGACACACTTCTTTCCTAGGAAAACGAAATTTTGGTTGTTTTGTGAAAAGCATGATATAACCTTGACTATTTCAAGACTTTTGTTCTTTTGGACTGTACCTATTTTTTGAAATAGTAAGTTGGGCCCGATGGGGGTTGCCTACGTATCCCACACCCTGCGAAAATCAAACTGACGTAGTTCAGGCGGAAAATATAAACCAAATTTTGTGAACCATGTTTCTCATGACAAACTATTTTTCCTTTTCTGTTCAAAATGAAACAAAAATCCATTTTTCTCTTTTCTATTTTCTTTGGTCTTTAATAAAACAAATTAATAAGACACCTTTTGTTTATTTTCTCAAAATTCCGGCAGAGTTTCAACCGTTTTCTGGGTATTGGTTTTTCCAAAAATAATTAATTCCCTAACCGTTATTTCCTTTTTTTTTCTCTCTTTTTCACAACATTCCCGATATTCAAAAGTCGGTCAGCATGCAAGCCTTGAAACAAGTAAATGCATACAACAAACAAGATGTAGCAGGATGGTCTTTTATTTTCAGGTTGCCTGTCCTAGACGAACCCAACCCCCGTGTTGAGTCCCCTAAGTTAAATGCAACGTGATGCAAATAAGCGTTCCTACTAGGGATCCGGCATGAAGTCATGTTATACTAAGATGTAAAACCTAGGTGTTTGTTCTAGACCTGGCTTACCCGAGCGGACAACTCGAGCCGAGGATGGGAGCTGTGTACCGGTAACCAAAAGGCCATCCGATTTTGCAACTCCTCCGAATCCTCGTTCTATTTTGGTATATGACACTAACAGAAAGAAGCCACGACCAGCGTGCACTCCTCAAGAGAGAGAAGAGAGGGGTTTCGGCACAGTTTATATGTACAGTTCAAATAATATCAAAGCAGTAAAAGCAGCACTTAGCACATTAGGCTCAAACACGTAAAAATCAGATAATAAATAAAGCCAAATAATAACAATTATTTTAAGCTCGAATTCTTAACCCTGAACCAGTGGTTCTGGGTCATATCCCCAGCGGAGTCGCCAGAGCTGTCACACCTCCTTTTTCCGCACCCGAGAGGGCGCAAGGAAGTTTTTTCCAATTAAAGGACAATCGAAAACGGGATTTATTTATTTATTTCAGAGTCGCCACTTGGGAGATTTAGGGTGTCCCAAGTCACCAATTTTAATCCCGAATCGAGGAAAAGAATGACTCCATATTACAGTCTGCGTACCAGAAATCTGGATAAGGAATTCTGTTAACCCGGGAGAAGGTGTTAGGCATTCCCGAGTTCCGTGGTTCTAGCACGGTCGCTCAACTATTATATTCGGCTTATTTATCTGATTTTAAATACAATTATGAACCAATGTGCCAATTTTAACTTGTAACCGCTTTTATCATTCACTGCTAGTTTATAGGACTTGCAACGTCGTGAAAACATATCTCGAACCACGTTACATCAATGCACCCGTGGTTATTGACATATCTCGACTTGGTTGAGATTTGGATTTGGGTCACATAAATGTGCACCCGAATTAAGGAGAATAAATTATTAAGACGCGCCTAAAGCGACTAACGTATTGTTGTTTTGGGGAAAACCGTAAAATTTGCTAAACGGCCTGTCCCGGATTCAAAGTATTTTAATATATGCATTTAGAGGGCCCCGCAACTCCTACATTTTTTGTTTGTCGATGCTCGTCTCATTTTATTATTAAATGGAATTTACAACGTCATGGAAATGCATCTCGGGCCACGCCACAATCAATGTGCCCGTGACTAAAGACATATTTCGACTCCGTTGAGATTTGGATTTGGGTCACATAAATGTGCACCCGAGTTTAGGGAGATAACATTATTAAAGGCGCGCCTAAAGCAACTAGCGCATTATTATTTTGGGGTAGGGCCGTGAAATTTGCTAAACGGCCCGTCCCGGAATCTAAGTAATTAATACATATATTTTGTGAGGGCCCCGCAATTTGTCCCTTTTATTTGGCGAGGCTCGTCTCATTTTATTTTTTTAAAAGGATATCCTATAGCAACTACGTTTCTTGTCGCGTTTGTCTCTACTAATTGAAAACAGAGATAGTCCTAGTTAATTACATGCTTGCTGGTTATTTACAACAGGATTCAAAATGCTTTTATAGAACAAGAAAATATGACTACGCACACGGACAACTGATTGAACATTACGGGCCCAAATCCAGCTCATGCGGAATGGGCCAGACCTGGGCCACTGTTTGTTCGATGAGGGCTTGCTTGGTCTGTTTCGACCTGGGCTCGACCCCTGTGAGGTTGAGGTCGTGAACTTGTTCTTGGTTCTATAGGCGTGGTTTATCAGTTATAAAGGGACCGTTTATTAAAGGGAAAAACAATTAACTAATGATGAATAGTTTTCGTGCGCTACTAGACATGCTAATCACTAACACAATTAATTTCTAAACTGCAGCCTACTACATGGTTGAAAATTTTTATCCAACAGCCTACACGCACAATCGGATGTCAAATTACCCTACATTTACAGTTACTATGTGTTAAAGCTAACCCAGTATCCGAACAAAAATATAGGCTATCATACATCACAGATCATTCAGTGTACATGCTATACATAAAATAAACTATCTTCAACTCTTCTCTTTGTATTCATGCTCAACCTCAGATTACATTGACAGTATTAGTCGTGTACCTGGATGTTTGGACAATAGACAGGAGAAGAAGAAAGATGTCAGCAACCGGCAACCAAACAGCAAACACAGCAACAACAACCAACAGCCCACAAACGACCCAACAGCAATTTCAAACGATGAAATCCATAGTGGTCGAGTACCCACCAATCGATCCCAGAAACAGAATAACGAGACAGTCGAGAAAACTAGACTATTTTGATGCAATAGCAAAAGAAATTCAATAGTCACACAAGCTCAGCAAATAGCCAACACAGCTTCGATAATCAGTAAGACTGAACTCAATCCACAACACACAGAAACTTAGTGCAGTAACAATCACAGCAGAAGATACACAAACTTCTCTTAATGGAACAATAACAGCCCCAGTTCGAGTAACTGACTTGGCCAGAACAGCTTAACCAACTTAGTTCTTTGTGCAGTTTTGGACAATGTTTTGTAAAAATGCTCTGAAAATTTCTTTTTTCTTTCTCTTTTCTGAAGACTAAAAGTCCAGCCCCTTTTAAGTTCTGAAAATAGCCTATTTATAAGCCAAACAAACCAGTGTAGTCAAGCTGCCTGGATTCTGCCAATTGCAGACTGCCCATACCTATTAAACCCCATGCCTAAACATCTTCTTGATGCCAGCCACTTTGTTCCCCACGCCTGGCTTATTCCCTTTGTTCAAGAGTTATGGGTTCATTTAAGTATTCATTTTCATTCCCATGCTCTTATGTCTTGTTCCTCATTGGCATTAATTTAATCCTAACTCAGTACCCTATTTGTCAGCTCACTTAAGCTAAGCTTTTCTTTTCTTTTCAAAACCCCAGACTACCCTCATTAAACCTCGGTTATAACTGTACTAACCCTCTGCAACAATGGGGCATTTTGAACTTCTGAAAGTCCAAATTCAAGACTGCCCTAGCCTGATTCTTTTAATTGTTTAAAAATGCAGTTACAAATTAGTATTCACAGATAACATCAAACATCCAATTAACAACACAGATTTGTTCAGTCATGTGAAGTTGTACGCATTAGCATATCTGAACATTCAGTCCTAGGAAATTAATCGACGACGTTTATCAAGTCGACTATACTAATTAAAACAAGGAATAATAAGTCGCTTATATAAACAACACAAACAGGGTCCCAAATGGCTTCAGACAACCTTGCACTACATTTGAGGGGGCTATATGAATTATCTATGCGACGTCTAATCTAATCGAGCATGTATATCACAGAACGTATGCAAACCTATACAGAAAATAATCGGCCAAATAAAAGGCCTTACAAAGACGGAAGAAATCAGAATGAAAAATAACAGAAATAACAAACAAACACAACAAAACCTGCTGACAACTCAATTAGCAGTCGAATAAAACATAAAGGCAAAGAAAAACTTACTGAAAAATGTCCAAACAAAGTCGACCCAAGTCGGACTCAGCTTTGACCATTTGAGGCCGAACAAACTTTAATCAGGGTGTTCTCAAACGAGAACACCTTGATTAAGGTCTATTAGACCTCAAACCCCTATTAAGACTGGCCGGATTCCAAGGCTATTCGTGTTCTAGGGTTTGGATCTTCAGATCTGGTTTTTTAGGAGTTGTGGGTAGATTCGGACCAAACCAAGCCTGGTTTGGTCATGAGGGAGGTCAGGGGAGTGTCTGGTACGAAGATGGTGAGGTTTGGTATAGGTCAGAGTTCGACTCGAATCTTCAAATGAAGACTCGAGATGAAGGAAGGTGATTCGAGGCTAGGGGGTAACAGATCCATGTTCAGGACAGTGAGGTGGTCCTAGGGTGTTCAGGAGGTGGTCACCGGCGTTCATGCCGCAGGGTTCTGGTGAAAGGGAAATCAGGGCGGCTGCTAGGGTTTCGGGGGGGGTTCAGTATTTGGTTCAGTGTTTGGTGAAGGGGGTTCGGATAGGGGGCGTGGGGTACGATAGAAAGCTTATATACGATCTAGGGGTTCAGATCCTGGCCGTTGGATCAAATGAGATCTATGGCCAGGATATATTGGTAAGCACGTGATTTTTGCTTCACGGACAATCGCTCCAAAAGAAAATAAAAATAGTGGCAAAAGGCTTCGCTGTACAATTTTTCGGTCTTTCCGTGACATGTTTTGTTAGTCGTTTGTGAGTCTGTCCATTTTGCATCTAGTCATTATCAAACAAAAATACAAAAAATATATGTGGCGTTAAAAGAAAATTCAAAAATATAAATATATGTGCATCGTCCGTTTTAGGTTGTGATTTAACTTACTTGGTATGATAATTATGTTGAAATGCCATATTGTTATTTGTTTTAATTTCATTTTGTTTTATTAGTTATTTTATTTTTTATTTTTCTTTAAATTGGAAAACAAAAGAAAGTTGAAATCAATTTGGGCCAAAAAAATAAGACAAAAACAAGCCCAAACCAACGATCTGACCCGGTCCAGACCAGGCCTGCCCAGGCACCTCCTGAAACGACGTCGTTTCAGGCAAATCAATCTGAGCCGTCCGTCCCAGCCGATCCAACGGTTCAGGACCTCTTTCAGCGACCCATGTTCAAACCCGACCCAAATAACCAGCCTGACCCAACCCCTCACTTAAACCAAACGACCCCGTTTAACTGCCAAACGACCCCGTCTCATTTCTCAGCATCAGATCCAAGCCGTTGAGATCATCTGATCTAACGGCTCAGATCCAATCCCATAGACCATATATAAACCTTCCCTTATACCCACGCCCCCTATACCAACACCCCACCCCTTCGTCCCCAAGTCGAACCCGGACCTCCCATTAGAAACCCTAGCCGCCCTCGTCTCCCTCGCCATTAAAGCCGGCGGCACGAACGCCGGTGACCACCTCCTGAACACCCTAAGACCCCCTCACTCTCCTGAACATGGATCTGTTACCCTCTTGCCTCGAATCACCTTCCCTCGTCTCGAATCTTCGTTTGAAGATTTGAGTCGAACCCGGACCTATGCCAAACCACCCCATCTTCATACCAGACATTCCCCTGACCTTCCTCGTGACCAAACCAAGCTTGGTTTGGTCCGAATCTACCCACAACTCCTAAAAATCCAGATCTGGAAATCCAGAACTTGAAACACATGCACCTGGGGAACCCGGCCAGTTTTGACAAGGGTTTGAGGTCTAATAGACCTTAATCAAGGTGTTCTCATGTGAGAACACCCTGATTAAAGTTTGTTCGGCCTCAAAAGTTCGAAGATGAATCAGATTTGGGTCTGTTTGATTTAAACATTTTCGGTACGTTTTCCTTTCTTTTGTGTTAGTTTTAATTAAGTGGTCAGCATGTTTCGTTGGGTTTGTTTGTTATTTTTGTTATTTTTCATTCGGATTTCTTTCATCTCTTTAAAGACCTTTTTCTTTGGTCGGTTGATTTTCTATGTGTGTATTCTGAATGTACTCTGTGATAAACATGATCGTCGATTAGTTTAATCGTCAGATAAGTTAACTCATATAGGCCCCAGTAATTGAACAAAAATTGTCTGATGCCCTTTAGGTCCCTAAACATATTGTTTATGTGAGCGATTGATTATTACCTGTTATAATTAGTATAGTCGACTCGATAAATATCGTCGATTAGCTTTCTATAACTAATAAATCGAATGAGCTAATAATGTCGCATGACTAATTGAGCTTTGTCACTGACTGTATGCCCCAGCATTGTTTGGAATGGTTTGTTTGCACTGTAAAACTGACTGAAAAGGTTCAGCCCAGGCAGTCTTGAGTTCGAACTTTCATCAGTTCAAAAAATGCCCTGATGCTGCAATAGGCAGGGGCAGTAATAATCAAGGTTGACAGGGGTATTCTGGGGTGTTAAAAAGAACAGAAGTAATTAGTTTAAGTGAGCTGACAAATGGGGTACTAAATTAGGATTAAACTAATGCCAATGGGGGAACAAGACACAAGGGTATGGGGCTTAAATTGAATAATAAAATGATGCCCATAACTCCTGATTAAACAAAACCAGGCGTGGGGAATAAAGGGGGCTGACACCAAAAGATGCTTAGGCATGGGCCTTAAAGGGTATGGGCATTCTGCCAATTGGCAGGGCAGGCAGCTAGCTGCACTGAGTCATTTGGCTTATAAATAGGCCATTTGAGAACTGAAAGTGGACTGGATTTTTAGTCTTCAGAAAAAAAAGAGAAAAGGCTGGAAATTTTAGTTTTGAGAGGGATATTGTGAGTTAAAGAAAAGTGAAGAAAAACAGAAAGAAATTTCTAGAAAATACTGTAACTGAATATTGTCCAAAACTGCATAAGAAATCAAGCTGGTCATCCTAACTAGGTTGATTACTGTTCCATTAAGAGAAGCCTGTGTATCTTCAGCTGTGATTGCTACTACATTGAGTTTTGTGTGCTGTACATTGAGTTGTAGTCTTCCTGATTGTTTGAAACTGTGCTGGTTGTGTACTGAGCTTTGGTGGTTATTGAATTTCTGTTGGCTATAGCACAAAATATTCTGGTTCTTTTCTCGATTGGTCTTGTTTCCTATCTTGCTTCCTGGGAATATTTGTCTGCTGTTCGACCAACGTGTGAGCTTCATCTTCGTGGCTATTTGGTTGTTGCTGTGTATCTGTTGTTGCTGTGTTTACTGCATACTGCCTAGCTGATCATTCCTTCCTTCTTTGTCCTCCATACCAGGTACACAATTAATACCACAAATGTAACTGAAAGTTTGAGCATGAATGCAAAAGAGAAGACCTGCAGATTGTTTTTATATATATACATGAACTGTTACTCTAAACGTCATGAAATAGTTACATTTTTGTTTGGACAATAGAAGCAGCCTACATACTAAGTATATCAATGTAGGTTAACGAATGCTAGCCTTGTATGTATGCTGCTAGGTGAAAATATGCCCAGTGTAATAAGTTGTATTTCAGACTTAGTCTGATGGTGTAGTATATTCTCTAATGTAGGCCAAATAGGAAAGCTATCCGTTTTAATTAAAGTTCTTTCTCCTTTTGCCATATTGTCACATAAATTGGTAAACTCATTTCACAGAACAAAGAATCAGTTCAGGTCCTCAACCTCATGAAGGTCGAGCCCAAATCGAAGCAAACCAAGTAGGTCCGCGTCGAACAGGCAGAGGCCCAGGTCTGGCCTATCACGCATGGGCTGGATTTGGGCCTATAATTGTTTGTTCGGCTGACTGTACATACAGCCTCATTTCTGAAATTTTTTAGCTTTTCTGAATGTCATTACAAACAACTTGCAAGCATTTAATTAATTAGGACTATCTACTGTTTTCAATTGATAAAGACAAACACGACGAGAAACGTAGTTGTTATAGGATATCCTTTTTTTTAAAAAAAAAAATAAGAACGAGATGAGCCTCGATGAAAATAAACAAAACGCGCAGACGCGGGGCCCTTGTTTAAATGTGCATTATCAAAGCATCTAGGTTCCAGGACGGGTTGTTTAGCAAATCTCACAACTCTCCTAAAAATAACAATACGTTAGACTCTTTAGGACGCGCCTTAATAAATCTTACCTTCTTAAACTCGGGTGCGCATTTATGTGACCCAAATCCAATTCTCAACGGAGTCGAAATGTGTTTCTAATCACGGGTACATTGATTGTGGCGTGGTTCGAGGTGCGTGTCCATGACGTTGCAAATTCATTTTTTTAAAATAAAAAATAATAAAATAATAAGAATGAGATGAGCCTCGCCAAATAAAGTACAAATTGCGGGGCCCTCAGTAAATATTGGCTTTAAAAAATTATTTGGACTTCGGGATGGACCGTTTAGTAAAATTCCACGGTCTTACCCAAAATGAATACGCTAGTCGCTTTAGGCGCGCCTTTAATAATCTAATTTCCTTAAACTCGGGTGCACATTGATGTGACCCAAATCCAAATCTCAACGGAGTCAAAGTGTGTCGACGACCACGGGTACATTGATTGTAACGCGGTTCGAGATACATTTTCACAACGTTGCAATTCTTGATAAAAACAGTAAATGATAAAAGCGGTTAAAAGTTAAATTTTGCACATAAGTTCAGACTTGTATAAAATCAGATAATCAAGCCGAATATAACAGTTGAGCGACCGTGCTAGAACCACGGAACTCGGGAATGCCTAACACCTTCTCCCGGGTTAACAGAATTCCTTATCCGGATTTCTGGTACGCAGACTGTAATATAGAGTCATTATTTTCCTCGATTCGGGATTAAAATTGGTGACTTGGGACACCCTAAACCTCCCAAGTGGCGACTCTGAAATAAACAAATAAATCCCCTTTCGATTGTCCTTTAATTGGAAAAAACTCCCTTGTCCCCTCGCGGGTACGGAAAAAGGAGGTGTGACAGCTCTGGCGACTCTGCTGGGGACATGACCCAGAACCACTGGTTCAGGGTTAAGAATTCGAGCTTAAAATAATTGTTATTATTTGGCTTTATTTATTATCTGATTTTTACATGTTTGAGCCTAATGTGCTAAATGCTGCTGTTACCGCTTTGATATTATTTGGACTGTATATAAACTGTGCCGAAACCCTTCTCTTCTTACCTACGGGGAGAAGCTCGCTGGTCGAGACTCCCTATTCTGTTAGTGTCAATACCCGAAATAAGAAAGAGGACGGATAAGTTACGAAGCCGGACGGCCTTTTGGTTCCCGGTAAGTTGCCCCTCCTCGGCTCGAGTTGTCCGCTCGGGTACACTGTCTAGAACACTGACCCAGGTTTTGAACATAGAATAACGTGACTTCATGCCGGATCCCTAGTAGGAACGCTTATTTGCATCATGTTGCATATGACTTAGGGGACTCAACACAGGGGTTGGGTCCGTCTAGGACTAGCGACCTGATATGAAAAGACCATTCTGATGCATCCTATTGTTTTTCGTGCATTTATTTGTCTCATGCCCGCATGCTGACCGGTGTTTGAATATTTGGAAAATTATGAAAAAAAAAGGGGAAGGAATAGCGGTTAAGGAGTTAATTGTTTATTTTTGAAAAAAAGGCCAATGCCAAAATACCGTCAAAACTCTGCCGAAATTTTGAGAAAATGAAAAGAAAATGTCTTATTAGTTTTGTTTTATTAAATGCAAATGGGAAATAGAAAAGAAGAGAAAAAAAGGGGTCGTCGTTCTGCTTTTATATACTTTTTATATATATATAAAAAAAAAAAAAAAAGAAGAGGGGTTTTCATAAGGTTTTATAAAAAGTATACGTCTAAATAAAGTTTTATTTTTTTTCACTTGGCATAATCACCCTAATAAATGTGCAGGATGAGCACGGTACAAAACGAACCTTTTTCAGTAATGACCAAGATCCCGTTTGAGTTGCGGTTATGGTGGAACGACTTAGGCAAAGAAGGGCAAGACAAAGTAAGGAAATATCTGAAAGGTCTCCCGGACCTACTAAACGTTCAGCCTCGGGGTGATATCATCAGATCATTGGTCACTTGTTGGGATTCCGCACACAACGTGTTCCATTTTTCGGACTTCGAGCTCACCCCGACGTTGGAAGAAATAGCAGGGTACATCGGGATGGATGAAGCCCCTTTTAGGTTCAAATACTTGATTGCACCTAGAGCTATCACGGTACACAGGTTTCTGGATTTCCTAAAAATACCTCGGACGTTCCACCATCCAGATCTTGCCAAAGGATTCTGCAGTCTCCACCTCATATATGCTAGATACGGCCACGTGGGCGGGTTCAATAAGCCGGATTTCAAACTATGCAGTAGAGGCAACCGACAAAAGTGGGACGAACACAGGCTAGTGGCTTTTATGACAGCCTTTCTGGGTCTTATAGTGTTCCCTAGGAAAGATGGAAACATTGATCTAAGGATAACCGGGGTCGTCAATACTTTGCTTACCCAAGATAAAAGTACTCTGGCGCCTATGATTATGGCTGACATTTTCCGGGCTCTCACTGCTTGTCGAGCCAGGGGCGACTTTTTCGAAGGATGTAACCTACTGTTGCAAATGTGGATGACCGATCATTTATGCCATCGCTCCTCACTTTTGGGTTATGGTTCGCCAGAGAAAACTTGTATTGGAGAATTCTACACGAGAATCAAAGGGCTCAATTTACCTGAGGGAGTCACATCATGGACCTCATTTCTCCGAACTCTCACTGACAGCCAAATCCAATGGACACTCGGATGGTCACCTATCGAGGAAATCATATACATGCCGGCAACCCGGCCTCACTTTCTGTTGATGGGACTGAAAAGTATCCAACCCTATGCACCGTATCGGGTTTTGAGGCAACTTGGGAGGTACCAAGTGGTACCGAAAGATGAAGATTTGAGTACCCAAGTGATTGAAATCAGTCCGAACGGTCGTTTCCCTGAAGAAGAAGTTCGCCAAATCTGGAGTGAATGCCAACATCTGACAGCAGACACTTGTGTGATTGATACGGCAAAAGGGGAAGTCGCCCCGGGATATCACGCTTGGTTTAGAGGTAGCCTGTCCTACGAAAGACCGGCTAAGAGGCCGCATCTCAAAGATTTCGTAGAATCATCCCAAGGACAATGGAACTGGTTAGCAAAAGAGAAGGGTTATCGGGCAGAGATTGGCGATTTGAAGCTACAAATGGACAGTCTGAAATTCGATAACAGCGTACAAATCGCGGCAGATCGAAGCGAAAAGAATAGATTGATCCAAGAGAATGAAGAGCTTAAGGCCCAAGTCCAAAAATTGAGATTGTCTCTTGATGAGCATCCCAGAAGTCGATCAGACCAGCGGTTGATAAAGGGTTTGAAAAGAGAGATCACGGAATGGCGAGACAGGTTAGAAGAATCCGAAAAGGTCATGACAGAGTTCAAGGCACGGTGGGGAACAAGAGTAGATAAGCATCGCCGATGTTTGAACCAATTGAAACGTGACCACGAGAAGACTGTGGCCAAAATAAAGAGGGAGATGGCTACACTTGAGTTTAAAGCAGTTAAGCAGGCCGGGGATTTCCAATCGGAGAGTAGATACTGTTACGACTTGTTGGCCCAAATGAAGGAAGAAGTGCGGCAGCTAAGGGATCAGCATATACAGGACTCACAGGTATTCAAGACGTGCAGTGATCAGATAAGACACCTACTCATAGAGAGGAAACAAACCAGAGACAAGATCAGGGCCATTGCCCATGCCATCATCATAAGGTGTCGGCGGTGTGAAAACATGACATGCGTTACCGTTCTCCCAGCAGTGATGGGTTATGTCAAACAGACCATGCACGAGTTGGAGCAGCTCGAAAGGGATCTCGCACCTAGAACCGCGAAAAGGCCGAACGACGCCTCGCGGGTCCCTAAGTTGGAAAATTAACCTCTGGTCGAGTCTTGTTTTAGTTGAGCTTTGATGTTTTCCCATATGTTGTTTTCCACTTTGCCTTCAATCAAATAGGGTCAAAGAACCGTGGAGTCTGTACTGTTGCTATTTTGTTTGAAGCAATGTGTAATAGCAAATTTTGATAATGCAATTAAGTGACTCCGGAAGAATTTCTATGTGTCTTTACTTTGAGGCAGAACTAGCCTGGTCTGATTCACGCGGGGACGTGATACGTAGGCAATCCCCATAAGATTCGACCGCTTTTAATAAATAAAGAAAAGAAAATGTAAATAAAATAAAACGCGGGGTTTCGCAGAATACTCTAAAAAGAGACGAATGAACAAACCGGGATGACGCATGTGGTTTGAAGCAAAGCATGTAGAAACGGTTAACTGCCTAGGTGCATTGCATCCTCTATGTGTTATGATCAAATCTGTTAAGCTCTAACACTAACAAAGTTTGTTGTTGTCTGACATCAGACAGTTAGTTGTTAAAGAATTCTGGCAACACATTCATACCAAACCAGATCCAAAGGACCGGTAGCAACAAGCATGACCACTTCAGAGAATAGTAATGAGGAAGAAAGGCCGATGAGCCAGTTGCTAAAAGAGGCAATGGAAAAGATTGAAAGGATGGGACTAGAGATGCATGCAATGCAGCTAGCCCTGGCCAAAACGCAAAAGAGCCCTGAGACAGTGGGACACGTGCCGGAGTACCCTCACTCTGGCCCTTCCACAAGCCGCCCAAATCCCCTCTATCATCAAGAAAGAAGCCCTCATGACTCCCAAGCTCCACCACCCCATCAACCTCTCCCAACACCCAATATTCCCATTTTTGTGGGACCTGCATCAGCCCCTTTGCAGCGAACGACCAGTGAGCCATTGTTTCAGGCTCACGATACACAATACTATCCCCCTGAGCCTACATTCCACGCACCGGAACCACAGGCTTACAATCCCCATTTGGAAGTACCGGCAGAGGTTGAGAAGCCGGTTAAGGCCCTTGAACAGTATGAAGTGTTGAGAAAGTTCAAGAGCCTGGAGCAATCCTTCAGGAACTTACACGGGCTGGGCAATCAAGTCAGCGTGGCATACAAAGATCTGTGCCCTTTCCCAGATGTCCAACTCCCGGCTGGGTTCAAGATGCCCAAGTTTGATTTATATGAAGGGCACGGTGATCCCATGGCACATTTGCGGGGATTCTGTAGCAAAATGAGAGGGGCAGGAGGCAAGGATGAGCTTTTGATAGCTTATTTCGGCCAAAGTCTGAGCGGATCTGCACTGGAATGGTATACCAGGCAGGATTTCAGCAGGTGGTACACGTGGGATGACCTGGCGCAGGCTTTTGCAGGTCATTTCCAGTACAATCTGGAGATAGTCCCTGACCGTCTCACGTTATTGAGAACTGGGAAGAAACCCGGAGAAAGTTTTCGCGAGTTCGGGTTCCGCTGGAGAGAACAAGCAGCTAGAGTCGATCCTCCCATGAGAGAGGGAGAGATGGTGGACTATTTTTTGCAGACATTGGATCCAACCTACTTTGGTCACTTGGTGACAACGGTTGGAAAATCTTTCAACGAGGTGGTCAAAATAGGGGTCATGATAGAAGAAGGTTTGAGGTCGGACAAGATCTTAAACTATTCGGCACTTAAGGCCACAACCCAGGCTATTCAAAGCGGCACGGGAGGTGCGCTAAGAAGAAAGAAAGAAGAGGTTGCCACGATCGAGGCAGGCAGTTGGTCCAGGGCTGGCAGGCCGCACTACAACCAACCCAGGCCTCACAGGTCAAACTACCCATACAACCCACCACAAAATTTCTATCCACCTCGAGAACCACATTGTTCCGTACACCAAGCCCAGGTATACACTCAGCCTCCGGTTCGCCCACAATGGCGCGCACCGGCTCCCCAGAACATATATGCACCACCACAAAACACTTACCCTCCACCAAGGGCATATAGAAATCCTTCAGGGGCAGGTTTCCGGGGAAATCCAGATGCCAGGAATGACAGGTTGCGGAAGCAAAGAACCTTCACCGAACTGGGAGAAACCTACACCGCTGTGTTCCACAAGCTGCGGCAATTGGGTTTGGTTAGTCCTGTCCATACTCGGGAACCAAATCCCCCGCCTCAGAATTTGGATCGTTCAATCAGTTGTGAATACTGTTCAGGGATGCTCGGGCACGATACCGAGAAGTGCTGGAAGTTAAGGCATGCCATACAGGATCTTATTGACACCAATAAGATCGAGGTCCAGACACCCGAGGCTCCAAACATCAACCAAAACCCACTGCCAGCGCACCACGAAACTCACATGATTGAGTTGGTGTGTGAGGGAGGAGAATTAAGAAAACCCTCACAAACAGTGATGATGATCCAAGCTGCCCCAAGAGAAGTCTTAACCAGTGGAGGAACAAATGTACAGTTGCAGGGAGAAGGCGTCAAGCCGGTAGTAATATGGGGGAAGAGCCCGTCCGTCATAGCAAGCAAACCCGAGCCAAGCAAGTTGGTAATACCAGGGATTCTGCCCACACCGGCAGTCATGTTGAAAGGGGTATGTAGAGAACGGGTGACCATAAAGCCGGTGGTCCAACTGCCAATGCTTGACAGCAGGGCTGTGCCCTGGAAATATGAAAAAGCAGTGGTGACATACCAAGGAAAACAGGTGGAAGAAGTCAGTTGTGAAGCGCAAGGGCTGACTCGATCAGGTCGATGCTTTGCTCCGGTGGAGTTAAGAAAAACAAACCCAGTGGCAACCAAGAAGCCAGTGTCAGAAGAGGAGGCTGAAGACTTCCTGAGGAAAATGAAAGTGCAAGACTATTCTGTGGTCGAGCAGCTGAGAAAAACACCCGCCCAGATCTCACTATTGTCATTACTCCTCCATTCCGAGGAACATCGCCGGGCCCTGTTAAAGATATTGAACGAGGCCCATGTACCCAGTGAGATTTCTGTAAACCACCTGGAAACCATTGCCAGCAAGATTTTCGAGGTGAACAGAGTGACATTCTCAGATGATGACCTGCCGGTGGAAGGTACGGAGCATAACAAAGCTCTATACCTAGCTGTCAAATGTGAAGACTCGGTGGTAACCCGAGTATTGGTGGATAACGGCTCAAGCGCCAATATTTGTCCATTATCCACCCTGGACCAGTTAAAGATTGACCGTGGAAGAATCCGGGAGAATAGCATCTGTGTCCGGGGGTTTGACGGAAACGGAACAGCCACTGTGGGGGATGTTGTACTTGAATTAACCATTGGTCCGGTCCTATTTACCATGGAATTCCAGGTGTTGGACGCCACGGTATCTTACAACTTGCTGTTAGGACGACCTTGGATTCATGCGGCTAAAGCGGTGCCTTCCACCCTACATCAGACAGTGAAGTTCGAGTGGGAAAGACAAGAGGTCGTGTTGCACGGCGAGGATACAACATGCACCATGGGCGGAACCATTGTGCCTTTCATAGAGACCACTGATGACAAGGGTCCCTGGGTCTACCAGATTCTCGATACAGGGTCGGCCAACAAAATTTCTGAAGGAGAAATCATCCCGCACCCTAGGGTGACTGCCGCAACAGTCATGATGGTATCAGAAATGCTGGGTAATGGGTTTGTGCCGGGAAAAGGCCTGGGAGTTGAACTTCAAGGGATAGTCCAACCTGTCTCCCTTCCTAAGAATCTGGAAACTTTCGGGTTGGGGTTCAAACCAACCGCAGCAGACAGGAAGCAAGCGCGAAAAATGAAGAAGAGAGTTTGGTTTCTGCCTAAACCAGTGCCACGCCTCTCAAGGTCTTTTGTTAAAGCTAGTGCCAAGGGGTCAGCGATCCCAAAGATTAGAGGACCTTTGATCGGCATAAGTGAAGACCTGAATCAGAGTTTTGAGAGACTATTCGCGGATGTCAGTATGGTGGAAGCTGGAGAGGGTTCCAGCAGAGCAGAGATACAATTCGTGGGGCCTGAGGCCAAGACCAACAATTGGACGGTTACTCCTCTTCCTGTCCGAGGGGAGTCTTGGTAGTAGGCTTTGATTAATGTTTTGTTTGTTTATTTGTTTGATCGGATTATTCAAGGGTGTAATCCAAATTTTACTCCCGTTTTGTAAAAGTGTGAACCCTTTTTATCCTGCAAATTTAATAAAGTTCTTTTCTTTTGTCCCATTTTAATTTCTTGTTTTGTTCTTTTTCTTTCTGAACAGTTCTCTTTTTACTGGTCCTAATGACATGGCATGCACATCGGATCTTCGACCTAGTCTAAATAATCAATCTGAATCTGACTCAATGATGCAAGAGGTCGTTTGTGATAATGAATCCGAAGGTGACGAAGGGGAAGCCTTCGAAGAAATAAACCGAGAACTGTGCCAATTTGAAGAGAAACCCAAGCCTAACCTAAATGACACTGAGGCTGTGAACCTAGGAGACGCTGATAACATCCAAGAGACCAAAATTAGCATCCACATTGAGCCGAATGTCAAAGCAGAATTGATCGAAACTCTCAGGGAATTCAAAGATGTTTTTGCATGGTCATATGATGATATGCCTGGATTGAGCACCGATTTAGTGGTTCACAAATTGCCCACTGACCCGGCATACCCTCCGGTCAAGCAAAAACTAAGGAAATTTAAAACAGAAATGAGTGTAAAGATCAAAGAAGAAGTGATTAAGCAGTTGCAATCGAAGGTCATTCGGGTCACTCGATATCCCGAGTGGTTGGCCAATGTGGTACCAGTCCCAAAGAAGGATGGAAAAATCAGGGTGTGCGTCGACTACCGCAACCTCAACAAAGCAAGTCCCAAGGACAATTTCCCGTTACCCAACATTCATATCCTGATCGATAATTGCGCTGGGCGCGAGATCGGATCCTTTGTGGATTGCTATGCAGGTTATCATCAGATCCTAATGGATGAGGAGGATGCTGAGAAAACAGCATTTATTACGCCATGGGGGACCTACTACTATCGGGTAATGCCGTTCGGTTTAAAGAACGCTGGGGCAACGTACATGCGAGCAATGACTGCTGTGTTTCATGACATGATACACAAAGAAATAGAGGTGTACGTCGATGATGTGATCATCAAATCTTGGCGTCAGGAGGACCATGTGGCAGACCTAAGGAGATTTTTCCAAAGACTCCGGAGGTATGATATCAAGCTTAACCCGGCCAAATGCGCATTCGGGGTTCCATCAGGAAAGTTGCTAGGATTCATCGTCAGTCGACGGGGGATTGAGTTAGACCCATCCAAAATTGAATCCATCCGAGACTTGCCACCGCCAAGGAACAAAACAGAGGTAATGAGTTTGCTGGGTAGACTCAATTACATCAGCAGGTTCATCGCTCAACTCACAGCAACTTGTGAGCCCATATTTCGGCTACTGAGAAAGGATGCTGCAGAAGGTTGGACGACAGAGTGTCAAGAGGCTTTCGACCAAATCAAAGGGTATCTGTCTAATCCACCCGTGTTGGTCCCGCCTAAGCCCGGGAAACCCCTAATCCTTTACCTGACAGTCTTGGAAAATTCATTTGGTTGTGTACTGGGGCAACATGATGACACAGGAAGGAAGGAGCAGGCCATCTACTATCTTAGCAAGAAATTCACAGTGCATGAGGTCAAGTACACTCAACTCGAGAAAACATGCTGCGCCCTAACTTGGGTAGCTCAGAAGTTGAAGCACTACCTGTCTTCATATACTACTTATCTCATATCCCGCTTGGACCCATTGAAGTATATCTTTCAGAAACCTATGCCCACGGGAAGGTTGGCAAAGTGGCAAATTCTGCTCACAGAGTTTGATATCATCTACGTAACGAGGACGGCCATGAAAGCCCAGGCACTGGCAGACCATTTGGCAGAGAATCCCGTTGACGAAAAATACGAGCCCTTAAGAACGTATTTTCCTGACGAAGAAGTGATGCACACGACTGATTTGGAATTACCTGAGGAACCGGGTTGGAAGCTTTTCTTCGATGGAGCTGCAAACGCAAAAGGGGTTGGAATAGGAGCAGTACTCATTTCTGAAACAGGACGGCATTATCCTGTTACGGCTCAACTGCGCTTCTATTGCACCAACAATATGGCCGAATATGAGGCTTGCATTCTGGGTCTGCGCCTGGCTGCCGACATGGATGTCCAAGACGTCTTGGTCTTGGGAGACTCGGACCTCTTGATACATCAAATTCAGGGAGAATGGGAAACACGAGATCTAAAACTCGTACCATACCGACAATGCTTGCATGATCTGAGCAAGCAATTTCGATCGGTAAAGTTCAAACACATCCCGAGAGTTCACAATGAGGTTGCGGATGCCTTAGCCACCTTAGCATCAATGCTGCACCACCCTGACAAAATGTATGTTGATCCTCTACACATCCAGGTCCGTGATCAGCACGCCTACTGCAATGCCATAGAAGAAGAAGCGGATGGCGAACCCTGGTTTCATGATATCAAAGAATACCTCAGGATGGGGATATATCCAGAACATGCCTCTGGAGACCAAAAAAGAGCCCTTCGGCGGTTGTCGAATGGTTTCTTCCTCAGTGGAGGGGTATTGTACAAAAGAACCCCGGATTTGGGATTGTTGAGATGCATAGATGCCGGGCAGGCAACGACGGTTATGGCAAAAGTACATGCTGGAGTTTGTGGGCCGCACATGAGCGGATATGTATTGGCAAGAAAGATCCTTCGAACAGGGTGTTATTGGCTAACCATGGAACACGACTGTATCACTTTCGTAAGGAAATGCCATCAGTGCCAGATACATGGAGATTTGATTCATTCTCCGCCAACAGAGTTACATACGATGTCAGCACCCTGGCCGTTTGTGGCATGGGGCATGGATGTCATTGGGCCCATCGAGCCGGCAGCATCCAACGGTCATAGGTTCATCCTGGTGACCATTGATTACTTCACCAAATGGGTTGAGGCTAAAACCTTCAAATCAGTAACCAAGAAGGCAGTGGTGGACTTTGTTCACTCCCATATCATCTGTAGATTTGGGATCCCAAAAGTGATCATCACGGATAACGGTGCGAATCTTAATAGTAGCTTGATGAGAGAGGTATGCCAACAATTCAAGATTATACACCGCAATTCCACCCCATATCGTCCCAAGGCGAATGGAGCAGTCGAAGCAGCCAACAAGAATATCAAGAAGATACTGCGGAAGATGGTGGAAGGATCCAGACAATGGCACGAGAAATTACCCTTTGCTTTGTTGGGTTACCGCACTACCGTCCGGACTTCCATAGGCACAACTCCTTATTTGTTGGTGTATGGAACTGAGGCCGTGATACCAGCGGAGGTCGAAATTCCGTCCCTCCGAATTGTCGCTGAAGCCGGAATTGATGATGATGAATGGATCAAAGCTCGCTTGGAACAGTTGAGCCTGATAGATGAGAAAAGATTGGCAGCAGTGTGCCATGGTCAGCTGTACCAGAAGAGAATGGCAAGAGCGTATAATAAAAAGGTGCGCCCCAGGAAGTTTGAAGTAGGGCAGCAGGTATTAAAGAAGATCCTCCCACATCAGGTCGAGGCAAAAGGCAAATTCGCCCCAAATTGGCAAGGGCCTTATATCGTGACCAGAATATTGTCCAACGGTGCTTTGTGTTTGACAGATGTCGAAGGTAGATGTGTCGACATGGCTATCAATTCAGATGCAGTCAAGAGATATTATGCGTAATTTCTTTAAGTATGGCAATTATTCGGTTTGTTTGTTTGTATTTGGCATTTATTGAATAATGAGATGACGGAGGCAATTCTTTCTTCTACCCAAACACTGTTTAACCCTTGCTTCCCCCTTTGAGCCTTAAGCAAATTCTTTCAATACCCCTCTTTTGGAATCACTAATGGGAAAGATACGAAAAAGAAAAAAAAGAAGAAAATGAAAAGAAAGAAAAGAAAAATCAAGAAATACAAAACGGTGGGAACTACGTTTGACCTGATTCCTCAAAGAGGATACGTAGGCGCCTCACGGCTCGGTCATAGTATGCATCATAGTGAATATAGGATGCATAAGGTACATAGTATGCATCATAGTGAATATAGGATGCATAAGGTACATAGTATGCATCACAGTGAATATAGGATGCATAAGGTACATAGTATGCATCACAGTGAATATAGGATGCATAAGGTACATAGTATGCATCATAGTGAATATAGGATGCATAAGGTACATAGTATGCATCATAGTGAATATAGGATGCATAAGGTACATAGTGTGCATAGTAGGCACAGCGTGCGTAACGCACATAGCACAACATAAGTGTGAAAAAAAAAAAAAAATTCCCCAAGCAAGAAAACTGGGGCAGAGGTTATGTTTTAAAATCCAACAAAGGTTTGATTCCAAAAGTTGTAGCACATCACCCATCAGATTATTTTCATTTTTCATAGCCTTTCTTTAACTCCGCACCAAAACCAACATCAACATCCAAAAGACCTCCCGATCAATGTTCAAGAGATGTCGAGTCAGGCGAATAAGACCGAGAATGGTACACCAATCCCCAGCAAAGAAGAGGATCGTAAGACTGGGAATGGATTGATAGTCAAAGAAGTTTCCAGAAGAGAAGGTCGTATCTACAACGCCCTGATTCCTCGAAAGAAATAAAATGAGAGAGTCTTATCGGTGAAAACCTTCACAGGCACCGAGAGGCGATGTAAGATGAGGGATATGAAATGAGAGAGTCTTATTGGTGAAAACCCTCACAGGCACCATAAGGCGCCGGGAGATGAGAGAAAAGAGAGAGTCTCATTAGTGAAAACCCCTCGAAGGGCACTATGAGGCGACAAGACGAATCAACAAAAGCTACCACATTTGCAACAGCATGGACAGTCACTTATCATCCCCAGCAAGTCAGACCATTCGGCAAATCGATTGATACAAATAGACTGGGTCGGGAATCTATGGTGCACGTCATGATCACGGGGACCAGTTGTGTCCTCCAGATAAGTTCTTTTGATTGTCTCCTCCCACAAAATATTGGTTCAGAAAGATTTTCTCTTTTCCATATCTTTATTTCTTTTCCTAAAATGTGTCTTTAAAGGATTTGTCAAAGCTTACTACCAGAAACCGAAGGGGAATTCATCCAATGCAGGATAATACAAACAGTCTTAAAGGCCGGCCCCAGGCAATCCAGGGATTGTGCTCGGAAATGTTGGAAGAAGTATGCTCCAAAAGGGAGTGGTTTCGGGGGTTAGAAGCAGACTCCCACATCATATGTTTAAAGAGAAAGCAGAAAAGGGGATAAATTGAAAACTAATCCCCAGCAGGCTAGAGACCCCCAACAGGCAACCTTGCCCGCCAACCAATTATGGGGACAAAGAGCAAGAAAGGGGGAAGAGAGAAAAATGGCTCGCCAGAAAGGCACCCTCTACCACCACGATTAAAACTGACTAAATCCTTTTGTCTGTTGCAGGAGAGCAAAGAATTGATGATGGCAGCAAGATGCAACGCCATGGAAGTCACCAAAAAACCGGGGCAAAAAATTTTCCGCCGATTGTCGAAAATTTTCTCGGAAGAACGGGAATACTTTTAAGTTCTAGGTCGCCCACCAGTATAATGCGGGAATACTTTTAAGTTCTAGGTCGCCCACCAGTATAATGCGGGAATACTTTTAAGTTCTAGGTCGCCCACCAGTATAATGCGGGAATACTTTTAAGTTCTAGGTCGCCCACCAGTATAATGCGGGAATACTTTTAAGTTCTAGGTCGCCCACCAGTATAATGCGGGAATACATTTAAGTTCTAGGTCGCCCACCAGTATAATGCGGGAATACATTTAGGTTCTAGGTCGCCCACCAGTATAATGCGGGAATACTTTTAAGTTCTAGGTCGCCCACCAGTATAATGCGGGAATACATTTAAGGTTCTAGGTCGCCCACCAGGATAATGCGGGAATACTTTTAAGTTCTAGGTCGCCCACCAGTATAATGCGGGAATACTTTTAAGTTCTAGGTCGCCCACCAGTATAATGCGGGAATACATTTAGGTTCTAGGTCGCCCACCAGTATAATGCGGGAATACTTTTAAGTTCTAGGTCGCCCACCAGTATAATGCGGGAATACTTTTAAGTTCTAGGTCGCCCACCAGTATAATGCGGGAACACATTTAAGTTCTAGGTCGCCCACCAGTATAATGCGGGAATACTTTTAAGTTCTAGGTCGCCCACCAGTATAATGCGGGAATACTTTTAAGTTCTAGGTCGCCCACCAGTATAATGCGGGAATACTTTTAAGTTCTAGGTCGCCCACCAGTATAATGCGGGAATACATTAAGTTCTAGGTCGCCCACCAGTATAATGCGGGAATACATTTAAGTTCTAGGTCGCCCACCAGTATAATGCGGGAATACATTTAAGTTCTAGGTCGCCCACCAGTATAATGCGGGAATACATTTAGGTTCTAGGTCGCCCACCAGTATAATGCGGGAATACTTTTAAGTTCTAGGTCGCCCACCAGTATAATGCGGGAATACTTTTAAGTTCTAGGTCGCCCACCAGTATAATGCGGGAATACATTAAGTTCTAGGTCGCCCACCAGTATAATGCGGGAATACATTTAAGTTCTAGGTCGCCCACCAGTATAATGCGGGAATACATTTAAGTTCTAGGTCGCCCACCAGTATAATGCGGGAATACATTTAGGTTCTAGGTCGCCCACCAGTATAATGCGGGAATACTTTTAAGTTCTAGGTCGCCCACCAGTATAATGCGGGAATACTTTTAAGTTCTAGGTCGCCCACCAGTATAATGCGGGAATACATTTAAGTTCTAGGTCGCCCACCAGTATAATGCGGGAATACTTTTAAGTTCTAGGTCGCCCACCAGTATAATGCGGGAATACTTTTAAGTTCTAGGTCGCCCACCAGTATAATGCGGGAATACTTTTAAGTTCTAGGTCGCCCACCAGTATAATGCGGGAATACTTTTAAGTTCTAGGTCGCCCACCAGTATAATGCGGGAATACATTTAAGTTCTAGGTCGCCCACCAGTATAATGCGGGAATACTTTTAAGTTCTAGGTCGCCCACCAGTATAATGCGGGAATACATTAAGTTCTAGGTCGCCCACCAGTATAATGCGGGAATACTTTTAAGTTCTAGGTCGCCCACCAGTATAATGCGGGAATACATTCAGCTCTAGATTTTGGAATCAGTCACCCCACCTGAAGACGGAAGGGTACAACAGAGATCCCCAAACGGGAAACAATGAAATCCCCAGCACCAAGAAGCAGACAACTGCAGAGGCAAGCGCGCAATTCAAAAGGAAAAAGGAACGCGTCTCAAAAGAAGTAGTTTGGGAACGGTGTAGCATGCCCAGTATAACAATTCTGATGAAAAGCCATACCACTGAAGAAACCATTGGAAGATTTAAAGAAGAAAGCCGTATCCCCAGCAAATCAAGCAAAGTGATGAGAACTGACATTCAAAAAAGGTGAAGGACCAGCATCATCTCCAAGTTCACAAAATAAAGGCGTCAGAGGAAAGCGTTAGCCGACAAGAAAGCAAGGCAGCAAGAACAAGTTGAAGATGGATGAGATTTCAGGATCCTCAGTTTAGCTTAGCTTCTTGTTTTCCTTTTAGAGCAATGTAATAGGGAGATCGGTTGAGCAGTAGCATCCTACAGCAGCATACAACAGCGCACAACAACAGCAAACACTACAGTCACACGGTAGTCCCAGCTACCAAAATTTCCCGAACTACATTGACCTGATTCCTGTTTCAGCCCAGGATATGTAGGAAACCTCTGAAGCAAAGGTTCGGTCAAATCTTTTTCAAAAAATGCTTCACACGGAGTATTCGGACGGGCAAAAATCGCTCGCTTTATCTTTGCGCGAAAACCCTTCATGTCTTCGTGCAAAGAGGGGCAGCTGTAAGCACGTGATTTTTGCTTCACGGACAATCGCTCCAAAAGAAAATAAAAATAGTGGCAAAAGGCTTCGCTGTACAATTTTTCGGTCTTTCCGTGACATGTTTTGTTAGTCGTTTGTGAGTCTGTCCATTTTGCATCTAGTCATTATCAAACAAAAATACAAAAAATATATGTGGCGTTAAAAGAAAATTCAAAAATATAAATATATGTGCATCGTCCGTTTTAGGTTGTGATTTAACTTACTTGGTATGATAATTATGTTGAAATGCCATATTGTTATTTGTTTTAATTTCATTTTGTTTTATTAGTTATTTTTATTTTTTATTTTTCTTTAAATTGGAAAACAAAAGAAAGTTGAAATCAATTTGGGCCAAAAAAATAAGACAAAAACAAGGCCAAACCAACGATCTGACCCGGTCCAGACCAGGCCTGCCCAGGCACCTCCTGAAACGACGTCGTTTCAGGCAAATCAATCTGAGCCGTCCGTCCCAGCCGATCCAACGGTTCAGGACCTCTTTCAGCGACCCATGTTCAAACCCGACCCAAATAACCAGCCTGACCCAACCCCTCACTTAAACCAAACGACCCCGTTTAACTGCCAAACGACCCCGTCTCATTTCTCAGCATCAGATCCAAGCCGTTGAGATCATCTGATCTAACGGCTCAGATCCAATCCCATAGACCATATATAAACCTTCCCTTATACCCACGCCCCCTATACCAACACCCCACCCCTTCGTCCCCAAGTCGAACCCGGACCTCCCATTAGAAACCCTAGCCGCCCTCGTCTCCCTCGCCATTAAAGCCGGCGGCACGAACGCCGGTGACCACCTCCTGAACACCCTAAGACCCCCTCACTCTCCTGAACATGGATCTGTTACCCTCTTGCCTCGAATCACCTTCCCTCGTCTCGAATCTTCGTTTGAAGATTTGAGTCGAACCCGGACCTATGCCAAACCACCCCATCTTCATACCAGACATTCCCCTGACCTTCCTCGTGACCAAACCAAGCTTGGTTTGGTCCGAATCTACCCACAACTCCTAAAAATCCAGATCTGGAAATCCAGAACTTGAAACACATGCACCTGGGGAACCCGGCCAGTTTTGACAAGGGTTTGAGGTCTAATAGACCTTAATCAAGGTGTTCTCATGTGAGAACACCCTGATTAAAGTTTGTTCGGCCTCAAAAGTTCGAAGATGAATCAGATTTGGGTCTGTTTGATTTAAACATTTTCGGTACGTTTTCCTTTCTTTTGTGTTAGTTTTAATTAAGTGGTCAGCATGTTTCGTTGGGTTTGTTTGTTATTTTTGTTATTTTTCATTCGGATTTCTTTCATCTCTTTAAAGACCTTTTTCTTTGGTCGGTTGATTTTCTATGTGTGTATTCTGAATGTACTCTGTGATAAACATGATCGTCGATTAGTTTAATCGTCAGATAAGTTAACTCATATAGGCCCCAGTAATTGAACAAAAATTGTCTGATGCCCTTTAGGTCCCTAAACATATTGTTTATGTGAGCGATTGATTATTACCTGTTATAATTAGTATAGTCGACTCGATAAATATCGTCGATTAGCTTTCTATAACTAATAAATCGAATGAGCTAATAATGTCGCATGACTAATTGAGCTTTGTCACTGACTGTATGCCCCAGCATTGTTTGAAATGGTTTGTTTGCACTGTAAAACTGACTGAAAAGGTTCAGCCCAGGCAGTCTTGAGTTCGAACTTTCATCAGTTCAAAAAATGCCCTGATGCTGCAATAGGCAGGGGCAGTAATAATCAAGGTTGACAGGGGTATTCTGGGGTGTTAAAAAGAACAGAAGTAATTAGTTTAAGTGAGCTGACAAATGGGGTACTAAATTAGGATTAAACTAATGCCAATGGGGGAACAAGACACAAGGGTATGGGGCTTAAATTGAATAATAAAATGATGCCCATAACTCCTGATTAAACAAAACCAGGCGTGGGGAATAAAAGGGGCTGACACCAAAAGATGCTTAGGCATGGGCCTTAAAGGGTATTGGCATTCTGCCAATTGGCAGGGCAGGCAGCTAGCTGCACTGAGTCATTTGGCTTATAAATAGGCCATTTGAGAACTGAAAGTGGGCTGGATTTTTAGTCTTCAGAAAAAAAAAGAGAAAAGGCTGGAAATTTTAGTTTTGAGAGGGATATTGTGAGTTAAAGAAAAGTGAAGAAAAACAGAAAGAAATTTCCAGAAAATACTGTAACTGAATATTGTCCAAAACTGCATAAGAAATCAAGCTGGTCATCCTAACTAGGTTGATTACTGTTCCATTAAGAGAAGCCTGTGTATCTTCAGCTGTGATTGCTACTACATTGAGTTTTGTGTGCTGTACATTGAGTTGTAGTCTTCCTCGATTGTTTGAAACTGTGCTGGTTGTGTACTGAGCTTTGGTGGTTATTGAATTTCTGTTGGCTATAGCACAAAATATTCTGGTTCTTTTCTCGATTGGTCTTGTTTCCTATCTTGCTTCCTGGGAATATTTGTCTGCTGTTCGACCAACGTGTGAGCTTCATCTTCGTGGCTATTTGGTTGTTGCTGTGTATCTGTTGTTGCTGTGTTTACTGCATACTGCCTAGCTGATCATTCCTTCCTTCTTTGTCCTCCATACCAGGTACACAATTAATACCACAAATGTAACTGAAAGTTTGAGCATGAATGCAAAAGAGAAGACCTGCAGATTGTTTTTATATATATACATGAACTGTTACTCTAAACGTCATGAAATAGTTATATTTTTGTTTGGACAATAGAAGCAGCCTACATACTAAGTATATCAATGTAGGTTAACGAATGCTAGCCTTGTATGTATGCTGCTAGGTGAAAATATGCCCAGTGTAATAAGTTGTATTTCAGACTTAGTCTGATGGTGTAGTATATTCTCTAATGTAGGCCAAATAGGAAAGCTATCCGTTTTAATTAAAGTTCTTTCTCCTTTTGCCATATTGTCACATAAATTGGTAAACTCATTTCACATAACAAAGAATCAGTTCAGGGCCTCAACCTCATGAAGGTCGAGCCCAAATCGAAGCAAACCAAGTAGGTCCGCGTCGAACAGGCAGAGGCCTAGGTCTGGCCTATCACGCATGGGCTGGATTTGGGCCTATAATTGTTTGTTCGGCTGACTGTACATACAGCCTCATTTCTGAAATTTTTTAGCTTTTCTGAATGTCATTACAAACAACTTGCAAGCATTTAATTAATTAGGACTATCTACTGTTTTCAATTGATAAAGACAAACACGACGAGAAACGTAGTTGTTATAGGATATCCTTTTTAAAAAAAAAAATAAGAACGAGATGAGCCTCGATGAAAATAAACAAAACGCGCAGACGCGGGGCCCTTGTTTAAATGTGTATTATCAAAGCATCTAGGTTCCAGGACGGGTTGTTTAGCAAATCTCACAACTCTCCTAAAAATAACAATACGTTAGACTCTTTAGGACGCGCCTTAATAAATCTTACCTTCTTAAACTCGGGTGCGCATTTATGTGACCCAAATCCAATTCTCAACGGAGTCGAAATGTGTTTCTAATCACGGGTACATTGATTGTGGCGTGGTTCGAGATGCGTGTCCATGACGTTGCAAATTCATTTTTTTTTAAAAAAAATAAAAATAAAATAATAAGAATGAGATGAGCCTCGCCAAATAAAGTACAAATTGCGGGGCCCTCAGTAAATATTGGCTTTAAAAAATTATTTGGACTTCGGGATGGACCATTTAGTAAAATTCCACGGTCTTACCCAAAATGAATACGCTAGTCGCTTTAGGCGCGCCTTTAATAATCTAATTTCCTTAAACTCGGGTGCACATTGATGTGACCCAAATCCAAATCTCAACGGAGTCAAAGTGTGTCGACGACCACGGGTACATTGATTGTAACGCGGTTCGAGATACATTTTCACAACGTTGCAATTCTTGATAAAAACAGTAAATGATAAAAGCGGTTAAAAGTTAAATTTTGCACATAAGTTCACACTTGTATAAAATCAGATAATCAAGCCGAATATAACAGTTGAGCGACCGTGCTAGAACCACGGAACTCGGGAATGCCTAACACCTTCTCCCGGGTTAACAGAATTCCTTATCCGGATTTCTGGTACGCAGACTGTAATATAGAGTCATTATTTTCCTCGATTCGGGATTAAAATTGGTGACTTGGGACACCCTAAACCTCCCAAGTGGCGACTCTGAAATAAACAAATAAATCCCCTTTCGATTGTCCTTTAATTGGAAAAAACTCCCTTGTCCCCCTGCGGGTGCGGAAAAAGGAGGTGTGACAATATTCACTTAGGGAAGACGGTGTCGTTTGGATGTGATGGTGGGTGAGACCGGGTAAGGCTGGATCGGGTCAAAATTTTGACGGGTTTAGGGGGAAGGCCTGGGTCCGTTAGATCAAAAGAGTTAGACGGCTCAGATTGACTTGCCTGAAACGGCGTCGTTGAGGTGAAGTGAGCAACCTGATCAGGACCGTTTGTTTGAGTCAGATCAACGGTTCCGATAAGGACGCAGATACGGCGTCGTTTAAATCAGTGCTTGGGCAGGCCTGACTTGGACTTGGTTCTTGTGTGCCGATTTTGGGCCTATTTTTGTTTCATTTATTGGGCCCAAACCGATTTTTCATCACTCTTTTCTTTTGTTCTCTAATTTTAAAACAAAATGAAATAATAAATAAAAAATGAAATTAAAACAAACAACAATGTAACACTTCAACACAATTATCACACCATATTAAAATGTTTAAGTAATTTATATCACAACCTAGAACGAACGATGCGTATATATATATTTTTTGAATTTTCTTTCAACGACCGAATTACGGTTTGATTACCATAACAGACATACTTTGTATTTTGATTGATAAGATTAAATGCAAAAATGGGCCGAACCAAAAATGACTAACAGCACATGTCATGAAAATTGAAAATTTGTACAGCGAGGTCACTGGTCATTATTTTTGTTTTCTTTTGGAGCGATTGTCCGTGAAGCAAAAATCACGTGCTTACACATAGGGCCTCCATTCCCTAGTCGCCTTTTTTGCCAACATTAGTGCTCTAACCCCTGAGTTGAGCCTTTTTAGACATAGGTCCTCCATTCCCTAGTCACCTTTTTGCCATCATTAGGGCTCCAATCCCTGAGTAAAGCCTTTTAGACATAGGGCCTCCATTCCCTAGTCGCTTTTTTGCCAACATTTGGGCTCCAACCCCTGAGTTGAGCCTTTTTAGACATAGGGCCTCCATTCCCTAATCGCCTATCTGCCAACATTAGGGCTCCAATCCCTGAGTTGAGCCTTTTAGACATAGGGCCTCCATTCCCTAGTCACCTTTTTGCCAATATTAGTGCTCCAATCCCTGAGTTGAGCCTTTTAGACATAGGGTTTCCATTCCCTAGTCGCCTTTTTGCCAACATTAGGGCTCAATCCATGAGTTGAGCCTTTTAGAGATAGGGTTTTCATTCCCTAGTCTCCCTTTTTGCCAACATTAGTGTTCCAACCCCTGAGTTGAACCTTTTTAGACATAGGGCCTCCATTCCCTAGTCTCCTTTTTGCCAACATTAGGGCTCCAATCCCTGAGTTTAGCCTTTTAGACATAGGGCCTCCATTCCCTAGTCGCCTTTTTGCCAACATTAGTGCTCTAACCCCTGAGTTGAGCCTTTTTAGACATAGGGCCTCCATTCCCTAGTCGCCTTTTTGCCATCATTAGGGCTCCAATCCCTGAGTAGAGCCTTTTAGACATAGGGCCTCCATTCCCTAGTCGTTGTTTTGGCCAACATTTGGGCTCCAACCCCTAAGTTGAACCTTTTTAGACATAGGGCCTCCATTCCCTAGTCGCCTTTTTGCCAACATTAGGTCTACAATCCCTGAGTTGAGCCTTTTAGACATAGGGCCTCCATTCCCTAGTCGCCTTTTTGCCAACATTAGTGCTCCAACCCTTGAGTTGAGCCTTTTTAGACATAGGGCCTTCATTACCTAGTTGCCTTTTTGCCAATATTAGGGCTCTAATCCCTGAGTTGAGCCTTTTAGACATAGGGTTTCCATTCCCTAGTCGCCCTTTTTGCCAACATTAGTGTTCCAACCCCTGAGTTGAACCTTTTTAGACATAGGGCCTCCATTCCCTAGTCTCCTTTTTGCCAACATTAGGGCTCCAATCCCTGAGTTTAGCCTTTTAGACATAGGGCCTCCATTCCCTAGTCGCCTATTTTTCCAACATTAGGGCTCTAATCCCTGAGTTGAGCCTTTTTAGACATAGGGCCTCCATTCCCTAGTCGGCTTTCACCAATATTAGGCCTCCAATCCCTGAGTTGAGCCTTTTAGACATAAAGCCTCTATTCCCTAATCGCCTTTTTGCCAACATTAGGGCTCCAATCCATGATTTGAGTTTTTTAGACACAGGGTCTCCATTCCCAAGTCGCCTCTTTGCAAACATTAGGTCTCTGATCCCTGAGTTGAGCCTTTTAGACATAGGGCCTCCAATCCCTAGTCGCCTTTTTTGCCAACATTAGTGCTCTAACCCCTGAGTTGAGCCTTTTTAGACATAGGGCCTCCATTCCCTAGTCACCTTTTTGCCATCATTAGGGCTCCAATCCTTGAGTAAAGCCTTTTAGACATAGGGCCTCCATTCCCTAGTCGTTTTTTTGCCAACATTTGGGCTCCAACCCCTGAGTTGAGCCTTTTTAGACATAGGGCCTCCATTCCCTAATCGCCTATCTGCCAACATTAGGGCTCCAATCCCTGAGTTGAGCCTTTTAGACATAGGGCCTCCATTCCCTAGTCACCTTTTTGCCAATATTAGTGCTCCAATCCCTGAGTTGAGCCTTTTAGACATAGGGTTTCCATTCCCTAGTCGCCTTTTTGCCAACATTAGGGCTCAATCCATGAGTTGAGCCTTTTAGAGATAGGGTTTTCATTCCCTAGTCGCCCTTTTTGCCAACATTAGTGTTCCAAACCCTGAGTTGAACCTTTTTAGACATAGGGCCTCCATTCCCTAGTCTCCTTTTTGCCAACATTAGGGCTCCAATCCCTGAGTTTAGCCTTTTAGACATAGGGCCTCCATTCCTTAGTCGCCCTTTTTGCCAACATTAGTGCTCTAACCCCTGAGTTGAGCCTTTTTAGACATAGGGCCTCCATTCCCTAGTCGCCTTTTTGCCATCATTAGGGCTCCAATCCCTGAGTAGAGCCTTTTAGACATAGGGCCTCCATTCCATAGTCGCTTTTTTGCCAACATTAGTGCTCTAACCCCTGAGTTGAGCCTTTTTAGACATAGGGCCTCCATTCCCTAGTCGCCTTTTTGCCAACATTAGGGCTACAATCCCTGAGTTGAGCCTTTTAGACATAGGGCCTTCATTCCCTAGTCACCATTTTGCCAACATTTGGGCTTCAATCCCTGAGTTGAGCCTTTTAGACATAGGTCCTCCATTCCCTAGTCGCCTTTTTTGCCAACAAAAGGGCTCCAATCCCTGAGTTGAGCCTTTTAGATATAGGGCCTTCATTCCCTAGTCGCCTTTTTTCCAATATTAGGGCTCTAATCCCTTAGTTGAGCCTTTTAGACATAGGGTTTCCATTCCCTAGTCGCCCTTTTTGCCAACATTAGTGTTTCAACCCCTGAGTTGAACCTTTTTAGATATAGGGCCTCCATTCCTTAGTCTCCTTTTTGCCAACATTAGGGCTCCAATCCCTGGGTTTAGCCTTTTAGACATAGGGCCTGCATTCCCTAGTCGCCTCTTTTGCCAACATTAGGGCTCCAATCCCTGAGTTGAGCCTTTTTAGACATAGGGCCTCCATTCCCTAGTCAGCTTTCACCAACATTAGGCCTCCAATCCCTGAGTTGAGCCTTTTAGACATAAAGCCTCTATTCCCTAATCGCCTTTTTGCCAACATTAGGGCTCCAATCCATGAGTTGAGTTTTTTAGACACAGGGTCTCCATTCCCTAGTCGCCTTTTTGCCAACATTAGGTCTCCGATCCCTGAGTTGAGCCTTTTAGACATAGGGCCTCCATTCCCTAGTCGCCTTTTTTGCCAACAATAGAGCTCCAATCCCTGAGTTGAGCCTTTTAGACATAGGGCCTTCATTCCCTAGTCGCCTTTTTGCCAACATTAGGGCTCCAATCCCTGAGTTGAGTCTTTTAGACATAGGGCCTCCATTCCCTAGTTGCCCTTTTTGCCAACATTTGGGCTCTAATCCCTGAGTTCAACCTTTTAGACATAGGACGTTCATTCCCTAGTCACCTTTTTGCCAACATTAGTGCTCCAATCCCTGAGATGAGCCTTTTAGACATAGGGTTTCCATTCCCTAGTCGCCTTTTTGCCAACATTAGGGCTCAATCCCTGAGTTGAGCCTTTTAGAGATAGGGTTTTCATTCCTTAGTCGCCCTTTTTGCCAACATTAGTGTTCAAACCCCTGAGTTGAACCTTTTTAGACATAGGGCCTCCATTCCCTAGTCTCCTTTTTGCCAACATTAGGGCTCCAATCCCTGAGTTTAGCCTTTTAGACATAGGGCCTCCATTCCCTATTCGCCTTTTTTGCCAACATTAGTGCTCTAATCCCTGAGTTGAACCTTTTTAGACATAGGGCCTCCATTCCCTAGTCGCCTTTTTGCCATCATTAGGGCTCCAATCCCTGAGTAGAGCCTTTTAGACATAGGGCCTCCATTCCCTAGTCGCCTTTTTGCCAACATTAGGGCTACAATCCCTGAGTTGAGCCTTTTAGACATAGGGCCTTCATTCCCTAGTCACTATTTTGCCAACATTTGGGCTTCAATCCCTGAGTTGAGCCTTTTAGACATAGGGTCTCCATTCCCTAGTCGCCTTTTTTGCCAACATTAGTGCTCCAACCCTTGAGTTGAGCCTTTTTAGACATAGGGCCTTTATTACCTAGTTGCCTTTTGCCAATATTAGGCTCTAATCCCTGAGTTGAGCCTTTTAGACATAGGGTTTCCATTCCCTAGTCGCCCTTTTTGGCAACATTAGTGTTCCAACCCCTGAGTTGAACCTTTTTAGACATAGGGCCTCCATTCCCTAGTCTCTTTTTTGCCAACATTAGGGCTCCAATCCCTGAGTTGAGTCTTTTAGACATAGGGCCTTCATTCCCTAGTCGCCTTTTTGCCAACATTAGGGATCCAATCTCTGAGTTGAGCCTTTTAGACATAGGGCCTCCATTCCCTAGTTTCCCTTTTTGCCAACATTATGGCTCCAATCCCTGAGTTTAGCCTTTTAGACATAGGGCCTCAATTCCCTAGTCGCCTTTTTGCCATCATTAGGGCTCCAATCCATGAGTTGAGTTTTTTAGACACAGGGTCTCCATTCCCTAGTCGCCCTTTTGCCAACATTAGGTCTCCGATCCCTGAGTTGAGCCTTTTAGACATAGGGCCTCCATTCCCTAGTCGCCTTTTTTGCCAACAATAGGGCTCCAATCCCTGAGTTTAGCCTTTTAGACATAGGGCCTTCATTCCCTAGTCGCCTTTTTGCCAACATTAGGGCTTCAATCCCTGAGTTGAGCCTTTTAGACATAGGGCCTCCATTCCCTAGTTGCCCTTTTTGCCAACATTTGGGCTCTAATCCCTGAGTTCAACCTTTTAGACATAGAACGTTCATTCCCTAGTCACCTTTTTGCCAACATTAGTGCTCCAATCCCTGAGTTGAGCCTTTTAGACATAGGGTTTCCATTCCCTAGTCGCCTTTTTGCCAACATTAGGGCTCAATCCTTGAGTTGAGCCTTTTAGAGATAGGGTTTTCATTCCCTAGTCGCCCTTTTGCCAACATTAGTGTTCCAACCCCTGAGTTGAACCTTTTTAGACATAGGGCCTCCATTCCCTAGTCTCCTTTTTGCCAATATTAGGGCTCCAATCCCTGAGTTTAGCCTTTTAGACATAGGGCCTCCATTCCCTAGTCGCCTTTTTTGCCAACATTAGTGCTCTAACCCCTGAGTTGAGCCTTTTTAGACATAGGGCCTCCATTCCCTAGTCGCCTTTTTGCCATCATTAGGGCTCCAATCCCTGAGTAGAGCCTTTTAGACATAGGGCCTCCATTCCCTAGTCGCCTTTTTGCCAACATTAGGGCTACAATCCCTGAGTTGAGCCTTTTAGACATAGGTCCTTCATTCCCTAGTCACTATTTTGCCAACATTTGGGCTTCAATCCCTGAGTTGAGCCTTTTAGACATAGGGCCTCCATTCCCTAGTCGCCCTTTTTGCCAATATTAGTGCTCCAACCCTTGAGTTGAGCCTTTTTAGACATAGGGCCTTTATTACCTAGTTGCCTTTTGCCAATATTAGGGCTCTAATCCCTGAGTTGAGCCTTTTAGACATAGGATTTCCATTCCCTAGTCGCCCTTTTTGCCAACATTAGTGTTCCAACCCCTGAGTTGAACCTTTTTAGACATAGGGCCTCCATTCCCTAGTCTCTTTTTTGCCAACATTAGGGCTCCAATCCCTGAGTTGAGTCTTTTAGACATAGGGCCTTCATTCCCTAGTCGCCTTTTTGCCAACATTAGGGATCCAATCTCTGAGTTGAGCCTTTTAGACATAGGGCCTCCATTCCCTAGTTTCCCTTTTTGCCAACATTAGGGCTCCAATCCCTGAGTTTAGCCTTTTAGACATAGGGCCTCCATTCCCTAGTCGCCTTTTTTGCCAACATTAGTGCTCTAACCCCTGAGTTAAGGCTTTTTAGACATAGGGCCTTCATTCGCTAGTAGCCTTTTTACCAACATTAGGGCTCCAATCCCTGAGTTGAGCCTTTTAGATATAGGGCCTCCATTCCCTAGTTGCCCTTTTTGCCAACATTTGGGCTCTAATCCCTGAGTTCAACCTTTTAGACATAGGACGTTCATTCCCTAGTCACCTTTTTGTCAATATTAGTGCTCCAATCCCTGAGTTGAGCCTTTTAGACATAGGGTTTCCATTCCCTAGTCGCCTTTTTGCCAACATTATGGCTCAATCCATGAGTTGAGCCTTTTAGAGATAGGGTTTTCATTCCCTAGTCGCCCTTTTTGCCAACATTAGTGTTCCAAACCCTGAGTTGAACCTTTTTAGACATAGGGCCTCCATTCCCTAGTCTCCTTTTTGCCAACATTAGGGCTCCAATCCCTGAGTTTAGCCTTTTAGACATAGGGCCTCCATTCCCTAGTCGCCTTTTTTGCCAATATTAGTGCTCTAACCCCTGAGTTGAGCCTTTTTAGACATAGGGCCTCCATTCCCTAGTCGCCTTTTTGCCATCATTAGGGCTCTAATCCCTGAGTAGAGCCTTTTAGACATAGGGCCTCCATTCCATAGTCGCTTTTTTGCCAACATTTGGGCTCCAACCCCTGAGTTGAGCCTTTTTAGACATAGCGCCTCCATTCCCTAGTCGGCTTTTTGCCAACATTAGGGCTACAATCCCTGAGTTGAGCCTTTTAGACATAGGGCCTTCATTCCCTAGTCACCATTTTGCCAACATTTGGGCTTCAATCCCTGAGTTGAGCCTTTTAGACATAGGTCCTCCATTCCCTAGTCGCCTTTTTTGCCAACATTAGTGCTCTAACCCCTGAGTTGAGCCTTTTTAGACATAGGGCCTCCATTCCCTAGTCGCCTTTTTGCCATCATTAGGGCTCCAATCCCTGAGTAGAGCCTTTTAGACATAGGGCCTCCATTCCATAGTCGCTTTTTTGCCAACATTAGTGCTCTAACCCCTGAGTTGAGCCTTTTTAGACATAGGGCCTCCATTCCCTAGTCGCCTTTTTGCCAACATTAGGGCTACAATCCCTGAGTTGAGCCTTTTAGACATAGGGCCTTCATTCCCTAGTCACCATTTTGCCAACATTTGGGCTTCAATCCCTGAGTTGAGCCTTTTAGACATAGGTCCTCCATTCCCTAGTCGCCTTTTTTGCCAACAAAAGGGCTCCAATCCCTGAGTTGAGCCTTTTAGATATAGGGCCTTCATTCCCTAGTCGCCTTTTTTCCAATATTAGGGCTCTAATCCCTTAGTTGAGCCTTTTAGACATAGGGTTTCCATTCCCTAGTCGCCCTTTTTGCCAACATTAGTGTTTCAACCCCTGAGTTGAACCTTTTTAGATATAGGGCCTCCATTCCTTAGTCTCCTTTTTGCCAACATTAGGGCTCCAATCCCTGGGTTTAGCCTTTTAGACATAGGGCCTGCATTCCCTAGTCGCCTCTTTTGCCAACATTAGGGCTCCAATCCCTGAGTTGAGCCTTTTTAGACATAGGGCCTCCATTCCCTAGTCAGCTTTCACCAACATTAGGCCTCCAATCCCTGAGTTGAGCCTTTTAGACATAAAGCCTCTATTCCCTAATCGCCTTTTTGCCAACATTAGGGCTCCAATCCATGAGTTGAGTTTTTTAGACACAGGGTCTCCATTCCCTAGTCGCCTTTTTGCCAACATTAGGTCTCCGATCCCTGAGTTGAGCCTTTTAGACATAGGGCCTCCATTCCCTAGTCGCCTTTTTTGCCAACAATAGAGCTCCAATCCCTGAGTTGAGCCTTTTAGACATAGGGCCTTCATTCCCTAGTCGCCTTTTTGCCAACATTAGGGCTCCAATCCCTGAGTTGAGTCTTTTAGACATAGGGCCTCCATTCCCTAGTTGCCCTTTTTGCCAACATTTGGGCTCTAATCCCTGAGTTCAACCTTTTAGACATAGGACGTTCATTCCCTAGTCACCTTTTTGCCAACATTAGTGCTCCAATCCCTGAGATGAGCCTTTTAGACATAGGGTTTCCATTCCCTAGTCGCCTTTTTGCCAACATTAGGGCTCAATCCCTGAGTTGAGCCTTTTAGAGATAGGGTTTTCATTCCTTAGTCGCCCTTTTTGCCAACATTAGTGTTCAAACCCCTGAGTTGAACCTTTTTAGACATAGGGCCTCCATTCCCTAGTCTCCTTTTTGCCAACATTAGGGCTCCAATCCCTGAGTTTAGCCTTTTAGACATAGGGCCTCCATTCCCTATTCGCCTTTTTTGCCAACATTAGTGCTCTAATCCCTGAGTTGAACCTTTTTAGACATAGGGCCTCCATTCCCTAGTCGCCTTTTTGCCATCATTAGGGCTCCAATCCCTGAGTAGAGCCTTTTAGACATAGGGCCTCCATTCCCTAGTCGCCTTTTTGCCAACATTAGGGCTACAATCCCTGAGTTGAGCCTTTTAGACATAGGGCCTTCATTCCCTAGTCACTATTTTGCCAACATTTGGGCTTCAATCCCTGAGTTGAGCCTTTTAGACATAGGGTCTCCATTCCCTAGTCGCCTTTTTTGCCAACATTAGTGCTCCAACCCTTGAGTTGAGCCTTTTTAGACATAGGGCCTTTATTACCTAGTTGCCTTTTGCCAATATTAGGCTCTAATCCCTGAGTTGAGCCTTTTAGACATAGGGTTTCCATTCCCTAGTCGCCCTTTTTGGCAACATTAGTGTTCCAACCCCTGAGTTGAACCTTTTTAGACATAGGGCCTCCATTCCCTAGTCTCTTTTTTGCCAACATTAGGGCTCCAATCCCTGAGTTGAGTCTTTTAGACATAGGGCCTTCATTCCCTAGTCGCCTTTTTGCCAACATTAGGGATCCAATCTCTGAGTTGAGCCTTTTAGACATAGGGCCTCCATTCCCTAGTTTCCCTTTTTGCCAACATTATGGCTCCAATCCCTGAGTTTAGCCTTTTAGACATAGGGCCTCAATTCCCTAGTCGCCTTTTTGCCATCATTAGGGCTCCAATCCATGAGTTGAGTTTTTTAGACACAGGGTCTCCATTCCCTAGTCGCCCTTTTGCCAACATTAGGTCTCCGATCCCTGAGTTGAGCCTTTTAGACATAGGGCCTCCATTCCCTAGTCGCCTTTTTTGCCAACAATAGGGCTCCAATCCCTGAGTTTAGCCTTTTAGACATAGGGCCTTCATTCCCTAGTCGCCTTTTTGCCAACATTAGGGCTTCAATCCCTGAGTTGAGCCTTTTAGACATAGGGCCTCCATTCCCTAGTTGCCCTTTTTGCCAACATTTGGGCTCTAATCCCTGAGTTCAACCTTTTAGACATAGAACGTTCATTCCCTAGTCACCTTTTTGCCAACATTAGTGCTCCAATCCCTGAGTTGAGCCTTTTAGACATAGGGTTTCCATTCCCTAGTCGCCTTTTTGCCAACATTAGGGCTCAATCCTTGAGTTGAGCCTTTTAGAGATAGGGTTTTCATTCCCTAGTCGCCCTTTTGCCAACATTAGTGTTCCAACCCCTGAGTTGAACCTTTTTAGACATAGGGCCTCCATTCCCTAGTCTCCTTTTTGCCAATATTAGGGCTCCAATCCCTGAGTTTAGCCTTTTAGACATAGGGCCTCCATTCCCTAGTCGCCTTTTTTGCCAACATTAGTGCTCTAACCCCTGAGTTGAGCCTTTTTAGACATAGGGCCTCCATTCCCTAGTCGCCTTTTTGCCATCATTAGGGCTCCAATCCCTGAGTAGAGCCTTTTAGACATAGGGCCTCCATTCCCTAGTCGCCTTTTTGCCAACATTAGGGCTACAATCCCTGAGTTGAGCCTTTTAGACATAGGGCCTTCATTCCCTAGTCACTATTTTGCCAACATTTGGGCTTCAATCCCTGAGTTGAGCCTTTTAGACATAGGGCCTCCATTCCCTAGTCGCCCTTTTTGCCAATATTAGTGCTCCAACCCTTGAGTTGAGCCTTTTTAGACATAGGGCCTTTATTACCTAGTTGCCTTTTGCCAATATTAGGGCTCTAATCCCTGAGTTGAGCCTTTTAGACATAGGATTTCCATTCCCTAGTCGCCCTTTTTGCCAACATTAGTGTTCCAACCCCTGAGTTGAACCTTTTTAGACATAGGGCCTCCATTCCCTAGTCTCTTTTTTGCCAACATTAGGGCTCCAATCCCTGAGTTGAGTCTTTTAGACATAGGGCCTTCATTCCCTAGTCGCCTTTTTGCCAACATTAGGGATCCAATCTCTGAGTTGAGCCTTTTAGACATAGGGCCTCCATTCCCTAGTTTCCCTTTTTGCCAACATTAGGGCTCCAATCCCTGAGTTTAGCCTTTTAGACATAGGGCCTCCATTCCCTAGTCGCCTTTTTTGCCAACATTAGTGCTCTAACCCCTGAGTTAAGGCTTTTTAGACATAGGGCCTTCATTCGCTAGTAGCCTTTTTACCAACATTAGGGCTCCAATCCCTGAGTTGAGCCTTTTAGATATAGGGCCTCCATTCCCTAGTTGCCCTTTTTGCCAACATTTGGGCTCTAATCCCTGAGTTCAACCTTTTAGACATAGGACGTTCATTCCCTAGTCACCTTTTTGCCAATATTAGTGCTCCAATCCCTGAGTTGAGCCTTTTAGACATAGGGTTTCCATTCCCTAGTCGCCTTTTTGCCAACATTATGGCTCAATCCATGAGTTGAGCCTTTTAGAGATAGGGTTTTCATTCCCTAGTCGCCCTTTTTGCCAACATTAGTGTTCCAAACCCTGAGTTGAACCTTTTTAGACATAGGGCCTCCATTCCCTAGTCTCCTTTTTGCCAACATTAGGGCTCCAATCCCTGAGTTTAGCCTTTTAGACATAGGGCCTCCATTCCCTAGTCGCCTTTTTTGCCAATATTAGTGCTCTAACCCCTGAGTTGAGCCTTTTTAGACATAGGGCCTCCATTCCCTAGTCGCCTTTTTGCCATCATTAGGGCTCTAATCCCTGAGTAGAGCCTTTTAGACATAGGGCCTCCATTCCATAGTCGCTTTTTTGCCAACATTTGGGCTCCAACCCCTGAGTTGAGCCTTTTTAGACATAGCGCCTCCATTCCCTAGTCGGCTTTTTGCCAACATTAGGGCTACAATCCCTAAGTTGAGCCTTTTAGACATAGGGCCTTCATTCCCTAGTCACCATTTTGCCAACATTTGGGCTTCAATCCCTGAGTTGAGCCTTTTAGACATAGGTCCTCCATTCCCTAGTCGCCTTTTTTGCCAACAAAAGGGCTCTAATCCCTGAGTTGAGCCTTTTAGACATAGGGCCTTCATTCCCTAGTCGCCTTTTTGCCAACATTAGGGCTCCAATCCCTGAGTTGAGCCTTTTAGACATAGGGCCTACATTCCCTAGTTGCCCTTTTTGCCAACATTTGGGCTCTAATCACTAAGTTCAACCATTTAGACATAGGACGTTCATTACCTAGTCACCTTTTTGCCAACTTTAGTGCTCCAATCCCTGAGTTGAGCCTTTTAGACATAGGGTTTCCATTCCCTAGTCGCCTTTTTGCCAACATTAGGGCTCAATCCCTGAGTTGAGCCTTTTAGAGATAGGGTTTTCATTCCCTAGTCGCCCTTTTTGCCAACATTAGTGTTCCAACACCTGAGTTAAACCTTTTTAGACATAGGGCCTCCATTCCCTAGTCTCCTTTTTGCCAACATTAGGGCTCCAATCCCTGAGTTTAGCCTTTTAGACATAGGGCCTCCATTCCCTATTTGCCTTTTTTGCCAACATTAGTGCTCTAACCCCTGAGTTGAGCCTTTTTAGACATAGGGCCTCCATTCCCTAGTCGCCTTTTTGCCATCATTAGGGCTCCAATCCCTGAGTAGAGCCTTTTAGACATAGGGACTCCATTCCCTAGTCGCCTTTTTGCCAACATTAGGGCTACAATCCCTGAGTTGAGCCTTTTAGACATAGGGCCTTCATTCCCTAGTCACTATTTTGCCAACATTTGGGCTTCAATCCCTGAGTTGAGCCTTTTAGACATAGGGCCTCCATTCCCTAGTCGCCTTTTTTGCCAACATTAGTGCTCCAACCCTTGAGTTGAGACTTTTTAGACATAGGGCCTTCATTACCTAGTTGCCTTTTTGCCAATATTAGGGCTCTAATCTCTGAGTTGAGCCTTTTAGACATAGGGTTTCCATTCACTAGTCGCCCTTTTTGCCAACATTAGTGTTCTAACCCCTAAGTTGAACCTTTTTAGACATAGGGCCTCCATTCCCTAGTCTCCTTTTTGCCAACATTAGGGCTCCAATCCCTGAGTTTAGCCTTTTAGACATTGGGCCTCCATTCCCTAGTCGCCTATTTTGCCAACATTAGGGCTCCAATCCTTGAGTTGAGCCTTTTTAGACATAGAGCCTCCATTCCCTAGTCGGCTTTCACCAACATTAGGCCTCCAATCCCTGAGTTGAGCCTTTTAGACATAAAGCCTCTATTCCCTAATCGCCTTTTTGCCAACATTAGGGCTCCAATCCATGAGTTGAGTTTTTTAGACACAGGGTCTCCATTCCCTAGTTGCCTTTTTGCCAACATTAGGTCTCTGATCCCTAAGTTGAGCCTTTTAGACATAGGGCCTCCATTCCCTAGTCACCTTTTTTGCCAACAATAGGGCTCCAATCCCTGAGTTGAGCCTTTTAAACATAGGGTCTCCATTCCCTATTCGCCTTTTTTGCCAACATTAGTGCTCTAACCCCTGAGTTAAGGCTTTTTAGACATAGGGCCTTCATTCCCTAGTCGCCTTTTTGCCAACATTAGGGCTCCAATCCCTGAGTTGAGCCTTTTAGATATAGGGCCTCCATTCCCTAGTTGCCCTTTTTGCCAACATTTGGGCTCTAATCCCTGAGTTCAACCTTTTAGACATAGGACGTTCATTCCCTAGTCGCTTTTTTGCCAACATTTGGGCTCCAACCCCTGAGGTGAGCCTTTTTAGACATAGGGCCTCCATTCCCTAGTCGCTTTTCGCCAACATTAGGGCTCCAATCCCTGAGTTGAGCCTTTTAGAAATAGGGCCTTCATTCCCTAGTCTCCTTTTTGCCAACATTAGGGATCCAATCCCTGAGTTGAGCCTTTTAGACATAGGGCCTCCATTCCCTAGTTGCCCTTTTTGCCAACACTAGGGCTCCAATCCCTGAGTTTAGCCTTTTAGACATAGGGCCTCCATTCCCTAGTCGCCCTTTTTGCCAACATTAGTGCTCTAACCCCTGAGTTAAGGCTTTTTATACATAGGGCCTTCATTCCCTAGTCGCCTTTTTGCCAACAATAGGGCTCCAATTCCTGAGTTGAGCCTTTTAGACATAGGGCCTCCATTCCCTAGTTGCCCTTTTTGCCAACATTTGGGCTCTAATCCCTGAGTTCAACCTTTTAGACATAGAACGTTCATTCCCTAGTCACCGTTTTGCCAAAATTAGTGCTCCAATCCCTGAGTTGAGCCTTTTAGACATAGGGTTTCCATTCCCTAGTCGCCTTTTTGCCAACATTAGGGCTCAATCCCTGAGTTGAGCCTTTTAGAGATAGGGTTTTCATTCCCTAGTCGCCCTTTTGCCAACATTAGTGTTCCAACCCCTGAGTTGAACCTTTTTAGACATAGGGCCTCCATTCCCTAGTCTCCTTTTTGGCAACATTAGGGCTCCAGTCCCTGAGTTTAGCCTTTTAGACATAGGGCCTCCATTCCCTATTCGCCTTTTTTGCCAACATTAGTGCTCTAACCCCTGAGTTAAGGCTTTTTAGACATAGGGACTTCATTCCCTAGTCGCCTTTTTGCCAACATTAGGGCTCCAATCCCTGAGTTGAGCCTTTTAGATATAGGGCCTCCATTCCCTAGTTGCCCTTTTTGCCAACATTTGGGATCTAATCCCTGAGTTCAACGTTTTAGACATAGGACGTTCATTCCCTAGTCGCTTTTTTCCAACATTTGGGCTCCAACCCCTGAGGTGAGCCTTTTTAGACATAGGGCCTCCATTCCCTAGTCGCTTTTCGCCAACATTAGGGCTCCAATCCCTGAGTTGAGCCTTATAGAAATAGGGCCTTCATTCCCTAGTCGCCTTTTTGCCAACATTAGGGATCCAATCCCTGAGTTGAGCCTTTTAGACATAGGGCCTCCATTCCCTAGTTGCCCTTTTTGCCAACATTAGGGCTCCAATCCCTGAGTTTAGCCTTTTAGACATAGGGCCTCCATTCCCTATTCGCCTTTTTTGCCAACATTAGTGCTCTAACCCCTGAGTTTAGGCTTTTTAGACATAGGGCCTTCATTCCCTAGTCGCCTTTTTGCCAACATTAGGGCTCCAATCCCTGAGTTGAGCCTTTTAGATATAGGGCCTCCATTCCCTAGTTGCCCTTTTTGCCAACATTTGGGCTCTAATCCCTGAGTTCAACCTTTTAGACATAGGACGTTCATTCCCTAGTCGCTTTTTTGCCAACATTTGGGCTCCAACCCCTGAGGTGAGCCTTTTTAGACATAGGGCCTCCATTCCCTAGTCGCTTTTCGCCAACATTAGGGCTCCAATCCCTGAGTTGAGCCTTTTAGAAATAGGGCCTTCATTCCCTAGTCGCCTTTTTGCCAACATTAGGGATCCAATCCCTGAGTTGAGCCTTTTAGACATAGGGCCTCCATTCCCTAGTTGCCCTTTTTGCCAACACTAGGGCTCCAATCCCTGAGTTTAGCCTTTTAGACATAGGGCCTCCATTCCCTAGTCGCCTTTTTTGCCAACATTAGTGCTCTAACCCCTGAGTTAAGGCTTTTTAGACATAGGGCCTTCATTCCCTAGTCGCCTTTTTGCCAACAATAGGGCTCCAATTCCTGAGTTGAGCCTTTTAGACATAGGGCCTCCATTCCCTAGTTGCCCTTTTTGCCAACATTTGGGCTCTAATCCCTGAGTTCAACCTTTTAGACATAGAACGTTCATTCCTTAGTCACCTTTTTGCCAACATTAGTGCTCCAATCCCTGAGTTGATCCTTTTAGACATAGGGTTTCCATTCCCTAGTCGCCTTTTTGCCAACATTAGGGCTCAATCCCTGAGTTGAGCCTTTTAGAGATAGGGTTTTCATTCCCTAGTCGCCCTTTTGCCAACATTAGTGTTCCAACCCTTGAGTTGAACCTTTTTAGACATAGGGCCTCCATTCCCTAGTCTCCTTTTTGCCAACATTAGGGCTCCAATCCCTGAGTTTAGCCTTTTAGACATAGGGCCTCCATTCCCTATTCGCCTTTTTGCCAACATTAGTGCTCTAACCCCTGTGTTGAGCCTTTTTAGACATAGGGCCTCCATTCCCTAGTCGCCTTTTTGCCATCATTAGGGCTCCAATCCCTGAGTAGAGCCTTTTAGACATAGGGCCTCCATTCCCTAGTCGCCTTTTTGCCAACATTAGGGCTACAATCCTTGAGTTGAGCCTTTTAGACATAGGGCCTTCATTCCCTAGTCACTATTTTGCCAACATTTGGGCTTCAATCCCTGAGTTGAGCCTTTTAGACATAGGGCCTCCATTCCCTAGTCGCCTTTTTTGCAAATATTAGTGCTCCAACCCTTGAGTTGAGCCTTTTAGACATAGGGCCTCCATTCCCTAGTCTCCTTTTTGCCAACATTAGGGCTCCAATCCCTGAGTTTAGCCTTTTAGACATAGAGCCTCCATTCCCTATTCGGCTTTTTTGCCAACATTAGTGCTCTAACCCCTGAGTTGAGCCTTTTTAGACATAGGGCCTCCATTCCCTAGTCGCCTTTTTTTCCAACAATAGGGCTCCAATCCCTGAGTTGAGCCTTTTAGACATAGGGCCTTCATTCCCTAGTCGCCTTTTTGCCAACATTAGGGATTCAATCTCTGAATTGAGCCTTTTAGACATAGGGCCTCCATTCCCTAGTTTCCCTTTTTGCCAACATTAGGGCTCCAATCCCTGAGTTTAGCCTTTTAGACATAGGGCCTCCATTCCCTAATCGCCCTTTTTGCCAACATTAGTGCTCTAACCCCTGAGTTAAGGCTTTTTAGACATAGGGCCTTCATTCCCTAGTCGCCTTTTTGCCAACATTAGGGCTCCAATCCCTGAGTTGAGCCTTTTAGATATAGGGCCTCCATTCCCTAGTTGCCCTTTTTGCCAACATTTGGGCTCTAATCCCTGAGTTCAACCTTTTAGACATAGGACGTTCATTCCCTAGTCACCTTTTTTCCAATATTAGTGCTCCAATCCCTGAGTTGAGCATTTTAGACATAGGGTTTCCATTCCCTAGTCGCCTTTTTGCCAACATTAGGGCTCAATCCATGAGTTGAGCCTTTTAGAGATAGGGTTTTCATTCCTTAGTCGCCCTTTTTGCCAACATTAGTGTTCCAAACCCTGAGTTGAACCTTTTTAGACATAGGGCCTCCATTCCCTAGTCTCCTTTTTGCCAATATTAGGGCTCCAATCCCTGAGTTTAGCCTTTTAGACATAGGGCCTCCATTCCCTAGTCGCCTTTTTTGCCAACATTAGTGCTCTAACCCCTGAGTTGAGCCTTTTTAGACATAGGGCCTCCATTCCCTAGTCGCCTTTTTGCCATCATTAGGGCTCCAATCCCTGAGTAGAGCCTTTTAGACATAGGGCCTCCATTCCCTAGTCGCTTTTTTGCCAACATTAGTGCTCTAACCCCTGAGTTGAGCCTTTTTAGACATAGGGCCTCCATTCCCTAGTCGCCTTTTTGCCAACATTAGGGCTACAATCCCTGAGTTGAGCCTTTTAGACATAGGGCCTTCATTCCCTAGTCACCATTTTGCCAACATTTTGGCTTCAATCCCTGAGTTGAGCCTTTTAGACATAGGGCCTCCATTCCCTAGTCGCCTTTTTTGCCAACAAAAGGGCTCCAATCCCTGAGTTGAACCTTTTAGACATAGGGCCTCCATTCCCTAGTCGCCTTTTTTGCCAACATTAGTGCTCCAACCCTTGAGTTGAGCCTTTTTAGACATAGGGCCTTCATTACCTAGTTGCCTTTTTACTAATATTAGGGCTCTAATCCCTGAGTTGAGCCTTTTAGACATAGGGTTTCCATTCCCTAGTCGCCCTTTTTGCCAACATTAATGTTCCAAACCCTGAGTTGAACCTTTTTAGACATAGGGCCTCCATTCCCTAGTCTCCTTTTTGCCGACATTAGGGCTCCAATCCCTGAGTTTAGCCTTTTAGACATATGGCCTCCATTCCCTAGTCGCCTATTTTGCCAACATTAGTGCTCCAATCCCTGAGTTGAGCCTTTTTAGACATAGGGCTTCCATTCCCTAGTCGGCTTTCACCAACATTAGGCCTCCAATCCCTGAGTTGAGCCTTTTAGACATAAAGCCTCTATTCCCTAATCGCCTTTTTGCCAACATTAGGGCTCCAATCCATGAGTTGAGTTTTTTAGACACAGGGTCTCCATTCCCTAGTCGCCTTTTTGCCAACATTAGGTCTCTGATCCCTAAGTTGAGCCTTTTAGACATAGGGCCTCCATTCCCTAGTCACCTTTTTTGCCAACAATAGGGCTCCAATCCTTGAGTTGAGCCTTTTAGACATAGGGCCTTCATTCCCTAGTCTCCTTTTTGCCAACATTAGGGATCCAATCCCTGAGTTGAGCCTTTTAGACATAGGGCCTCCATTCCCTAGTTGCCCTTTTTGCCAACACTAGGGCTCCAATCCCTGAGTTTAGCCTTTTAGACATAGGGCCTCCATTCCCTAGTTGCCTTTTTGCCAACATTAGTGCTCTAACCCCTGAGTTGAGCCTTTTTAGACATAGGGCCTCCACTCCCTAGTCCTTTTTTTGGCCAACATTTGGGCTCCAATCCCTGAGTTGAGCCTTTTTAGATATAGGGCCTCCATTACCTAGTCGCCTTTTTTCCAACATTAGGGCTACAATCCCTAAGTTGAGCCTTTTAGACATAGGGCCTTCATTCCCTAGTCATTATTTTGCCAACATTTGGGCTTCAGTCCCTGAGTTGAGCCTTTTAGACATAGGACGTTCATTCCCTAGTCACCTTTTTTCCAATATTAGTGCTCCAATCCCTGAGTTGAGCATTTTAGACATAGGGTTTCCATTCCCTAGTCGCCTTTTTGCCAACATTAGGGCTCAATCCATGAGTTGAGCCTTTTAGAGATAGGGTTTTCATTCCTTAGTCGCCCTTTTTGCCAACATTAGTGTTCCAAACCCTGAGTTGAACCTTTTTAGACATAGGGCCTCCATTCCCTAGTCTCCTTTTTGCCAATATTAGGGCTCCAATCCCTGAGTTTAGCCTTTTAGACATAGGGCCTCCATTCCCTAGTCGCCTTTTTTGCCAACATTAGTGCTCTAACCCCTGAGTTGAGCCTTTTTAGACATAGGGCCTCCATTCCCTAGTCGCCTTTTTGCCATCATTAGGGCTCCAATCCCTGAGTAGAGCCTTTTAGACATAGGGCCTCCACTCCCTAGTCGTTTTTTTGCCAACATTTGGGCTCCAACCCGTGAGTTGAGCCTTTTTAGACATAGGGCCTCCATTCCCTAGTCGCCTTTTTGCCAACATTAGGGCTACAATCCCTGAGTTGAGTCTTTTAGACATAGGGCCTTCATTCCCTAGTCACTATTTTGTCAACATTTGGGCTTCAATCCCTGAGTTGAGCCTTTTAGACATAGGGCCTCCATTCCCTAGTCGCCTTTTTTGCCAACATTAGTGCTCCAACCCTTGAGTTGAGCCTTTTTAGACATAGGGCCTTCATTACCTAGTTGCATTTTTGCCAATATTAGGGCTCTAATCCCTGAGTTGAGCCTTTTAGACATAGGGTTTCCAATCCCTAGTCGCCCTTTTTGCCAACATTAGTGTTCCAACCCCTGAGTTGAACCTTTTTAGACATAGGGCCTCCATTCCCTAGTCTCCTTTTTTCCAAGATTAGGGCTCCAATCCCTGAGTTTAGCCTTTTAGACATAGGGCCTCCATTCCCTAGTCACCATTTTGCCAACATTTTGGCTTCAATCCCTGAGTTGAGCCTTTTAGACATAGGGCCTCCATTCCCTAGTCGCCTTTTTTGCCAACAAAAGGGCTCCAATCCCTGAGTTGAACCTTTTAGACATAGGGCCTCCATTCCCTAGTCGCCTTTTTTGCCAACATTAGTGCTCCAACCCTTGAGTTGAGCCTTTTTAGACATAGGGCCTTCATTACCTAGTTGCCTTTTTACTAATATTAGGGCTCTAATCCCTGAGTTGAGCCTTTTAGACATAGGGTTTCCATTCCCTAGTCGCCCTTTTTGCCAACATTAATGTTCCAAACCCTGAGTTGAACCTTTTTAGACATAGGGCCTCCATTCCCTAGTCTCCTTTTTGCCGACATTAGGGCTCCAATCCCTGAGTTTAGCCTTTTAGACATATGGCCTCCATTCCCTAGTCGCCTATTTTGCCAACATTAGTGCTCCAATCCCTGAGTTGAGCCTTTTTAGACATAGGGCTTCCATTCCCTAGTCGGCTTTCACCAACATTAGGCCTCCAATCCCTGAGTTGAGCCTTTTAGACATAAAGCCTCTATTCCCTAATCGCCTTTTTGCCAACATTAGGGCTCCAATCCATGAGTTGAGTTTTTTAGACACAGGGTCTCCATTCCCTAGTCGCCTTTTTGCCAACATTAGGTCTCTGATCCCTAAGTTGAGCCTTTTAGACATAGGGCCTCCATTCCCTAGTCACCTTTTTTGCCAACAATAGGGCTCCAATCCTTGAGTTGAGCCTTTTAGACATAGGGCCTTCATTCCCTAGTCTCCTTTTTGCCAACATTAGGGATCCAATCCCTGAGTTGAGCCTTTTAGACATAGGGCCTCCATTCCCTAGTTGCCCTTTTTGCCAACACTAGGGCTCCAATCCCTGAGTTTAGCCTTTTAGACATAGGGCCTCCACTCCCTAGTCCTTTTTTTGGCCAACATTTGGGCTCCAATCCCTGAGTTGAGCCTTTTTAGATATAGGGCCTCCATTACCTAGTCGCCTTTTTTCCAACATTAGGGCTACAATCCCTAAGTTGAGCCTTTTAGACATAGGGCCTTCATTCCCTAGTCATTATTTTGCCAACATTTGGGCTTCAGTCCCTGAGTTGAGCCTTTTAGACATAGGACGTTCATTCCCTAGTCACCTTTTTTCCAATATTAGTGCTCCAATCCCTGAGTTGAGCATTTTAGACATAGGGTTTCCATTCCCTAGTCGCCTTTTTGCCAACATTAGGGCTCAATCCATGAGTTGAGCCTTTTAGAGATAGGGTTTTCATTCCTTAGTCGCCCTTTTTGCCAACATTAGTGTTCCAAACCCTGAGTTGAACCTTTTTAGACATAGGGCCTCCATTCCCTAGTCTCCTTTTTGCCAATATTAGGGCTCCAATCCCTGAGTTTAGCCTTTTAGACATAGGGCCTCCATTCCCTAGTCGCCTTTTTGCCAACATTAGTGCTCTAACCCCTGAGTTGAGCCTTTTTAGACATAGGGCCTCCATTCCCTAGTCGCCTTTTTGCCATCATTAGGGCTCCAATCCCTGAGTAGAGCCTTTTAGACATAGGGCCTCCACTCCCTAGTCGTTTTTTTGCCAACATTTGGGCTCCAACCCGTGAGTTGAGCCTTTTTAGACATAGGGCCTCCATTCCCTAGTCGCCTTTTTGCCAACATTAGGGCTACAATCCCTGAGTTGAGTCTTTTAGACATAGGGCCTTCATTCCCTAGTCACTATTTTGTCAACATTTGGGCTTCAATCCCTGAGTTGAGCCTTTTAGACATAGGGCCTCCATTCCCTAGTCGCCTTTTTTGCCAACATTAGTGCTCCAACCCTTGAGTTGAGCCTTTTTAGACATAGGGCCTTCATTACCTAGTTGCATTTTTGCCAATATTAGGGCTCTAATCCCTGAGTTGAGCCTTTTAGACATAGGGTTTCCAATCCCTAGTCGCCCTTTTTGCCAACATTAGTGTTCCAACCCCTGAGTTGAACCTTTTTAGACATAGGGCCTCCATTCCCTAGTCTCCTTTTTTCCAAGATTAGGGCTCCAATCCCTGAGTTTAGCCTTTTAGACATAGGGCCTCCATTCCCTAGTCGCCTATTTTGCCAACATTAGGGCTCCAATCCCTGAGTTGAGCCTTTTTAGACATAGGGCCTCCATTCCCTAGTCGGCTTTCACCAACATTAGGCCTCCAATCCCTGAGTTGAGCCTTTTAGACATAAATCCTCTATTCCCTAATCGCCTTTTTCCAACATTAGGGCTCCAATCCATGAGTTGAGTTTTTTAGACACAGGGTCTCCATTCCCTAGTCGCCTTTTTGCCAACATTAGGTCTCCGATCCCTGAGTTGAGCCTTTTAGACATAGGGTCTCCATTCCCTAGTCACCTTTTTTGCCAACAATAGGGCTCCAATCCCTGAGTTTAGCCTTTTAGACATAGGGCCTTCATTCCCTAGTCGCCTTTTTGCCAACAATAGGGCTCCAATCCCTGAGTTGAGCCTTTTAGACATAGGGCCTCCATTCCCTAGTTGCCCTTTTTGCCAACATTTGGGCTCTAATCCCTGAGTTCAACCTTTTAGACATAGAACGTTCATTCCCTAGTCACCTTTTTGCCAACATTAGTGCTCCAATCCCTGAGTTGAGCCTTTTAGACATAGGGTTTCCATTCCCTAGTCGCCTTTTTGCCAACATTAGGGCTCAATCCCTGAGTTGAGCCTTTTAGAGATAGGGTTTTCATTCCCTAGTCGCCCTTTTGCCAACATTAGTGTTCCAACCCCTGAGTTGAACCTTTTTAGACATAGGGCCTCCATTCCCTAGTCTCCTTTTTGCCAACATTAGGGCTCCAATCCCTGAGTTTAGCCTTTTAGACATAGGGCCTCCATTCCCTAGTCGCCTTTTTTGCCAACATTAGTGCTCTAACCCCTGAGTTGAGCCTTTTTAGACATAGGGCCTCCATTCCCTAGTCGCCTTTTTGCCATCATTAGGGCTCCAATCCCTGAGTAGAGCCTTTTAGACATAGGGCCTCCATTCCCTAGTCGCCTTTTTGCCAACATTAGGGCTACAATCCTTGAGTTGAGCCTTTTAGACATAGGGCCTTCATTCCCTAGTCACTATTTTGCCAACATTTGGGCTTCAATCCCTGAGTTGAGCCTTTTAGACATGGGGCCTCCATTCCCTAGTCGCCTTTTTTGCCAACATTAGTGCTCCAACTCTTGAGTTGAGCCTTTTTAGACATAGGGCCTTTATTACCTAGTTGCCTTTTGCCAATATTAGGGCTCTAATCCCTGAGTTGAGCCTTTTAGACATAGGGTTTCCATTCCCTTGTCGCCCTTTTTGCCAACATTAGTGTTCCAACCCCTGAGTTGAACCTTTTTAGACATAGGGCCTCCATTCCCTAGTCTCTTTTTTGCCAACATTAGGGCTCCAATCCCTGAGTTGAGTCTTTTAGACATAGGGCCTTCATTCCCTAGTCGCCTTTTTGCCAACATTAGGGATCCAATCTATGAGTTAAGCCTTTTAGACATAGGGCCTCCATTCCTTAGTTGCCCTTTTTGCCAACATTATGGCTCCAATCCCTTAGTTTAGCCTTTTAGACATAGGGCCTCCATTCCCTAGTCGCCTTTTTTGCCAACATTAGTGCTCTAACCCCTGAGTTGAGCCTTTTTAGACATATGGCCTCCATTCCCTAGTCGCCTTTTTGCCATCATTAGGGCTCCAATCCCTGAGTAGAGCCTTTTAGACATAGGGCCTCCATTCCCTAGTCGCCTTTTTGCCAACATAAGGGCTACAATCCCTGAGTTGAGCCTTTTAGACATAGGGCCTTCATTCCCTAGTCACTATTTTACCAACATTTGGGCTTCAATCCCTGAGTTGAGCCTTTTAGACATATGGCCTCCATTCCCTAGTCGCCTCTCTTGCCAACATTAGTGCTCCAACCCTTGAGTTGAGCCTTTTTAGACATAGGGCCTTCATTACCTAGTTGCCTCTTTGCCAATATTAGGGCTCTAATCCCTGAGTTGAGCCTTTTAGACATAGGGTTTCCATTCCCTAGTCGCCCTTTTTGCCAACATTAGTGTTCCAACCCCTGAGTTGAACCTTTTTAGACATAGGGCCTCCATTCCCTAGTCTCCTTTTTGCCAACATTAGGGCTCCAATCCCTGAGTTTAGCCTTTTAGACATAGGGCCTCCATTCCCTAGTCGCCTATTTTGCCAACATTAGGGCTCCAATCCCTGAGTTGAGCCTTTTTAGACATAGGGCCTCCATTCCCTAGTCGGCTTTCACCAACATTAGGCCTCCAATCCCTGAGTTGAGCCTTTTAGACATAAAGCCTCTATTCCCTAATCGCCTTTTTGCCAACATTAGGGCTCCAATCCATGAGTTGAGTTTTTTAGACACAGGATCTCCATTCCCTAGTCGCCTTTTTGCCAACATTAGGTCTCTGATCCCTAAGTTTAGCCTTTTAGACATAGGGCCTCCATTCCCTAGTCACCTTTTTTGCAAACAATAGGGCTCCAATCCCTGAGTTGAGCCTTTTAGAAATAGGGCCTTCATTCCCTAGTCGCCTTTTTGCCAACATTAGGGATCCAATCCCTGAGTTGAGCCTTTTAGACATAGGGCCTCCATTCCCTAGTTGCCCTTTTTGCCAACACTAGGGCTCCAATCCCTGAGTTTAGCCTTTTAGACATAGGGCCTCCATTCCCTAGTCGCCTTTGTTGCCAACATTAGTGCTCTAACCCCTGAGTTGAGCCTTTTTAGACATAGGGCCTCCACTCCCTAGTCCTTTTTTTGGCCAACATTTGGGCTCCAATCCCTGAGTTGAGCCTTTTTAGACATAGGGCCTCCATTACCTAGTCGCCTTTTTGCCAACATTAGGGCTACAATCCCTGAGTTGAGCCTTTTAGACATAGGGCCTTCATTCCCTAGTCATTATTTTGCCAACATTTGGGCTTCAGCCCCTGAGTTGAGCCTTTTAGACATAGGGCCTCCATTCCCTAGTCGCCTTTTTTGCCAACATTAGTGCTCCAACCCTTGAGTTGAGCCTTTTTAGACATAGGGCCTTCATTACCTAGTTGCCTTTTTGCCAATATTAGGGCTCTAATCCATGAGTTGATCCTTTTAGACATAGGGTTTCCATTCCCTAGTCGCCCTTTTTGCAAACATTAGTGTTCCAACCCCTGAGTTGAACCTTTTTAGACATAGGGCCTCCATTCCCTAGTCTCCTTTTTTCCAACATTAGGGCTCCAATCCCTGAGTTTAGCCTTTTAGACATAGGGCCTTCATTCCCTAGTCGCCTCTTTTGCCAACATTAGGGATCCAATCCCTGAGTTGAGCCTTTTTAGACATAGGGCCTCCATTCCCTAGTCGGCTTTCACCAACATTAGGCCTCCAATCCCTGAGTTGAGCCTTTAAGACATAAAGCCTCTATTCCCTAATCGCCTTTTTGCCAACATTAGGGCTCCAATCCATGAGTTGAGTTTTTTAGACACAGGGTCTCCATTCCCTAGTCGCCTTTTTGCCAACATTAGGTCTCCGATCCCTGAGTTAAGCCTTTTAGACATAGGGCCTCCATTCCCTAGTCACCCTTTTTGCCAACAATAGGGCTCCAATCCCTGAGTTGAGCCTTTTAGACATAGGGCCTTCATTCCCTAGTCTCCTTTTTGCCAACATTAGTGCTCTAACCCCTGAGTTGAGCCTTTTTAGACATAGGGCCTCCACTCCCTAGTCCTTTTTTTGGCCAACATTTGGGCTCCAATCCCTGAGTTGAGCCTTTTTAGACATAGGGCCTCCATTACCTAGTCGCCTTTTTGCCAACATTAGGGCTACAATCCCTGAGTTGAGCCTTTTAGACATAGGGCCTTCATTCCCTAGTCACTATTTTGCCAACATTTGGGCTTCAGTCCCTGAGTTGAGCCTTTTAGACATAGGGCCTCCATTCCCTAGTCGCCTTTTTGCCAACATTAGTGCTCCAACCCTTGAGTTGAGCCTTTTTAGACATAGGGCCTTCATTACCTAGTTGCCTTTTTGCCAATATTAGGGCTCTAATCCATGAGTTGATCCTTTTAGACATAGGGTTTCCATTCCCTAGTCGCCCTTTTTGCCAACATTAGTGTTCCAACCCCTGAGTTGAACCTTTTTAGACATAGGGCCTCCATTCCCTAGTCTCCTTTTTTCTAACATTAGGGCTCCAATCCCTGAGTTTCGCCTTTTAGACATAGGGCCTCCATTCCCTAGTCGCCTCTTTTGCCAACATTAGGGATCCAATCCCTGAGTTGAGCCTTTTTAGACATAGGGCCTCCATTCCCTAGTCGGCTTTCACCAACATTAGGCCTCCAATCCCTGAGTTGAGCCTTTTAGACATAAAGCCTCTATTCCCTAATCACCTTTTTGCCAACATTAGGGCTCCAATCCATGAGTTGAGTTTTTTAGACACAGGGTCTCCATTCCCTAGTCGCCTTTTTGCCAACATTAGGTCTCCGATCCCTGAGTTAAGCCTTTTAGACATAGGGCCCCCATTCCCTAGTCACCTTTTTTGCCAACAATAGGGCTCCAATCCCTGAGTTAAGCCTTTTAGACATAGGGCCTTCATTCCCTAGTCGCCTTTTTGCCAACATTAGGGATCCAATCCCTGAGTTGAGCCTTTTAGACATAGGGCCTCCATTCCCTAGTTGCCCTTTTTGCCAACATTAGGGCTCCAATCCTGAGTTTAGCCTTTTAGACATAGGGCCTCCATTCCCTAGTCGCTTTTTTGCCAACATTAGTGCTCTAACCCCTGAGTTGAGCCTTTTTAGACATAGGGCCTCCACTCCCTAGTCCTTTTTTTGGCCATTATTTGGGCTCCAATCCCTGAGTTGAGCCTTTTTAGACATAGGGCCTCCATTACCTAGTCACCTTTTTGCCAACATTAGGGCTACAATCCCTGAGTTGAGCCTTTTAGACATAGGGCCTTCATTCCCTAGTCACTATTTTGACAACATTTGGGCTTCAATCCCTGAGTTGAGCCTTTTAGACATAGGGCCTCCATTCCCTAGTCGCCTTTTTTGCCAACATTAGTGCTCCAACCCTTGAGTTGAGCCTTTTTAGGCATAGGGCCTTCATTACCTAGTTGCCTTTTTGCCAATATTAGGGCTCTAATCCATGAGTTGATCCTTTTAGACATAGGGTTTCTATTCCCTAGTCGCCCTTTTTGCCAACATTAGTGTTCCAACCCCTGAGTTGAACCTTTTTAGACATAGGGCCTCCATTCCCTAGTCTCCTTTTTTCCAACATTAGGGCTCCAATCCCTGAGTTTAACCTTTTAGACATAGGGCCTCCATTCCCTAGTCGCCTCTTTTGCCAACATTAGGGCTCCAATCCCAGAGTTGAGCCTTTTGAGACATAGTGCATCCATTCCCTAGTCGACTTTCACCAACATTAGGCCTCCAATCCCTGAGTTGAGCCTTTTAGACATAAAGCCTCTATTCCCTAATCGCCTTTTTGCCAACATTAGGGCTCCAATCCATGAGTTGAGTTTTTTAGACACAGGGTCTCCATTCCCTAGTCGCCTTTTTGCCAACATTAGGTCTCTGATCCCTGAGTTGAGCCTTTTAGACATAGGGCCTCCATTCCCTAGTCGCCTTTTTTGCCAACAATAGGGCTCCAATCCCTGAGTTTAGCCTTTTAGACATAGGGCCTCCATTCCCTAGTCGCCTCTTTTGCCAACATTAGGGCTCCAATCCCTGAGTAGAGCCTTTTTAGACATAGGGCCTCCCTTCCCTAGTCGGCTTTCACCAACATTAGGCCTCCAATCCCTAAGTTGAGCCTTTTAGACATAAAGCCTCTATTCCCTAATCGCCTTTTTGCCAACATTAGGGCTCCAATCCATGAGTTGAGTTTTTTAGACACAGGGTCTCCATTCCCTAGTCGCCTTTTTGCCAACATTAGGTCTCCGATCCCAGAGTTGAGCCTTTTAGACATAGGACCTCCATTCCCTAGTCGCCTTTTTTTCCAACAATAGGGCTCCAATCCCTGAGTTGAGCCTTTTAGACATAGGGCCTTCATTCCCTAGTCTCCTTTTTTCCAACATTAGGGCTCCAATCCCTGAGTTGAGCCTTTTAGATATAGGGCCTCCATTCCCTAGTTGCCCTTTTTGCCAACATTTGGGCTCTAATCCCTGTGTTCAACCTTTTAGACATAGGACTTTCATTCCCTAGTCACCTTTTTTCCAATATTAGTGCTCCAATCCCTGAGTTGAGCCTTTTAGACATAGGGTTTCCATTCCCTAGTCGCCTTTTTGCCAACATTAGGGCTCAATCCATGAGTTGAGCCTTTTAGAGATAGGGTTTTCATTCCCTAGTCGCCCTTTTTGCACACATTAGTGTTCCAACCCCTGAGTTGAACCTTTTTAGACATAGGGCCTCCATTCCCTAGTCTCCTTTTTGCCAACATTAGGGCTCCAATCCCTGAGTTTAGCCTTTTAGAAATAGGGTCTCCATTCCCTAGTCGCCTTTTTTGCCAACATTAGTGCTCTAACCCCTGAGTTGAGCCTTTTTAGACATAGGGCCTTCATTCCCTAGTCGCCTTTTTGCCATCATTAGGGCTCCAATCCCTGAGTAGAGCCTTTTAGACATAGGGCCTCCATTCCCTAGTCGCTTTTTTGCCAACATTTGGGCTCCAATCCCTGAGTTGAGCCTTTTTAGACATAGGGCCTCCATTCCCTAGTCGCCCTTTTAGCCAACATTAGGGCTCCAACCCCTGAGTTGAGCCTTTTTAGACATAGGGCCTCCATTCCCTAGTCGCCTTTTTGCCAACATTAGGGTTCCAATCCCTGAGTTGAGCCTTTTAGACATAGGGCCTCCATTCTCTAGTCGCCTTTTTGCCAACATTAGTGCTCCAACCCTTGAGTTGAGCCTTTTTAGACATAGGGACTTCATTACCTAGTTGCCTTTTTGCCAATATTAGGGCTCCAATCACTGAGTTGAGCCTTTTAGACATAGGGTTTCCATTCCCTAGTCGCCCTTTTTGCCAACATTAGTGTTCCAACCCCTGAGTTGAACCTTTTTAGACATAGGGCCTCCATTCCCTAGTCTCCTTTTTGCCAACATTAGGGCTCCAATCCCTTAGTTGAGCCTTCTTAGACATAGGGCCTCCATTCCCTAGTCGCCTTTTTGCCATCATTAGGGCTCCAATTCCTGAGTAGAGCCTTTTAGACATAGGGCCTCCATTCCCTAGTCGTTTTTTTGCCAACATTTGGGCTCCAACCCATGAGTTGAGCCTTTTTAGACATAGGGCCTCCATTCCCTAATCGCCTTTTTTCCAACATTAGGACTCCAATCCCTGAGTTGAGCCTTTTAGACATAGGGCTTCCATTCCCTAATTGCCCTTTTTGCCAACATTAGGGCTCCAATCCCTGAGTTGTGCCTTTTAGACATAGGACGTTCATTCCCTAGTCACCTGTTTGCCAACATTAGGGCTCCAATCCCTGAGTTGAGCCTTTTAGAGATAGGGGTTTCATTCTCTAGTAGCCCTTTTTGCCAACATTAGTGTTCCAACCCCTGAGTTGAACCTTTTTAGACATAGGGCCTCCATTCCCTAGTCTCCTTTTTGCCAATATTAGGGCTCCAATCCCTGAGTTTAGCCTTTTAGACATAGGGCCTCCATTTCCTAGTCGCCTTTTTTGCCAACATTAGTGCTCTAACCCCTGAGTTGAGCCTTTTTAGACATAGGGCCTCCATTCCCTAGTCGCCTTTTTGCCATCATTAGGGCTCCAATCCCTGAGTAGAGCCTTTTAGACATAGGGCCTACATTCCCTAGTCGCCTCTTTTTCCAATATTAGGGCTCTAATCCCTGAGTTGAGCCTTTTTAGACATAGGGCCTCTATTCCCTAGTCGCCTATTGCCAACATTAGGGCTCCAATCCCTAAGTTGAGCCTTTTAGACATAGGACCTCCATTCTCTAGTCTCCTTTTTGACAACATTAGGGCTCCAATCCTTGAGGTGACCTTTTTAGACATAGGGTCTGCATTCCCTAGTCGCCTTTTTGCCAACATTATGGCTCTGATCTCTGAGTTGAGCCTTTTAGACATAGGGTCTCCATTCTTTAGTCACCTTTTTTGCCAACATTAGTGCTCCAACCCCTAAGTTGAGCCTTTTTAGACATAGGGCCTCCATTCCCTAGTCGCCTTTTTGCCAACATTAGGGCTACAATCCCTGTGTTGAGCCTTTTAGACATAGGGTTTCCATTCCCTAGTCGCCAATTTTGCCAACACTAGTGCTCCAACCCCTGAGTTGAGCCTTTTTAGACATAGGGCCTCCATTCCCTAGTCGACTTTTTGCCAACATTAGGGCTCGAATCCCTCAGTTGAGCCTTTTAGACATAGTGCCGCCATCCCTAGTCGCCTTTTTTGCCAACATTAGGGCTCCAATCCCTGAGTTGAGCCTTTTAGACATAGGACCTCCATTCCTTAGTCGCCTTTTTTCCGAACATTAGGGCTCCAAACCCTGAGTTGAGCCTTTTTAGAAATAGAGCCTCCATTTTCTAGTCGCCTTTTTGCCAGCATTAGGGTTCTAATCCCTGAGTTGAGCCTTGTAGACATAGGGTCTCCATTCCCTAGTCGCCTTTTTTGCCAACATTAGAGCTCAAATCCCTGAGTTGAGCCTTTTAGACATAGGGCCTCCATTCACTAGTTGCCTTTTTTGCCAACATTAGGGATCCAAACCCTGAGTTGAGCCTTTTTAGACATAGGGCCTCCATTTCCTAGTCGCCTTTTTGCCAGCATTAGGGCTCCAATCCGTGAGTTGAGCCTTCTAGACATAGGGCCTCCATTCCCTAGTCGCCTTTTTTGCCAACATTAGGGCTCCAATCCCTGAGTTGAGACTTTTTAGACATAGGTCCTCCATTCCCTAGTCGCCTTTTTGCCAACATTAGGGCTCCAATCCCTGAGTTGAGCCTTGTAGACATAGGGCCTCCATTCCCTGGTCGCCTTTTTTGCCAACATTAGGGCTCCAATCCCTGAGTTGAGACTTTTTAGACATAGGGCCTACATTCCCTAGTCGCCTCTTTTGCCAACATTAGGGCTCTAATCCCTGAGTTGAGCCTTTTTAGACATAGGCCTCCATTTCCTAGTCGCCTTTCGCCAACATTAGGGCTCCAATCCCTGGGTTGAGCCTTTTAGACATAGAACCTCCATTCTCTAGTCGCCTTTTTGCCAACATTAGGGCTCCAATCCTTGAGGTGAGCTTTTTAGACATAGGGCCTCCATTCCCTAGTTGCCTTTTTGCCAACATTAGGACTCTGATCCTTGAGTTGAGCCTTTTAGACAAAGGGCCTCCATTCCCTATTCGCCTTTTTTGCCAACAATAGGGCTCCAATCCTTGTGTTGAGCCTTTTAGACATAGGGACTTCATTACCTAGTTGCCTTTTTGCCAATATTAGGGCTCCAATCACTGAGTTGAGCCTTTTAGACATAGGGTTTCCATTCCCTAGTCGCCCTTTTTGCCAACATTAGTGTTCCAACCCCTGAGTTGAACCTTTTTAGACATAGGGCCTCCATTCCCTAGTCTCCTTTTTGCCAACATTAGGGCTCCAATCCCTTAGTTGAGCCTTCTTAGACATAGGGCCTCCATTCCCTAGTCGCCTTTTTCCCATCATTAGGGCTCCAATTCCTGAGTAGAGCCTTTTAGACATAGGGCCTCCATTCCCTAGTCGTTTTTTTGCCAACATTTGGGCTCCAACCCATGAGTTGAGCCTTTTTAGACATAGGGCCTCCATTCCCTAATCGCCTTTTTTCCAACATTAGGACTCCAATCCCTGAGTTGAGCCTTTTAGACATAGGGCTTCCATTCCCTAATTGCCCTTTTTGCCAACATTAGGGCTCCAATCCCTGAGTTGTGCCTTTTAGACATAGGACGTTCATTCCCTAGTCACCTGTTTGCCAACATTAGGGCTCCAATCCCTGAGTTGAGCCTTTTAGAGATAGGGGTTTCATTCTCTAGTAGCCCTTTTTGCCAACATTAGTGTTCCAACCCCTGAGTTGAACCTTTTTAGACATAGGGCCTCCATTCCCTAGTCTCCTTTTTGCCAATATTAGGGCTCCAATCCCTGAGTTTAGCCTTTTAGACATAGGGCCTCCATTTCCTAGTCGCCTTTTTTGCCAACATTAGTGCTCTAACCCCTGAGTTGAGCCTTTTTAGACATAGGGCCTCCATTCCCTAGTCGCCTTTTTGCCATCATTAGGGCTCCAATCCCTGAGTAGAGCCTTTTAGACATAGGGCCTACATTCCCTAGTCGCCTCTTTTGCCAATATTAGGGCTCTAATCCCTGAGTTGAGCCTTTTTAGACATAGGGCCTCTATTCCCTAGTCGCCTATTGCCAACATTAGGGCTCCAATCCCTAAGTTGAGCCTTTTAGACATAGGACCTCCATTCTCTAGTCTCCTTTTTGACAACATTAGGGCTCCAATCCTTGAGGTGACCTTTTTAGACATAGGGTCTGCATTCCCTAGTCGCCTTTTTGCCAACATTATGGCTCTGATCTCTGAGTTGAGCCTTTTAGACATAGGGTCTCCATTCTTTAGTCACCTTTTTTGCCAACATTAGTGCTCCAACCCCTAAGTTGAGCCTTTTTAGACATAGGGCCTCCATTCCCTAGTCGCCTTTTTGCCAACATTAGGGCTCCAATCCCTGTGTTGAGCCTTTTAGACATAGGGTTTCCATTCCCTAGTCGCCAATTTTGCCAACACTAGTGCTCCAACCCCTGAGTTGAGCCTTTTTAGACATAGGGCCTCCATTCCCTAGTCGACTTTTTGCCAACATTAGGGCTCGAATCCCTCAGTTGAGCCTTTTAGACATAGTGCCGCCATCCCTAGTCGCCTTTTTTGCCAACATTAGGGCTCCAATCCCTGAGTTGAGCCTTTTAGACATAGGACCTCCATTCCTTAGTCGCCTTTTTTCCGAACATTAGGGCTCCAAACCCTGAGTTGAGCCTTTTTAGAAATAGAGCCTCCATTTTCTAGTCGCCTTTTTGCCAGCATTAGGGTTCTAATCCCTGAGTTGAGCCTTGTAGACATAGGGTCTCCATTCCCTAGTCGCCTTTTTTGCCAACATTAGAGCTCAAATCCCTGAGTTGAGCCTTTTAGACATAGGGCCTCTATTCACTAGTTGCCTTTTTTGCCAACATTAGGGATCCAAACCCTGAGTTGAGCCTTTTTAGACATAGGGCCTCCATTTCCTAGTCGCCTTTTTGCCAGCATTAGGGCTCCAATCCCTGAGTTGAGCCTTCTAGACATAGGGCCTCCATTCCCTAGTCGCCTTTTTTGCCAACATTAGGGCTCCAATCCCTGAGTTGAGACTTTTTAGACATAGGTCCTCCATTCCCTAGTCGCCTTTTTGCCAACATTAGGGCTCCAATCCCTGAGTTGAGCCTTGTAGACATAGGGCCTCCATTCCCTGGTCGCCTTTTTTGCCAACATTAGGGCTCCAATCCCTGAGTTGAGACTTTTTAGACATAGGGCCTACATTCCCTAGTCGCCTCTTTTGCCAACATTAGGGCTCTAATCCCTGAGTTGAGCCTTTTTAGACATAGGCCTCCATTTCCTAGTCTCCTTTCGCCAACATTAGGGCTCCAATCCCTGGGTTGAGCCTTTTAGACATAGAACCTCCATTCTCTAGTCGCCTTTTTGCCAACATTAGGGCTCCAATCCCTGAGGTGAGCTTTTTAGACATAGGGCCTCCATTCCCTAGTTGCCTTTTTGCCAACATTAGGACTCTGATCCTTGAGTTGAGCCTTTTAGACAAAGGGCCTCCATTCCCTATTCGCCTTTTTTGCCAACAATAGGGCTCCAATCCTTGTGTTGAGCCTTTTAGACATAGGGCCTTCATTCCCTAGTCGCCTTTTTGCCAACATTAGGGCTCCAATCACTGAGTTGAGCCTTTTAGACATATGGCCTCCATTCCCTAGTCGCCAATTTTGCCAACACTAGTGCTCCAACCCCTGAGTTGAGCCTTTTTAGACATAGGGCCTCCATTCCCTAGTCGCCTTTTTGCCAACATTAGGGCTCCAATCCCTGAGTTGAGCCTTTTAGACATAGCGCCGCCATCCCTAGTCGCCTTTTTTGCCAACATTAGGGCTCCAATCCCTGAGTTGAGACTTTTTAGACATAGGGCCTCCATTCCCTAGTCGCCTTTTTGCCAACATTAGGGCTCCAATCCCTGAGTTGAGCCTTTTAGACATAGCGCCGCCATCCCTAGTCGCCTTTTTTGCCAACATTAGGGCTCCAATCCCTGAGTTGAGACTTTTTAGACATAGGGCCTCCATTCCTAGTCGGCTTTTTGCCATCATTAGGGCTCCAATCCCTGAGTTGAGCCTTTTAGACATAGGGCCTCCATTCCCTAGTCGCCTTTTTGCCAGCATTAGGGCTCCAATCCCTGAGTTGAGCCTTGTAGACATAGGGCCTCCATTCCCTGGTCGCCTTTTTTGCCAACATTAGGGCTCCAATCCCTGAGTTGAGCCTTTTAGACATAGGGCCTCCATTCCCTAGTTGCCCTTTTTGCCAACATTTGGGCTCCAATCCCTGAGTTCAACCTTTTAGACATAGGACGTTCATTCCCTAGTCACCTTTTTGCCAACATTAGGGCTCCAATCCCTGAGTTGAGCCATTTAGACATAGGGTTTCCATTCCCTAGTCGCCCTTTTTGCCAACATTAGTGTTCCAACCCCTGAGTTAAACCTTTTTGACATAGGGCATCCATTCCCTAGTCGCCTTTTTGCCAACATTAGGGCTCCAATCCCTGAGTTGAGCATTTTAGACATAGGGCCTCCATTCCATGGTCGCCTTTTTTGCCAACATTAGGGCTCCAATCCCTGAGTTGAGACTTTTTAGACATAGGGCCTCCATTCCCTAGTCGCCTCTTTTGCCAACATTAGGGCTCCAATCCCTGAGTTGAGACTTTTTAGACATAGGGCCTCCATTCCCTAGTCGCCTCTTTTGCCAACATTAGGGCTCCAATCCCTGAGTTAAGCCTTTTTAGACATAGGGCCTCCATTCCCTATTCACTTTTCGCCAACATTAGGGCTCCAAACCCTGAGTTGAGCCTTTTTAGACATAGGGCCTCCATTCCCTGGTCGCCTTTTTTGCCAACATTAGGGCTCCAATCCCTGAGTTGAGACTTTTTAGACATAGGGCCTACATTCCCTAGTCGCCTCTTTTGCCAACATTAGGGCTCTAATCCCTGAGTTGAGCCTTTTTAGACATAGGCCTCCATTTCCTAGTCGCCTTTCGCCAACATTAGGGCTCCAATCCATGAGTTGAGTTTTTTAGACACAGGGTCTCCATTCCCTAGTCGCCTTTTTGCCAACATTAGGTCTCTGATCCCTGAGTTGAGCCTTTTAGACATAGGGCCTCCATTCCCTAGTCGCCTTTTTTGCCAACAATAGGGCTCCAATCCCTGAGTTTAGCCTTTTAGACATAGGGCCTCCATTCCCTAGTCGCCTCTTTTGCCAACATTAGGGCTCCAATCCCTGAGTAGAGCCTTTTTAGACATAGGGCCTCCCTTCCCTAGTCGGCTTTCACCAACATTAGGCCTCCAATCCCTAAGTTGAGCCTTTTAGACATAAAGCCTCTATTCCCTAATCGCCTTTTTGCCAACATTAGGGCTCCAATCCATGAGTTGAGTTTTTTAGACACAGGGTCTCCATTCCCTAGTCGCCTTTTTGCCAACATTAGGTCTCTGATCCCAGAGTTGAGCCTTTTAGACATAGGACCTCCATTCCCTAGTCGCCTTTTTTTCCAACAATAGGGCTCCAATCCCTGAGTTGAGCCTTTTAGACATAGGGCCTTCATTCCCTAGTCTCCTTTTTTCCAACATTAGGGCTCCAATCCCTGAGTTGAGCCTTTTAGATATAGGGCCTCCATTCCCTAGTTGCCCTTTTTGCCAACATTTGGGCTCTAATCCCTGTGTTCAACCTTTTAGACATAGGACTTTCATTCCCTAGTCACCTTTTTTCCAATATTAGTGCTCCAATCCCTGAGTTGAGCCTTTTAGACATAGGGTTTCCATTCCCTAGTCGCCTTTTTGCCAATATTAGGGCTCAATCCATGAGTTGAGCCTTTTAGAGATAGGGTTTTCATTCCCTAGTCGCCCTTTTTGCACACATTAGTGTTCCAACCCCTGAGTTGAACCTTTTTAGACATAGGGCCTCCATTCCCTAGTCTCCTTTTTGCCAACATTAGGGCTCCAATCCCTGAGTTTAGCCTTTTAGAAATAGGGTCTCCATTCCCTAGTCGCCTTTTTTGCCAACATTAGTGCTCTAACCCCTGAGTTGAGCCTTTTTAGACATAGGGCCTTCATTCCCTAGTCGCCTTTTTGCCATCATTTGGGCTCCAATCCCTGAGTAGAGCCTTTTAGACATAGGGCCTCCATTCCCTAGTCGCTTTTTTGCCAACATTTGGGCTCCAACCCCTGAGTTGAGCCTTTTTAGACATAGGGCCTCCATTCCCTAGTCGCCTTTTTGCCAACATTAGGGCTACAATCCCTGAGTTGAGCCTTTTAGACATAGGGCCTTCATTCCCTAGTCACCATTTTGCCAACATTTGGGCTTCAATCCCTGAGTTGAGCCTTTTAGACATAGGGCCTCCATTCCCTAGTCGCCTTTTTGCTAACATTAGTGCTCCAACCCTTGAGTTGAGCCTTTTTAGACATAGGGACTTCATTACCTAGTTGCCTTTTTGCCAATATTAGGGCTCCAATCACTGAGTTGAGCCTTTTAGACATAGGGTTTCCATTCCCTAGTCGCCCTTTTTGCCAACATTAGTGTTCCAACCCCTGAGTTGAACCTTTTTAGACATAGGGCCTCCATTCCCTAGTCTCCTTTTTGCCAACATTAGGGCTCCAATCCCTTAGTTGAGCCTTCTTAGACATAGGGCCTCCATTCCCTAGTCGCCTTTTTGCCATCATTAGGGCTCCAATTCCTGAGTAGAGCCTTTTAGACATAGGGCCTCCATTCCCTAGTCGTTTTTTTGCCAACATTTGGGCTCCAACCCATGAGTTGAGCCTTTTTAGACATAGGGCCTCCATTCCCTAATCGCCTTTTTTCCAACATTAGGACTCCAATCCCTGAGTTGAGCCTTTTAGACATAGGGCTTCCATTCCCTAATTGCCCTTTTTGCCAACATTAGGGCTCCAATCCCTGAGTTGTGCCTTTTAGACATAGGACGTTCATTCCCTAGTCACCTGTTTGCCAACATTAGGGCTCCAATCCCTGAGTTGAGCCTTTTAGAGATAGGGGTTTCATTCTCTAGTAGCCCTTTTTGCCAACATTAGTGTTCCAACCCCTGAGTTGAACCTTTTTAGACATAGGGCCTCCATTCCCTAGTCTCCTTTTTGCCAATATTAGGGCTCCAATCCCTGAGTTTAGCCTTTTAGACATAGGGCCTCCATTTCCTAGTCGCCTTTTTTGCCAACATTAGTGCTCTAACCCCTGAGTTGAGCCTTTTTAGACATAGGGCCTCCATTCCCTAGTCGCCTTTTTGCCATCATTAGGGCTCCAATCCCTGAGTAGAGCCTTTTAGACATAGGGCCTACATTCCCTAGTCGCCTCTTTTGCCAATATTAGGGCTCTAATCCCTGAGTTGAGCCTTTTTAGACATCGGGCCTCTATTCCCTAGTCGCCTATTGCCAACATTAGGGCTCCAATCCCTAAGTTGAGCCTTTTAGACATAGGACCTCCATTCTCTAGTCTCCTTTTTGACAACATTAGGGCTCCAATCCTTGAGGTGACCTTTTTAGACATAGGGTCTGCATTCCCTAGTCGCCTTTTTGCCAACATTATGGCTCTGATCTCTGAGTTGAGCCTTTTAGACATAGGGTCTCCATTCTTTAGTCACCTTTTTTGCCAACATTAGTGCTCCAACCCCTAAGTTGAGCCTTTTTAGACATAGGGCCTCCATTCCCTAGTCGCCTTTTTGCCAACATTAGGGCTCCAATCCCTGTGTTGAGCCTTTTAGACATAGTGCCGCCATTCCCTAGTAGCCAATTTTGCCAACACTAGTGCTCCAACCCCTGAGTTGAGCCTTTTTAGACATAGGGCCTCCATTCCCTAGTCGACTTTTTGCCAACATTAGGGCTCGAATCCCTCAGTTGAGCCTTTTAGACATAGTGCCGCCATCCCTAGTCGCCTTTTTTGCCAACATTAGGGCTCCAATCCCTGAGTTGAGCCTTTTAGACATAGGACCTCCATTCCTTAGTCGCCTTTTTTCCGAACATTAGGGCTCCAAACCCTGAGTTGAGCCTTTTTAGAAATAGAGCCTCCATTTTCTAGTCGCCTTTTTGCCAGCATTAGGGTTCTAATCCCTGAGTTGAGCCTTGTAGACATAGGGTCTCCATTCCCTAGTCGCCTTTTTTGCCAACATTAGAGCTCAAATCCCTGAGTTGAGCCTTTTAGACATAGGGCCTCCATTCACTAGTTGCCTTTTTTGCCAACATTAGGGATCCAAACCCTGAGTTGAGCCTTTTTAGACATAGGGCCTCCATTTCCTAGTCGCCTTTTTGCCAGCATTAGGGCTCCAATCCGTGAGTTGAGCCTTCTAGACATAGGGCCTCCATTCCCTAGTCGCCTTTTTTGCCAACATTAGGGCTCCAATCCCTGAGTTGAGACTTTTTAGACATAGGTCCTCCATTCCCTAGTCGCCTTTTTGCCAACATTAGGGCTCCAATCCCTGAGTTGAGCCTTGTAGACATAGGGCCTCCATTCCCTGGTCGCCTTTTTTGCCAACATTAGGGCTCCAATCCCTGAGTTGAGACTTTTTAGACATAGGGCCTACATTCCCTAGTCGCCTCTTTTGCCAACATTAGGGCTCTAATCCCTGAGTTGAGCCTTTTTAGACATAGGCCTCCATTTCCTAGTCGCCTTTCGCCAACATTAGGGCTCCAATCCCTGGGTTGAGCCTTTTAGACATAGAACCTCCATTCTCTAGTCGCCTTTTTGCCAACATTAGGGCTCCAATCCTTGAGGTGAGCTTTTTAGACATAGGGCCTCCATTCCCTAGTTGCCTTTTTGCCAACATTAGGACTCTGATCCTTGAGTTGAGCCTTTTAGACAAAGGGCCTCCATTCCCTATTCGCCTTTTTTGCCAACAATAGGGCTCCAATCCTTGTGTTGAGCCTTTTAGACATAGGGACTTCATTACCTAGTTGCCTTTTTGCCAATATTAGGGCTCCAATCACTGAGTTGAGCCTTTTAGACATAGGGTTTCCATTCCCTAGTCGCCCTTTTTGCCAACATTAGTGTTCCAACCCCTGAGTTGAACCTTTTTAGACATAGGGCCTCCATTCCCTAGTCTCCTTTTTGCCAACATTAGGGCTCCAATCCCTTAGTTGAGCCTTCTTAGACATAGGGCCTCCATTCCCTAGTCGCCTTTTTGCCATCATTAGGGCTCCAATTCCTGAGTAGAGCCTTTTAGACATAGGGCCTCCATTCCCTAGTCGTTTTTTTGCCAACATTTGGGCTCCAACCCATGAGTTGAGCCTTTTTAGACATAGGGCCTCCATTCCCTAATCGCCTTTTTTCCAACATTAGGACTCCAATCCCTGAGTTGAGCCTTTTAGACATAGGGCTTCCATTCCCTAATTGCCCTTTTTGCCAACATTAGGGCTCCAATCCCTGAGTTGTGCCTTTTAGACATAGGACGTTCATTCCCTAGTCACCTGTTTGCCAACATTAGGGCTCCAATCCCTGAGTTGAGCCTTTTAGAGATAGGGGTTTCATTCTCTAGTAGCCCTTTTTGCCAACATTAGTGTTCCAACCCCTGAGTTGAACCTTTTTAGACATAGGGCCTCCATTCCCTAGTCTCCTTTTTGCCAATATTAGGGCTCCAATCCCTGAGTTTAGCCTTTTAGACATAGGGCCTCCATTTCCTAGTCGCCTTTTTTGCCAACATTAGTGCTCTAACCCCTGAGTTGAGCCTTTTTAGACATAGGGCCTCCATTCCCTAGTCGCCTTTTTGCCATCATTAGGGCTCCAATCCCTGAGTAGAGCCTTTTAGACATAGGGCCTACATTCCCTAGTCGCCTCTTTTGCCAATATTAGGGCTCTAATCCCTGAGTTGAGCCTTTTTAGACATAGGGCCTCTATTCCCTAGTCGCCTATTGCCAACATTAGGGCTCCAATCCCTAAGTTGAGCCTTTTAGACATAGGACCTCCATTCTCTAGTCTCCTTTTTGACAACATTAGGGCTCCAATCCTTGAGGTGACCTTTTTAGACATAGGGTCTGCATTCCCTAGTCGCCTTTTTGCCAACATTATGGCTCTGATCTCTGAGTTGAGCCTTTTAGACATAGGGTCTCCATTCTTTAGTCACCTTTTTTGCCAACATTAGTGCTCCAACCCCTAAGTTGAGCCTTTTTAGACATAGGGCCTCCATTCCCTAGTCGCCTTTTTGCCAACATTAGGGCTCCAATCCCTGTGTTGAGCCTTTTAGACATAGGGTTTCCATTCCCTAGTCGCCAATTTTGCCAACACTAGTGCTCCAACCCCTGAGTTGAGCCTTTTTAGACATAGGGCCTCCATTCCCTAGTCGACTTTTTGCCAACATTAGGGCTCGAATCCCTCAGTTGAGCCTTTTAGACATAGTGCCGCCATCCCTAGTCGCCTTTTTTGCCAACATTAGGGCTCCAATCCCTGAGTTGAGCCTTTTAGACATAGGACCTCCATTCCTTAGTCGCCTTTTTTCCGAACATTAGGGCTCCAAACCCTGAGTTGAGCCTTTTTAGAAATAGAGCCTCCATTTTCTAGTCGCCTTTTTGCCAGCATTAGGGTTCTAATCCCTGAGTTGAGCCTTGTAGACATAGGGTCTCCATTCCCTAGTCGCCTTTTTTGCCAACATTAGAGCTCAAATCCCTGAGTTGAGCCTTTTAGACATAGGGCCTCTATTCACTAGTTGCCTTTTTTGCCAACATTAGGGATCCAAACCCTGAGTTGAGCCTTTTTAGACATAGGGCCTCCATTTCCTAGTCGCCTTTTTGCCAGCATTAGGGCTCCAATCCCTGAGTTGAGCCTTCTAGACATAGGGCCTCCATTCCCTAGTCGCCTTTTTTGCCAACATTAGGGCTCCAATCCCTGAGTTGAGACTTTTTAGACATAGGTCCTCCATTCCCTAGTCGCCTTTTTGCCAACATTAGGGCTCCAATCCCTGAGTTGAGCCTTGTAGACATAGGGCCTCCATTCCCTGGTCGCCTTTTTTGCCAACATTAGGGCTCCAATCCCTGAGTTGAGACTTTTTAGACATAGGGCCTACATTCCCTAGTCGCCTCTTTTGCCAACATTAGGGCTCTAATCCCTGAGTTGAGCCTTTTTAGACATAGGCCTCCATTTCCTAGTCGCCTTTCGCCAACATTAGGGCTCCAATCCCTGGGTTGAGCCTTTTAGACATAGAACCTCCATTCTCTAGTCGCCTTTTTGCCAACATTAGGGCTCCAATCCTTGAGGTGAGCTTTTTAGACATAGGGCCTCCATTCCCTAGTTGCCTTTTTGCCAACATTAGGACTCTGATCCTTGAGTTGAGCCTTTTAGACAAAGGGCCTCCATTCCCTATTCGCCTTTTTTGCCAACAATAGGGCTCCAATCCTTGTGTTGAGCCTTTTAGACATAGGGCCTTCATTCCCTAGTCGCCTTTTTGCCAACATTAGGGCTCCAATCACTGAGTTGAGCCTTTTAGACATATGGCCTCCATTCCCTAGTCGCCAATTTTGCCAACACTAGTGCTCCAACCCCTGAGTTGAGCCTTTTTAGACATAGGGCCTCCATTCCCTAGTCGCCTTTTTGCCAACATTAGGGCTCCAATCCCTGAGTTGAGCCTTTTAGACATAGCGCCGCCATCCCTAGTCGCCTTTTTTGCCAACATTAGGGCTCCAATCCCTGAGTTGAGACTTTTTAGACATAGGGCCTCCATTCCTAGTCGGCTTTTTGCCATCATTAGGGCTCCAATCCCTGAGTTGAGCCTTTTAGACATAGGGCCTCCATTCCCTAGTCGCCTTTTTGCCAGCATTAGGGCTCCAATCCCTGAGTTGAGCCTTGTAGACATAGGGCCTCCATTCCCTGGTCGCCTTTTTGCCAACATTAGGGCTCCAATCCCTGAGTTAAGCCTTTTTAGACATAGGGCCTCCATTCCCTATTCGCTTTTCGCCAACATTAGGGCTCCAATCCCTGAGTTGAGCATTTTAGACATAGGACCTCCATTCTCTAGTCGCCTTTTTGCCAACATTAGGGCTCCAATCCCTGAGGTGAGCTTTTTAGACATAGGGTCTGCATTCCCTAGTCGCCTTTTGCCAACATTATGGCTCTGATCTCTGAGTTGAGCCTTTTAGACATAGGGCCTCCATTCCCTAGTCACCTTTTTTGCCAACATTAGTGCTCCAACCCCTAAGTTGAGCCTTTTTAGACATAGGGCCTCCATTCCCTAGTCACCTTTTTGCCAACATTAGGGCTCCACACCCTGAGTTGAGCCTTTTAGACATAGGGTTTCCATTCCCTAGTCGCCCTTTTTGCCAACATTAGTGTTCCAACCCCTGAGTTGAACCTTTTTGACATAGGGCCTCCATTCCCTAGTCGCCTTTTTGCCAACATTAGGGCTCCAATCCCTGAGTTGAGCCTTTTAGACATAGGGCCTCCATTCCTTGGTCGCCTTTTTTGCCAACATTAGGGCTCCAATCCCTGAGTTGAGACATTTTAGACATAGGGCCTCCATTCCCTAGTCGCCTCTTTTGCCAACATTAGGGCTCCAATCCCTGAGTTGAGCCTTTTTAGACATAGGGCCTCCATTCCCTATTCGCTTTTCGCCAACATTAGGGCTCCAATCCCTGAGTTGAGCCTTTTATACATAGGACCTCCATTCTCTAGTCGCCTTTTTGCCAACATTAGGGCTCCAATCCTTGAGGTGAGATTTTTAGACATAGGGTCTGCATTCCCTAGTCGCCTTTTTGCCAACATTAGGGCTCTGATCTCTAAGTTGAGCCTTTTAGATATAGGGCCGCCATTCCCTAGTCACCTTTTTTGCCAACATTAGTGCTCCAACCCCTAAGTTGAGCCTTTTTAGACATAGGGCTTCCATTCCCTAGTCGCCTTTTTGCCAACATTAGGGCTCCAATCCCTGAGTTGAGCCTTTTAGACATAGCGTCTCCATTCCCTAGTCGCTTTTTTTGCCAACATTAGGGCTCCAATCCCTGAGTTGAAACTTTTTAGACATAGGGCCTCCATTTCTAGTCGCCTTTTTGACAACATTAGGGCTTCAATCCTTGAGGTGAGCTTTTTAGACATAGGGTCTGCATTCCCTAGTCGCCTTTTTGCCAACATTAGGGCTCTGATCTCTGAGTTGAGCCTTTTAGACATAGGGCCTCCATTCCCTAGTCACCTTTTTGCCAACATTAGTTCTCCAAACCCTAAGTTGAGCCTTTTTAGACATAGGGCCTCCATTCCCTAGTCGCCTTTTTGCCAACATTAGGGCTTCAATCCCTGAGTTGAGCCTTTTAGACATAGCGCCTCCATTCCATAGTCGCCTTTTTTGCCAACATTAGGGCTCCAATCCCTGAGTTGAAACTTTTTAGACATAGGGCCTCCATTCCTAGTCGCCTTTTTGCCATAATTAGAGCTCCAATCCCTGAGTTGGGCCTTTTAGACATAGGGCCTCCATTCCTTAGTCGTCTTTTTGCCAACATTAGGGCTCCAAACCCTGAGTTGAGCCTTTTTAGACATAGGGCCTCCATTACCTAGTCGCCTTTTTTCCATCATTAGGGCTCTAATCCCTGAGTTGAGCCTTGTAGACATAGGGCCTCCATTCCCTAATCTCCTTTTTTGCCAACATTAGGGCACCAATCCCTGAGTTGAGACTTTTTAGACATAGGGCCTCCATTCCCTAGTCGCCTCTTTTGCCAACATTAGGGCTCCAATCCCTAAGTTGAGCCTGTTTAGACATAGGGCCTCCATTCCCTGGTCGCCTTTTTTGACAACATTAGGGCTCCAATCCCTGAGTTAAGACTTTTTAGACATAGGGCCTTCATTCCCTAGTCGCCTCTTTTGCAAACATTAGGGCTTCAATCCCTGAGTTGAGCCTTTTTAGACATAGGGCCTTCATTCCCTAGTCGCTTTTCGCCAACATTAGGGCTCCAATCCCTGAGTTGAGCCTTTTAGACATAGGACCTCCATTTTCTAGTCGTCTTTTTGCCAACATTAGGGCTTCAATCCTTGAGGTAAGCTTTTTAGACATAGGGTCTGCATTCCCTAGTCGCCTTTTTGCCAACATTAGGGCTCTGATCTCTGAGTTGAGCCTTTTAGACATAGGGCCTCCATTTCCTAGTCACGTTTTTCGCCAACATTAGTGCTCCAACCCCTAAGTTGAGCCTTTTTAGACATAGGGCCTCGATTCCATTGTCCCCTTTTTGCCATTATTAGGGCTCCAATCCCTGAGTTGAGCCTTTTAGACATAGCGCCTCCATTCCCTAGTCGCCGTTTTTGCCAAGAATAGGGCTCCAATCCCTGAGTTGAGTCTTTTTAGACATAGGGCCTTCATTACCTAGTCGCCTTTTTGCCATCATTTGGGCTCCAATCCCTGAGTTGAGCCTTTTTAGACATAGGGCCTCCATTCCGTAGTCGCTTTTTGCCAACATTAGGGCTCCGATCCCTGAGTTGAGCCTTTTTAGACATAGGGCCTCCATTCACTAGTCGCTTTTTACCAACATCAGGGCTTCAATCCCTGAGTTGAGCCTTTTTAGACATAGAGTCTCCATTCCCTAGTCTCTTTTTGCCAACATTAGGGCTCCAATCCCTGAGTTGAGTATTTTTAGACATAGGTCCTCCATTCCCTAGTCGCTTTTTGCCAATATTAGGGCTCCAATCCCTGCGTTAAGCCTTTTTAGACATAGAGCCTCCATTCCCTATTCGCCTTTTTGCCAACATTAGGGCTCCAATCCCTGAGTTGAGCCGTTTTAGACATAGGGCCTTCATTCCCTAGTCGCCATTTTGCCAATATTAGGGCTCCAATCCCGGACTTTAGCCTTTTAGTCATAGGGCCTCCATTCCTTAGTCGTCTTTTTGCCAACATTAGGGCTCCAATCTCTGAGTTGAGCCTTTTTAGACATAGGGCCTCCATTCCCTAGTCGCCTTTTTGCCATCATTAGGGTTCTAATCCCTGAGTAGAGCCTTTTAGACATAGGGCCTCCATTCCCTGGTCGCCTTTTTTTGCCAACATTGGGGCTCCAATCCCTGAGTTAAGCCTTTAGACATAGGGCCTCCATTCCTTAGTCGCCTATTTTGCCAACATTAGGGTTCCAATCCCTGAGTTGAGCCTTTTTAGACATAGGGCCTCCATTCCCTAGTCGCCTTTTTGCCATCATTAAGGCTCCAATCCCTGAGTAAAGCCTTTTAGACATAGGGCCTCCATTCCCTAGTCGCTTTTTTGCCAACATTTGGGCTCCAACCCCTGAGTTGAGCCTTTTTAGACATAGGGCCTCCATTCCCTAGTCGCCTTTTTGCCAACATTAGGGCTCCAATCCCTGAGTTGAGCCTTTTAGATATAGGGCCTTCATTCCCTAGTCACCATTTTGCCAACATTTGGGCTTCAATCCCTGAGTTGAGTCTTTTAGACATAGGGCCTCCATTCCATAGTCGCTTTTTTTGCCAACATTAGTGCTCCAACCCTTGAGTTGAGCCTTTTTAGACATAGGGCCTTCATTACCTAGTTGCCTTTTTGCCAATATTAGGACTCCAATCCCTGAGTTGAGCCTTTTAGACATATGGTTTCCATTCCCTTGTCGCCCTTTTTGCCAACATTAGTGTTCCAACCCCAGAGTTGAACCTTTTTAGACATAGGGCCTCCATTCCCTAGTCTCCTTTTTGCCAACATTAGAGCTCTAATCCCTGAGTTTAGCCTTTTAGACATTGGGCCTCCATTCCCTAGTCGCCTCTTGTTTCCCACATTAGGGCTCCAATCCCTGAGTTGAGCCTTTTTAGACATAGGGCCTCCATTCCCTAGTCGCCTTTCACCAACATTAGGCCTCCAATCCCTGAGTTGAGCATTTTAGACATAAAGCCTCTATTCCCTAATCGCCTTTTTGCCAACATTAGGGCTCCAATCCCTGAGTTGAGCCTTTTAGACATAGGGCCTCCATTCCCTGGTCGCCTTTTTTGCCAACATTAGGGCTCCAATCCCTGAGTTGAGACATTTTAGACATAGGGCCTCCATTCCCTAGTCGCCTCTTTTGCCAACATTAGCGCTCCAATCCCTGAGTTGAGCCTTTTTAGACATAGGGCCTCCATTCCCTATTCGCTTTTCGCCAACATTAGGGCTCCAATTCCTGAGTTGAGCCTTTTAGACATAGGACCTCCATTCTCTAGTCGCCTTTTTGCCAACATTAGGGCTCCAATCCTTGAGGTGAGATTTTTAGACATAGGGTCTGCATTCCCTAGTCGCCTTTTTGCCAACATTAGGGCTCTGATCTCTGAGTTGAGCCTTTTAGACATAGGGCCTTCATTCCCTAGTCACCTTTTTTGCCAACATTAGTGCTCCAACCCCTAAGTTGAGCCTTTTCAGACATAGGGCTTCCATTCCCTAGTCGTCTTTTTGCGAACATTAGGGCTCCAATCCCTGAGTTGAGCCTTTTAGACATAGCGTCTCCATTCCCTAGTCGCTTTTTTTGCCAACATTAGGGCTCCAATCCCTGAGTTGAAACTTTTTAGACATAGGGCCTCCATTTCTAGTTGCCTTTTTGCCAACATTAGGGCTTCAATCCTTGAGGTGAGCTTTTTAGACATAGGGTCTGCATTCCCTAGTCGCCTTTTTGCCAACATTAGGGCTCTGATCTCTGAGTTGAGCCTTTTAGACATAGGGCCTCCATTCCCTAGTCACCTTTTTGCCAACATTAGTTCTCCAACCCCTAAGTTGAGCATTTTTAGACATAGGGCCTCCATTCCCTAGTCGCCTTTTTGCCAACATTAGGGCTCCAATCCCTGAGTTGTGCCTTTTAAACATAGCGCCTCCATTCCATAGTCGCCTTTTTTGCCAACATTAGGGCTCCAATCCCTGAGTTGAAACTTCTTAGACATAGGGCCTTCATTCCTAGTCGCCTTTTTGCCATAATTAGAGCTCCAATCCCTGAGTTGGGCCTTTTAGACATAGGGACTCCATTCCTTAGTCGCCTTTTTTGCAAACATTAGGGCTCCAAACCCAGAGTTGAGCCTTTTTAGACATAGGGCCTCCATTACCTAGTCGCCTTTTTTCCAACATTAGGGCTCTAATCCCTGATTTGAGCCTTGTAGACATAGGGCCTCCATTCCCTAATCTCATTTTTTACCAATATTAGGGCACCAATCCCTGAGTTGAGACTTTTTAGACATAGGGCCTCCATTCCCTAGTTGCCTCTTTTGCCAACATTAGGGCTCCAATCCCTAAGTTGAGCCTGTTTAGACATAGGGCCTCCATTCCCTGGTCGCCTTTTTTGACAACATTAGGGCTCCAATCTTTGAGTTAAGACTTTTTAGACATAGGGCCTTCATTCCCTAGTTGCCTCTTTTGCCAACATTAGGGCTCCAATCCCTGAGTTGAGCCTTTTTAGACATAGGGCCTCCATTCCCTAGTCGCTATTCGCCAACATTAGGGCTCCAATCCCTGAGTTGAGCCTTTTAGACATAGGACCTCTATTTTCTAGTCGTCTTTTTGCCAACATTAGGGCTTCAATCCTTAAGGTGAGCTTTTTAGACATAGGGTCTGCATTCCCTAGTCGCCTTTTTGCCAACATTAGGGCTCTGATCTCTGAGTTGAGCCTTTTAGACATAGGGCCTCCATTCCCTAGTCACCTTTTTCGCCAACATTAGTGCTCCAACCCCTAAGTTGAGCCTTTTTAGACATAGGGCCTCCATTCCCTAGTCGCTTTTCGCCAACATTAGGGCTCCAATCCCTGAGTTGAGCCTTTTAGACATAGGAACCCCATTTTCTAGTCGTCTTTTTGCCAACATTAGGGCTTCAATCCTTGAGGTGAGCTTTTTAGACATAGGGTCTGCATTCCCTAGTCGCCTTTTTGCCAACATTAGGGCTCTGATCTCTGAGTTGAGCCTTTTAGACATAGGGCCTCCATTCCCTAGTCACCTTTTTTCGCCAACATTAGTGCTCCAACCCCTAAGTTGAGCCTTTTTAGACATAGGGCCTCCATTCCATTGTCCCCTTTTTGCCAACATTAGGGCTCCAATCCCTGAGTTGAGCCTTTTAGAAATAGCGTCTCCATTCCCTAGTCGCCTTTTTTGCCAAGAATAGGGCTCCAATCCCTGAGTTGAGTCTTTTTAGACATAGGGCCTTCATTACCTAGTCGCCTTTTTGCCAACATTAGGGCTCCAATCCCTTAGTTGAGCCTTTTTAGACATAGGGCCACCATTCCGTAGTCGCTTTTTGCCAAAATTAGGGCTCCAATCCCTGAGTTGAGCCTTTTTAGACATAGGGCCTCCATTCACTAGTCGCTTTTTACCAACATCAGGTCTTCAATCCCTGAGTTGAGCCTTTTTAGACATAGAGTCTCCATTCCCTAGTCTCTTTTTGCCAACATTAGGGCTCCAATCCCTGAGTTGAGTTTTTTTAGACATAGGTCCTCCATTCCCTAGTCGCTTTTTGCCAATATTAGGGCTCCAATCCCTGAGTTAAGCCTTTTTAGACATAGAGCCTCCATTCCCTATTCACCTTTTTGCCAACATTAGGGCTCCAATCCCTGAGTTGAGCCGTTTTAGACATAGGGCCTTCATTCCCTAGTCGCCATTTTGCCAATATTAGGGCTCCAATCCCTGACTTGAGCCTTTTAGTCATAGGGCCTCCATTCCTTAGTCGTCTTTTTGCCAACATTAGGGCTCCAATCTCTGAGTTGAGCCTTTTTAGACATAGGGCCTCCATTCCCTAGTCGCCTTTTTGCCATCATTAGGGTTCTAATCCCTGAGTAGAGCCTTTTAGACATAGGGCCTCCATTCCCTGGTCGCCTTTTTTGCCAACATTGGGGCTCCAATCCCTGAGTTAAGCCTTTAGACATAGGGCCTCCATTCCTTTGTCGCCTATTTTGCCAACATTAGGGTTCCAATCCCTGAGTTGAGCCTTTTTAGACATAGGGTCTCCATTCCCTAGTCGCCTTTTTGCCATCATTAAGGCTCCAATCCCTGAGTAGAGCCTTTTAGACACAGGGCCTCCATTCCCTAGTCGCTTTTTTGCCAACATTTGGGCTCCAACCCCTGAGTTGAGCCTTTTTAGACATAGGGCCTCCATTCCCTAGTCACCTTTTTGCCAACATTAGGGCTCCAATCCCTGAGTTGAGCCTTTTAGATATAGGGCCTTCATTCCCTAGTCACCATTTTGCCAACATTTGGGCTTCAATCCTTGAGTTGAGCCTTTTTAGACATAGGGCCTTCATTACCTAGTTGGCTTTTTGCCAATATTAGGACTCCAATCCCTGAGTTGAGCCTTTTAGACATAGGGTTTCCATTCCCTAGTCGCCCTTTTTGCCAACATTAGTGTTCCAACCCCTGAGTTGAACCTTTTTATACATAGGGCCTCCATTCCCTAGTCTCCTTTTTGCCAACATTAGAGCTCTAATCCCTGAGTTTAGCCTTTTAGACATAGGGCCTCCATTCCCTAGTCGCCTCTTTTGCCCACATTAGGGCTCCAATCCCTGAGTTGAGCCTTTTTAGACATAGGGCCTCCATTCCCTAGTCGCCTTTCACCAACATTAGGCCTCCAATCCCTGAGTTGAGCCTTTTAGACATAAAGCCTCTATTCCCTAGTCGTCTTTTTGCCAATATTAGGGCTCCAATCCCTGAGTTGAGCCTTTTAGACATAGGGCCTCCATTCCCTGGTCGTCTTTTTTGCCAACATTAGGGCTCCAATCCCTGAGTTGAGCCTTTTTAGACATAGGGCCTCCATTCCGTAGTCGCTTTTTGCCAACATTAGGGCTCCAATCCCTGAGTTGAGCCTTTTTAGACATAGGGCCTCCATTCACTAGTCACTTTTTTACAACATCAGGGCTTCAATCCCTGAGTTGAGCCTTTTTAGACATAGAGTCTCCATTCCCTAGTCTCTTTTTGCCAACATTAGGGCTCAAATCCCTGAGTTGAGCCTTTTTAGACAAAGGGCTTCCATTCCCTAGTCGCCTTTTTGCGAACATTAGGGCTCCAATCCCTGAGTTGAGCCTTTTAGACATAGCTTCTCCATTCCCTAGTCGCTTTTTTTGCCAACATTAGGGCTCCAATCCCTGAGTTGAAACTTTTTAGACATAGGGCCTCCATTTCTAGTTGCCTTTTTGCCGACATTAGGGCTTCAATCCTTGAGGTGAGTTTTTTAGACATAGGGTCTGCATTCCCTAGTCGCCTTTTTGCCAACATTAGGGCTCTGATCTCTGAGTTGAGCCTTTTAGACATAGGGCCTCCATTCCCTAGTCACCTTTTTGCCAACATTAGTTCTTCAACCCCTAAGTTGAGCCTTTTAGACATAGGGCCTCCATTCCCTAGTCGCCTTTTTGCCAACATTAGGGCTCCAATCCCTGAGTTGAGCCTTTTAAACATAGCGCCTCCATTCCATAGTCGCCTTTTTTGCTAACATTAGGGCTCCAATCCCTGAGTTGAAACTTTTTAGACATAGGGCCTCCATTCCTAGTCGCCTTTTTGCCATAATTAGAGCTCCAATCCCTGAGTTGGGCCTTTTAGACATAGGGCCTCCATTCCTTAGTCGCCTTTTTTGCCAACATTAGGGCTCCAAACCCTGAGTTGAGCCTTTTTAGACATAGGGCCTCCATTACCTAGTCGCCTTTTTTCCAACATTAGGGCTCTAATCCCTGAGTTAAGCCTTGTAGACATAGGGCCTCCATTCCCTAGTCGCCTCTTTTGCCAACATTAGGGCTCCAATCCCTAAGTTGAGCCTGTTTAGACATAGGGCCTCCATTCCCTGGTCGCCTTTTTTGACAACATTAGGGCTCTAATCCCTGAGTTAAGACTTTTTAGACATAGGGCCTTCATTCCCTAGTCGCCTCTTTTGCCAACATTAGGGCTCCAATCCCTGAGTTGAGCCTTTTTAGACATAGGGCCTCCATTCCCTAGTCGCTTTTCGCCAACATTAGGGCTCCAATCCCTGAGTTTAGCCTTTTAGACATAGGACCTCTATTTTCTAGTCGTCTTTTTGCCAACATTAGGGCTTCAATCCTTGAGGTGAGCTTTTTAGACATAGGGTCTGCATTCCCTAGTCGCCTTTTTGCCAACATTAGGGCTCTAATATCTGAGTTGAGCCTGTTAGACATAGGGCCTCCATTCCTTAGTCACCTTTTTCGCCAACATTAGTGTTCCAACCCCTAAGTTGAGCCTTTTTAGACATAGGGCCTCCATTCCCTAGTCGCTTTTCGCCAACATTAGGGCTCCAATCCTTGAGTTGAGCCTTTTAGACATAGGAACCCCATTTTCTAGTCGTCTTTTTGCCAACATTAGGGCTTCAATCCTTGAGGTGAGCTTTTTAGACATAGGGTCTGCATTCCCTAGTCGCCTTTTTGCCAACATTAGGGCTCTGATCTCTGAGTTGAGCCTTTTAGACATAGGGCCTCCATTCCCTAGTCACCTTTTTCTCCAACATTAGTGCTCCAACCCCTAAGTTGAGCCTTTTTAGACATAGGGCCTCCATTCCATTGTCCCCTTTTTGCCAACATTAGGGCTCCAATCCCTGAGTTGAGCCTTTTAGACATAGCGTCTCCATTCCCTAGTCGCCTTTTTTGCCAAGAATAGGGCTCCAATCCCTGAGTTGAGTGTTTTTAGACATAGGGCCTTCATTACCTAGTCGCCTTTTTGCCATCATTAGGGCTCCAATCCCTGAGTTGAGCCTTTTTAGACATAGGGCCTCCATTCCGTAGTCGCTTTTTGCCAACATTAGGGCTCCAATCCCTGAGTTGAGCCTTTTTAGACATAGGGCCTCCATTTACTAGTCACTTTTTACCAACATCAGGTCTTCAATCCCTGAGTTGAGCCTTTTTAGACATAGAGTCTCCATTCCCTAGTCTCTTTTTGCCAACATTAGGGCTCCAATCCCTGAGTTGAGTTTTTTTAGACATAGGTCCTCCATTCCCTAGTCGCTTTTTGCCAATATTAGGGCTCCAATCCCTGAGTTAAGCCTTTTTAGACATAGAGCCTCCATTCCCTATTCACCTTTTTGCCAACATTAGGGCTCCAATCCCTGAGTTGAGCCGTTTTAGACATAGGGCCTTCATTCCCTAGTCGCCATTTTGCCAATATTAGGGCTCCAATCCCTGACTTGAGCCTTTTAGTCATAGGGCTCCATTCCTTAGTCGTCTTTTTGCCAACATTAGGGCTCCAATCTCTGAGTTGAGCCTTTTTAGACATAGGGCCTCCATTCCCTAGTCGCCTTTTTGCCATCATTAGGGTTCTAATCCCTGAGTAGAGCCTTTTAGACATAGGGCCTCCATTCCCTGGTCGCCTTTTTTGCCAACATTGGGGCTCCAATCCCTGAGTTAAGCCTTTAGACATAGGGCCTCCATTCCTTTGTCGCCTATTTTGCCAACATTAGGGTTCCAATCCCTGAGTTGAGCCTTTTTAGACATAGGGTCTCCATTCCCTAGTCGCCTTTTTGCCAACATTAAGGCTCCAATCCCTGAGTAGAGCCTTTTAGACATAGGGCCTCCATTCCCTAGTCGCTTTTTTGCCAACATTTGGGCTCCAACCCCTGAGTTGAGCCTTTTTAGACATAGGGCCTCCATTCCCTAGTCGCCTTTTTGCCAACATTAGGGCTCCAATCCCTGAGTTGAGCCTTTTAGATATAGGGCCTTCATTCCCTAGTCACCATTTTGCCAACATTTGGGCTTCAATCCCTGAGTTGAGCCTTTTAGACATAGGGCCTCCATTCCATAGTCGCCTTTTTTGCCAACATTATTGCTCCAACCCTTGAGTTGAGCCTTTTTAGACATAGGGCCTTCATTACCTAGTTGCCTTTTTGCCAATATTAGGACTCCAATCCCTGAGTTGAGCCTTTTAGACATAGGGTTTCCATTCCCTAGTCGCCCTTTTTGCCAACATTAGTGTTCCAACCCCTGAGTTGAACCTTTTTAGACATAGGGCCTCCATTCCCTAGTCTCCTTTTTTCCAACATTAGAGCTCTAATCCCTGAGTTTAGCCTTTTAGACATAGGGCCTCCATTCCCTAGTCGCCTCTTTTGCTCACATTAGGGCTCCAATCCCTGAGTTGAGCCTTTTTAGACATAGGGCCTCCATTCCCTAGTCGCCTTTCACCAACATTAGGCCTCCAATCCCTGAGTTGAGCCTTTTAGACATAAAGCCTCTATTCCCTAGTCGTCTTTTTGCCAATATTAGGGCTCCAATCCCTGAGTTGAGCCTTTTAGACATATGGCCTCCATTCCCTGGTCGCCTTTTTTGCCAACATTAGGGCTCCAATCCCTGAGTTGAGCCTTTTTAGACATAGGGCCTCCATTCCGTAGTCGCTTTTTGCCAACATTAGGGCTCCAATCCCTGAGTTGAGCCTCTTTAGACATAGGGCCTCCATTCACTAGTCACTTTTTTCCAACATCAGGGTTTCAATCCCTGAGTTGAGCCTTTTTAGACATAGAGTCTCCATTCACTAGTCTCTTTTTGCCAACATTAGGGCTCCAATCCCTGAGTTGAGCATTTTTTGACATAGGTCCTCCATTCCCTAGTCGTTTTTTGCCAATATTAGGGCTCCAATCCCTTAGTAGAGCCTTTTTAGACATAGAGCCTCCATTCCCTATTCGCCTTTTTGCCAACATTAGGGCTCCAATCCCTGAGTTGAGCCTTTTTAGACATAGGGCCTCCATTCCCTAGTCGCTTTTTTGCCAACATTTGAGCTCCAACCCCCGAGTTGAGACTTTTTAGATATAGGGCCTCCATTTCCTAGTCGCCCTTTTTGCCAACATTAGTGTTCCAACCCCTGAGTTGAACCTTTTTGACATAGGGTCTCCATTCCCTAGTCGCCTTTTTGCCAACATTAGGGCTCCAATCCCTGAGTTGAGCCTTTTAGACATAGGGCCTTCATTCCCTAGTCACCATTTTGCCAAAATTTGGGCTTCAATCCCTGAGTTGAGCCTTTTAGACATAGGGCCTCCATTCCATAGTCGCCTTTTTTGCCAACATTAGTGCTCCAACCCTTGAGTTGAGCCTCTTTAGACATAGGGCCTCCATTCCCTAGTCTTTTTTTTGCCAACATTAGAGCTCTAATCCCTGAGTTTAGCCTTTTAGACATAGGGCCTCCATTCCCTAGTCGCCTCTTTTGCCAACATTAGAGCTCTAATCCCTGAGTTTAGCCTTTTAGACATAGGGCCTCCATTCCCTAGTCGCCTCTTTTGCTCACATTAGGGCTCCAATCCCTGAGTTGAGCCTTTTTAGACATAGGGCCTCCATTCCCTAGTCGCCTTTCACCAACATTAGGCCTCCAATCCCTGAGTTGAGCCTTTTAGACATAAATCCTCTATTCCCTAGTCGTCTTTTTGCCAATATTAGGGCTCCAATCCCTGAGTTGAGCCTTTTAGACATATGGCCTCCATTCCCTGGTCGCCTTTTTTGCCAACATTAGGGCTCCAATCCCTGAGTTGAGCCTTTTTAGACATAGGGCCTCCATTCCGTAGTCGCTTTTTGCCAACATTAGGGCTCCAATCCCTGAGTTGAGCCTCTTTAGACATAGGGCCTCCATTCACTAGTCACTTTTTTCCAACATCAGGGCTTCAATCCCTGAGTTGAGCCTTTTTAGACATAGAGTCTCCATTCCCTAGTCTCTTTTTGCCAACATTAGGGCTCCAATCCCTGAGTTGAGCATTTTTTGACATAGGTCCTCCATTCCCTAGTCGTTTTTTGCCAATATTAGGGCTCCAATCCCTTAGTAGAGCCTTTTTAGACATAGAGCCTCCATTCCCTATTCGCCTTTTTGCCAACATTAGGGCTCCAATCCCTGAGTTGAGCCGTTTTAGACATAGGGCCTTCATTCCCTAGTCGCCATTTTGCCAATATTAGGGCTCCAATCCCTGACTTGTGCCTTTTAGTCATAGGGCCTCCATTCCTTAGTCGTCGTTTTGCCAACATTAGGGCTCCAATCTCTGAGTTGAGCCTTTTTAGACATAGAGCCTCCATTCCCTAGTCGCCTTTTTGCCATCATTAGGGTTCTAATCCCTGAGTAAAGCCTTTTAGACATAGGGCCTCCATTCCCTGGTTGCCTTTTTTGCCAACATTGGGGCTCCAATCCCTGAGTTAAGCCTTTAGACATAGGGCCTCCATTCCTTAGTCGCCTATATTGCCAACATTAGGGTTCCAATCCCTGAGTTGAGCCTTTTTAGACATAGGGCCTCCATTCCCTAGTCGCCTTTTTGCCATCATTAAGGCTCCAATCCCTGAGTAGAGCATTTTAGACATAGGGCCTCCATTCCCTAATCGCTTTTTTGCCAACATTTGAGCTCCAACCCCCGAGTTGAGACTTTTTAGATATAGGGCCTCCATTTCCTAGTCGCCCTTTTTGCCAACATTAGTGTTCCAACCCCTGAGTTGAACCTTTTTGACATAGGGTCTCCATTCCCTAGTCGCCTTTTTGCCAACATTAGGGCTCCAATCCCTGAGTTGAGCCTTTTAGACATAGGGCCTTCATTCCCTAGTCACCATTTTGCCAAAATTTGGGCTTCAATCCCTGAGTTGAGCCTTTTAGACATAGGGCCTCCATTCCATAGTCGCCTTTTTTGCCAACATTAGTGCTCCAACCCTTGAGTTGAGCCTCTTTAGACATAGGGCCTCCATTCCCTAGTCTTTTTTTTGCCAACATTAGAGCTCTAATCCCTGAGTTTAGCCTTTTAGACATAGGGCCTCCATTCCCTAGTCGCCTCTTTTGCCAACATTAGGGCTCCAATCCCTGAGTTGAGACTTTTTAGACATAGGGCCTCCATTCCCTAGTCGCTTTTCGCCAACATTAGGGCTCCAATCCCTGAGTTGAGCCTTTTAGACATAGGACCTCCATTCTCTAGTCGCCGTTTTGCCAATATTAGGGCTCCAATCCTTGAGGTGAGCTTTTTAGACATAGGGTCTGCATTCCCTAGTCACCTTTTTGCCAACATTAGGGCTCTGATCTCTGAGTTGAGCCTTTTAGACATAGGGCCTCCATTCCCTAGTCACCTTTTTTGCCAACATTAGTGCTCCAACCCCTAAGTTGAGCCTTTTTAGACATAGGGCCTCCATTCCCTAGTCGCCTTTTTGCCAACATTAGGGCTCCAATCCCTGAGTTGAGCCTTTTAGACATAGCACCTCCATTCCCTAGTCGCCTTTTTTGCCAACATTAGGGCTCCAATCCCTGAGTTGAAACTTTTTAGACATAGGTCCTCCATTCCTAGTCGCCTTTTTGCCATCATTAGGGCTCCAATCCCTGAGTTAGGCCTTTTAGACATAGGGCCTCTATTCCTTAGTCGCCTTTTTTGCCAACATTTAGGGCTCCAAACCCTGAGTTGAGCCTTTTTAGACATAGGGCCTCCATTACCTAGTCGCCTTTTTTCAAACATTAGGGCTCTAATCCCGGAGTTGAGCCTTGTAGACATAGGGCCGCTATTCCCTAATCGCCTTTTTTGCCAATATTAGGGCTCAAATCCCTGAGTTGAGACTTTTTAGACACAGGGCCTCCATTCCCTAGTCGCCTCTTTTGCCAACATTAGGGCTCCAATCCTTGAGTTGAGCCTTTTTAGACATAGAGCCTCCATTCCCTAGTCGCCTTTCGCCAACATTAGGGTTCTAATCCTTGAGTTGAGCCTTTTAGACATAGGACCTCCATTCTCTAGTCTCCTTTAAGCCAACATTAGGGCACCAATCCTTGAGGTGAGCTTTTAAGACATAGGGCCTCCATTCCCTAGTCGCCTTTTGCCAACATTAGGGCTCTGATCCCTGAGTTGAGCCTTTTAGAAATAGGGCCTCCATTCCCTAGTCGCCTTTTTTGCCAAGAATAGGGCTCCAATCCCTGAGTTGAGCCTTTTTAGACATAGGGCCTTCATTACCTAGTCGTCGTTTTACCAACATTAGGGCTCCAATCCCTGAGTTGAGCCTTTTAGACATAGGGCCTCCATTCCGTAGTCGCCTTTTTGCCAACATTATGGCTCCAATCCCTGAGTTGAGCCTTTTTAGACATAGGGCCTCAATTCCGTAGTCGCTTTTTGCCAACATTAGGGCTCCAATCCCTGAGTTGAGCCTTTTTAGACATAGGGCCTCCGTTCACTAGTCGCTTTTTTCCAACATTAGGGCTTCAATCCCTGAGTTGAGCCTTTTTAGACATAGAGTCTCCATTCCTTAGTCTCTTTTTGCCAACATTAGGGCTCCAATCCCTGAGTTGAGCATTTTTAGACATAGGGCCTCCATTCCCTAGTCGCTTTTTGCCAATATTAGGGCTCTAATCCCTGAGTTGAGCCTTTTTAGACATAGAGGCTCCATTCCTTAGTCGCCTTTTTGCCAACATTAGGGCTCCAATCCCTGAGTTGAGCCATTTTAGACATAAGGCCTTCATTCCCTAGTCGCCATTTTGCCAACATTAGGGCTCCAATCCCTGACTTGAGCCTTTTAGTCATAGGGCCTCCATTCCTTAGTCGTCTTTTTGCCAACATTAGGGCTCCAATCTCTGAGTTGATACTTTTTAGACATAGGGCCTCCATTCCCTAGTCGCCTTTTTGCCATCATTAGGGTTCTAATCCCTGAGTAGAGCCTTTTAGACATAGGGCCTCCATTCCCTGGTCGCCGTTTTTGCCAACATTAGGGCTCCAATCCCTGAGTTAAGCCTTAAAACATAGGGCCTCCATTCCTTAGTCGCCTATTTTGCCAACATTAGGGTTCCAATCCCTGAGTTGAGCCTTTTTAGACATAGGGCCTCCATTCCCTAGTCGCCTTTTTGCAATCATTAGGGCTCCAATACCTGAGTAGAGCCTTTTAGATATAGGGCCTCCTTTCCCTACTCGCCTTTTTTGCCAACATTAGGGCTCCAACCCCTGAGTTGAGCCTTTTTAGACATAGGGCCTCCATTCCCTAGTCGCCTTTTTGCCAACATTAGGGCTCTTACCCTTGAGTTGAGCCTTTTAGACGTAGGGCCTTCATTCCCTAGTCACCATTTTGCCAACATTTGGGATTCAATCCCTGAGTTGAGCCTTTTAGACATAGGGCCTCCATTCCCTAGTCGCCCTTTTTGCCAACATTAGTGTTCCAACCTCTGAGTTGAGCCTTTTTAGACATAGGGCCTCCATTCCCTAGTCGCCTTTTTGCCAACATTAGGGCTCCAATCCCTGAGTTGAGACTTTTAGACATAGGGCCTCCATTCCCTGGTCGCCCTTTTTGCCAACATTAGTGCTCAAACCCCTGAGTTGAGCCTTTTTAGACATAGGGCCTCCATTCCCTAGTTGCCTCTTTTGCCAACATTAGGGCTCCAATCCCTGAGTTGAGCCTTTTTAGACATAGGGCATCCATTCCCTAGTCTCCTTTCACCAACATTAGGGCTCCAATCCCTGAGTTAAGCCTTTTAGACATAGGGCCTCCATTCCCTAATCGCATTTTTGCCAACATTAGGGCTCCAAACCCTGAGTTGAGCTTTTTAGACATAGGGCCTCCATTCCCTAGTCGCCTTTTTGCCAACATTAGGTCTCCGATCCCTGAGTTGAGCCTTTTAGACATAGGACCTCCATTCTCTAGTTGCCTTTTTGCCAACATTAGGTCTCCAATCCTTGAGGTGAGCCTTTTAGACATAGGGCCTCCATTCCCTAGTCGCCTTTTTGCCAACATTAGGGCTCTGATCCCTGAGTTGAGCCTTTTAGACATAGGGCCTCCATTCCCTAGTTGCCTTTTTTGCCAACAATAGGTCTCCAATACCTGTGTTGAGCCTTTTAGACATAGGGACTTCATTCTCTGGTCGCCCTTTTTGCCAAAATTAGGGCTCCAATCCCTGAGTTGAGCCGTTTTAGCCATAAGGCCTTCATTCCCTAGTCGCCATTTTGCCAACATTAGGGCTCCAATCCCTGACTTGAGCCTTTTAGTCATAGGGCCTCCATTCCTTAGTCGTCTTTTTGCCAACATTAGGGCTGAAATCTCTGAGTTGATACTTTTTAGACATAGGGCCTCCATTCCCTAGTCGCCTTTTTGCCATCATTAGGGTTCTAATCCCTGAGTAGAGCCTTTTAGACATAGGGCCTCCATTCCCTGGTCGCCTTTTTTGCCAACATTAGGGCTCCAATCCTTGAGTTAAGCCTTTAAACATAGGGCCTCCATTCCTTAGTCGCCTATTTTGCCAACATTAGGGTTCCAATCTTTGAGTTGAGCCTTTTTAGACATAGGGCCTCCATTCCCTAGTCGCCTTTTTGCCATCATTAGGGCTCCAATACCTGAGTAGAGCCTTTTAGATATAGGGCCTCCTTTCCCTACTCGCCTTTTTTGCCAACATTAGGGCTCCAACCCCTGAGTTGAGCCTTTTTAGACATAGGGCCTCCATTCCCTAGTCGCCTTTTTGCCAACATTAGGGCTCTTACCCTTGAGTTGAGCCTTTTAGACGTAGGGCCTTCATTCCCTAGTCACCATTTTGCCAACATTTTGGGATTCAATCCCTGAGTTGAGCCTTTTAGACATAGGGCCTCCATTCCCTAGTCGCCCTTTTTGCCAACATTAGTGTTCCAACCTCTGAGTTGAGCCTTTTTAGACATAGGGCCTCCATTCCCTAGTCGTCTTTTTGCCAACATTAGGTCTCTGATCCCTGAGTTGAGCCTTTTAGACATAGGGCCTCCATTCCCTGGTCGCCCTTTTTGCCAACATTAGTGCTCCAACCCCTGAGTTGAGCCTTTTTAGACATAGGGCCTCCATTCCCTAGTCGCCTCTTTTGCCAACATTAGGGCTCCAATCCCTGAGTTGAGCCTTTTTAGACATAGGGCATCCATTCCCTAGTCTCCTTTCACCAACATTAGGGCTCCAATCCCTGAGTTAAGCCTTTTAGACATAGGGCCTCCATTCCCTAATCGCATTTTTGCCAACATTAGGGCTCCAAACCCTGAGTTGAGCTTTTTAGACATAGGGCCTCCATTCCCTAGTCGCCTTTTTGCCAACATTAGGTCTCTGATCCCTGAGTTGAGCCTTTTAGACATAGGACCTCCATTCTCTAGTCGCCCTTTTTGCCAACATTAGGGCTCCAAACCCTGAGTTGAGCTTTTTAGACATAGGGCCTCCATTCCCTAGTCGCCTTTTTGCCAACATTAGGGCTCCAATCCCTGAGTTGAGCCTTTTAGACATAGGGCCTCCATTCCCTGGTCGCCCTTTTTGCCAACATTAGTGCTCCAACCCCTGAGTTGAGCCTTTTTAGACATAGGGCCTCCATTCCCTAGTCGCCTCTTTTGCCAACATTAGGGCTCCAATCCCTGAGTTGAGCCTTTTTAGACATAGGGCATCCATTCCCTAGTCTCCTTTCACCAACATTAGGGCTCCAATCCCTGAGTTAAGCCTTTTAGACATAGGGCCTCCATTCCCTAATCGCATTTTTGCCAACATTAGGGCTCCAATCCCTGACTTGAGCCTTTTAGTCATAGGGCCTCCATTCCTTAGTCGTCTTTTTGCCAACATTAGGGCTGAAATCTCTGAGTTGATACTTTTTAGACATAGGGCCTCCATTCCCTAGTCGCCTTTTTGCCATCATTAGGGTTCTAATCCCTGAGTAGAGCCTTTTAGACATAGGGCCTCCATTCCCTGGTCGCCTTTTTTGCCAACATTAGGGCTCCAATCCCTGAGTTAAGACTTTAGACATAGGGCCTCCATTCCTTAGTCGCCTATTTTGCCAACATTAGGGTTCCAATCTTTGAGTTGAGCCTTTTTAGACATAGGGCCTCCATTCCCTAGTCGCCTTTTTGCCATCATTAGGGCTCCAATACCTGAGTAGAGCCTTTTAGATATAGGGCCTCCTTTCCCTACTCGCCTTTTTTGCCAACATTAGGGCTCCAACCCCTGAGTTGAGCCTTTTTAGACATAGGGCCTCCATTCCCTAGTCGCCTTTTTGCCAACATTAGGGCTCTTACCCTTGAGTTGAGCCTTTTAGACGTAGGGCCTTCATTCCCTAGTCACCATTTTGCCAACATTAGTGTTCCAACCTCTGAGTTGAGCCTTTTTAGACATAGGGCCTCCATTCCCTAGTCGCCTTTTTGCCAACATTAGGGCTCCAATCCCTGAGTTGAGCCTTTTAGACATAGGGCCTCCATTCCCTGGTCGCCCTTTTTGCCAACATTAGTGCTCCAACCCCTGAGTTGAGCCTTTTTAGACATAGGGCCTCCATTCCCTAGTCGCCTCTTTTGCCAACATTAGGGCTCCAATCCCTGAGTTGAGCCTTTTTAGACATAGGGCATCCATTCCCTAGTCTCCTTTCACCAACATTAGGGCTTCAATCCCTGAGTTAAGCCTTTTAGACATAGGGCCTCCATTCCCTAATCGCATTTTTGCCAACATTAGGGCTCCAAACCCTGAGTTGAGCTTTTTAGACATAGGGCCTCCATTCCCTAGTCGCCTTTTTGCCAACATTAGGTCTCTGATCCCTGAGTTGAGCCTTTTAGACATAGGACCTCCATTCTCTAGTCGCCTTTTTGCCAACATTAGGTCTCCAATCCTTGAGGCTGAGCATTTTAGACATAGGGCCTCCATTCCCTAGTCGCCTTTTTGCCAACATTAGGGCTCTGATCCCTGAGTTGAGCCTTTTAGACATAGGGCCTCCATTCCCTAGTTGCCTTTTTTGCCAACAATAGGTCTCCAATACCTGTGTTGAGCCTTTTAGACATAGGGACTTCATTCTCTGGTCGCCCTTTTTGCCAAAATTAGGGCTCCAATCCCTGAGTTGAGCCTTTTTAGACATAGGGCCTCCATTCCCTAGTCGCCTCTTTTGCCAATATTAGGGCTCCAATCCCTGAGTAGAGCCTTTTTAGACATAGGGCATCCATTCCCTAGTCTCCTTTCACCAACATTAGGGCTCCAATCCCTGAGTTGAGCTTTTTAGACATAGGGCCTCCATTCCCTAATCGCATTTTTGCCAACATTAGGGCTTCAAACCATGAGTTGAGCTTTTTAGATATTGAGCCTCCATTCCCTAGTCGCCTTTTTGCCAACATTAGGTCTCCGATCCCTGAGTTGAGCCTTTTAGACATAGGGTCTCCATTCCCTAGTCGCTTTTTTGCCAACAATAGGGCTGCAATCCCTAAGTTGAGCCTTTTACACATAGGGCCTTCATTCCCTAGTCGCCTTTTTGCCAACATTAGGGCTCCAATCCCTGAGTTGAGCCTTTTAGACATAGGGCCTCCATTCCCTATGTGAGCACGTGATTTTTCCCCTAAATATGATTATTCCCAAAATTCCAAACAAAATGATTTTCCTTTATTTTTTACGATCTTCGTGCATTTTGGTGTCATTTTCTGATAGTTGTTGCATTCTTTTTGCGCATGTTAATTCTATAAAGTACAAAAATATGCATGTTTGCGTTCAGGTTTTAGTATCAATTAAGGGTTAATTGTTTTTTTTTTTAAAAAAAACATGAAAATCACAAAAATTAGTTCACTTCTGCATTTTAATGATTTTTATTGTGAATTTGTCATGAAATAGCTTTTGAACAGTTTTAGTAATTAATTAGTCTTTGTTTTGAAATAACTAGGATTTCATGTTAGTTTTACATTTCCATAAAAATTAGAAAAAATTATAAAAATTTTACAAAGTGAGAAAAGAAAAGAATAAAAGAGAAATAAGAATAGAAATTGGGTCTTAATAAAAGACCCAAGTTTGGGCCAAATCAGAGAATTTTTCAGGCCCAAACACCTTAAGCCATTGCAAATCAGCCCCAGCCCAAGTCCCCAACCCGGTCCGTTCCTTCTTCTAATCGAAACGACGTCGTTTCGTGGCCTCCGAATCAGGACCGCTGGATCTCATCAATCCAACGGTCCGGAACTAACGAGGTTCCTAATTTAAAAGGGTCTGAAACTTCCCCCCTACCCCCATTTGCCTCATCGTCCTCACCCTACCCCTCCTCGACGAACCCTAATCCACGCCGTCATCAAACCCCTTGCGGGTGGTGAATGCCACCTACGCCGTTCACCTCCAGATTAACACCACAGATCTCCCTCACTCCCCTCTTTCCATTGCACCCACTGGCTCCCCTCGAATAAGGCCGGAACTCGTCGAATCTTAGTTTGAAGTTTTCCGGCCAAGTGACAAATTCATCCACATCAGCCCAAAATCACACCACATAATCCCCGTTCTTCCCTCAACCCTAATCCATGGTTATTTTCTTTGAAATCTCTGTGAAATGGCCCGAATCTTATATCTGGGATTTTCTGGCCAAACCATAAAACCAAATCTTTGTGATTTCGAACCGTAGTATACTTAACTATATGTTCTCTTGTAAAGAACACATGGTTAGGGATGTTACGCGTCAAAAATCTGAAAGGATTCAGACGTTTCTGACTGGCCGGAGTTCTTTGTGCCTCTGTGAGTTTTTACTGTTTCCTTTTACTCGCATGTTTGAAGTTTTATTTACAGTTGTTGTTTCGTTAATTTTTCTGTTAATTTTATGATTTATTCGTATTAGGTTAAGTTCTGCCAATTGTTGATTAGTTCTGAATTGATATTTGTTTGAATGATTATGAGTTTACGGATTAAGAATTAGCTTCAGTTCATTTAATGTTGTTCATGTTAGTTTAAGTTTAGTTTGATATCATTTAGTTTAATTGAATTAATATAATTGAACAATTGGGTTTGGTCAGTTGATTAATTGTTTTCTGAGTGCTAGTTAATCATTCTCAGTTAGTTTTAGATTGGGTTAGGGTATTGGTTATAGCTATTAAGGATGAAGGTAGGTTCAGTAACTTTGAAGGGCTTTCAGGGGTAATCTGGGTATGGAAAAGGGTAGTTCAGATAGGAATAGTAATATCAAGGTATATGGAAGGGCAGTATGGGTATTGTATGGGTAGAGGAATATCCTAGGGCCTTCTAGAATGGGGTACAAGTGTAGATTTTAATAATTGTAAGGAATTTACTTGTTTAGCAAGTTAAGAATAGAGGGACCAAACTGAAAATAGGGAGGGACTGATTGGAAAATCAGAATCTGATCTATTCTCTTTGGGGTTGCCTATAAAAGAGCATGAAATGTCATGGGAAAGGGGGTTCTTTCTTCTTCTTCTGCCTTGAGCTCTGAGTTTCAATTTGAGCTTTCATTCCTGCTTTTGATTTCAGTCGGCATCTTAATTCCAAGTTTATTCAGAAAACAAAAACATCAAAAATGGAGAAATCTGAAACAACTTCACAGTTTCATTACTAGTTTTGGGTTTCAGTTTGGGTTTTGGGTTTAGCATTATTATAGAGGTGCTTAGGTTCAGCTGGAAGGGCTAAGAGTGCATTTGAAGTATGTTGAACTGATCTGTGGAGTCTGCCTATATTTCTGGTTTTCAAAGCAATCTGCCTATATTTCTGTGGTGTAATATTGCTGAGTTTGTTGTTGTTGTTGTTCAAAGTAGCTGACTCCTCTCCTTTTCTCTATTTACATTCCAATTTCCAGGTACATTCCCCTGAACCTCACTGATGTATGATTGTTGAAGTTGAAATGAAATGTTCAAGGGGCCTGTTATTCAACTGAGAGCAGTTTGTATCTTGACTGATATTAATAGTGTAGTTTCCAGTTATATAACTGGCAGTTAAGTGCAATTAAACTTGTTCAGCAAGGTTGATTACATGTTAAAAGTTGCGTAATGTTGAACTGTTGAATTGGACATTTGAAATAGCATTGAGCATATGTGGTCTATTTTGAAAATTTGTGTGAATTCAATATCAATCCGTAGCAATTGGATCTATGTAAATGATATGTGAATTTAGGAGTAAGTCTGGTGACATTCTGCCTGTTTACTAGTAATTTTGTCATTGGTCGTGATAGTGTCGTAGAAGGTCTGCTTTTGATTAAAGTTTTCTGAAATCGTTGGGTATGCAAAACATAGTTATTGTTGGGTGATTGGTATCGAAACCAGTTAAAATTCATGAAACAAGATTCATTCATAATTGGTTTGGTTCATTAGAGCAGCAGGTCTTGATAGGTGATTAGTAGGACAAATCGATTTAGTGATTTTGGAATTCACGGCTATCAGCTCAATGAGGGTATGCATTGTCATTGTAGTGGTTCGTTGATTTTATATCAAATGTGACATTGGAATTGTACCCATATTCATTGGGCTAATTGGGCTGTATCAACGTCGTGAGGCAGGCCCATTTTATTTAAATTTGTTTTTTTTTTAGTTTACTTCAATGTAATTCAAATTCAGAATTCGTTAGTCTTTTAAAGACACATAAATAAGTAGTAAATCATAGTTACTTCGGGATTGCTACTAGCCTCGCCCGAATAAAATCACATATGCGGGCTGTCAACAATTGATTATTAAAAATGATTAGAATTTGGGAGGGCCATTTAGCGAACTTCACGGCCTTCCCCAAAATAATATTACGCCAGAATCTTTAGGCGCAGTTTTAATTAAATTACCTTCTTAAACTCGGGTGCGCATTGATGCGACCCAAATCCAAATCCCGACAAAGTCAAAATGTGTTGACAATCACGGGTGCATTGATTGTGACGTGGTTCGAAACGCCTTTTCACGACGTCGTAATTCTTATAAAATAAATGATGATAGAAAAGAGGTTCACAAATTGAGACGAGCCTCACCGCACAAAAAAAAATGTGGGGCCCTCAGTAAATAATTATCGAAATAATTAGAATTTGGGATGGCCGTTTAGCGAACTTCATGGTTTTTCCCCAAAATAATAATACGTTAGCATCTTTAGGCACGGTTTAATTAAATTACTTTCTTAAATTCGGGTGCGCATTGATGCGACCCAAATCCAAATCTCGATGAAGTCGAAATGTGTCAACAACCACGGACGCATTGATTGCGACGGGGTTCGAAACGCGTTTTCACAACATCGTAATTCTTATAAAATAAATAATGATAAAAAGCGATTTACGAATAAAAGGCACATAAGCTAGCATGTATTAAAATCAGATGAAATCAAATACAACAGTTAAGCGCAGTGCTAGAACCACGGAGCCCGGGAAAGCCTATCACCTTCTCCCGGGTTAACAGAATTCCTTACTCGGATTTCTGGTTCGCGGATTGATAACAGAGTCATAACTTTCCTCGGCTCGGGATTCAACCAGTGACTTGGGACACCATTAATATCCCAAGTGGCGACTCTGAATAATTAATAATTGAATCCCGTTCCGATTGTCCTTTAAATGGAAAAACTCCTTTACGCCCTTGCGGGGGTATAGGTGGTGAAAAAGGAGGTGTGACACCCTAGTCGCCCCTTTTGCCAACATTAGGGCTTCAATCCCTGAGTTGAGTCTTTTATACATAGGACGTTCATTCCCTAGTCACCTTTTTGCCAACATTAGGGCTCCAATCCCTGAGTTGAGCCATTTAGACATAGGGTCTTTATTCCCTAGTCGCCCTTTTTTCCAACATTAGTGCTCCAACCCCTGAGTTGAGCATTTTTAGGCATAGGTCCTCCATTCCCTAGTCGCCTTTTTGCCAACATTAGGGCTCCAAATCCTGAGTTGAGCCTTTTAGACATAGGGCCTCCATTCTCTAGTCGCCTTTTTTGCCAACATTAGGGCTCCAATCGCTGAGTTGAGCCTTTTTAGACATAGGGCCTCCATTCCCTAGTCGCCTCTTTTGCCAACATTAGGGCTCCAATCCCTGAGTTGACCCTTTTAGACATAGGGCCTTCATTCCCTAGTCGCCTCTCGCCAACATTAGGGCTCCAATCCTTGAGTTGAGCCTTTTATACATAGGACCTCCATTCCCTAGTCGCATTTTTGCCAACATTAGGGAACCAATCCTTGAGGTGAGATTTTTAGACATAGGGCCTCCATTCCCTAGTCGCCTTTTTGCCAACATTAGGGCTCTGATCCCTGAGCTGAGCCTTTTAGATAGGGCCTCCATTCCCTAGTCACCTTTTTTGCCAACAATAGGACTCCAATCCCTGTGTTGAGCCTTATAGACTTAGGGCCTTCATTCCATAGTCGCCTTTTTGCCAACATTAGGGCTCCAATCCCTGAGTTGAGCCTTTTAGATATAGGGCGTCCATTCCTTAGACGCCTTTTTTGCAACCATTAGTGCTCCAACCCCTGAGTTTAGCCTTTTTAGACATAGGGCCTTCATTACCTAGTCGCCTTTTTGCCAATATTAGGGCTCCAATCCCTGAGTTGAGCCTTTTAGACAAAGGGCCTTCATTCCCTAATCGCCTTTTTTACCAACATTAGGGCTCCAATCCCTGAGTTGAGACTTTTTAGATATAGGGCCTCCATTCCTAGTCGCCTTTTTGCCATCATTAGGCCTCTAATCGCTGAGTTGAGCCTTTTAGACATAGGGCCTCCATTCCCTAGTCGCCTTTTTTGCCAACACTAGTGCTCCAACCCCTGAGTTGAGCCTTTTTAGACATAGGGCCTTCATTACCTAGTCGCGTTTTTGCCAACATTAGGGCTCCAATCCTTGAGTTGAGCCTTTTAGACATATGGCCTCCATTCCCGGGTCGCCTTTTTTGCCGACATTAGTACTTCAATCCCTGAGTTGAGCCTTTTTAGACATAGGGCCTCCATTCCCTAGTCGCCGCTTTTGCCAACATTAGGGCTCCAATCCCTGAGTTAAGGCTTTTTAGACATAGGGCATCCATTCCCTAGTCGCCTTTCACCAACATTAGGGATCCAATCCCTGAGTTGAGCCTTTTAGACATAGGGTCTCCATTCCCTAATCGCCTTTTTGCAAACATTAGGGCTCCAAACCCTGAGTTGAGCTATTTAGACATAGGGCCTCCATTCCCTAGTCGCCTTTTTGCCAACATAAGGTCTCCGATCCCTGAGTTGAGCCTTTTAGACATAGGGCCTCCATTCCATAGTCGCCTTTTTTGCCAACAATAAGGCTCCAATCCCTGAGTTGAGCCTTTTAGACATAGGGCCTTCATTCCCTAGTCGCTTTTTTGCCAACATTAGGGCTCCAATCCCTGAGTTGAGCATTTTAGTCATAGGGCCTCCATTCCATAGGCGCCCCTTTTGCCAACATTAGGGCTTCAATCCCTGAGTTGAGCCTTTTAGACATAGGACGTTCATTCCCTAGTCACCTTTTTGCCAACATTAGGGCTTCAATCCCTGAGTTGAGCCTTTTAAACATAGGGCCTTTATTCCCTAGTCGCCCTTTTTGCCAACATTAGTGCTCCAACCCCTGAGTTGAGCCTTTTTAGACATAGGGCCTCCATTCCCTAGTCGCCTTTTTGCCAACATTAGGGCTCCAATCCCTGAGTTGAGCCTTTTAGACATAGGGCCTCCATTCTCTAGTCGCCTTTTTGCCAACATTAGGGCTCCAATCCCTGAGTTGAGCCTTTTTAGACATAGGGCCTCCATTCCCTAGTCGCCTCTTTTGCCAACATTAGGGCTCCAATCCCTGAGTTGAGCCTTTTTAGACATAGGGCCTCCATTCCCTAGTCGCTTTTCGCCAATATTAGGGCTCCAATCCTTGAGTTGAGCCTTTTATACATAGGACCTCCATTCCCTAGTCGCCTTTTTGCCAACATTAGGGCTCCAATCCTTGAGGTGACCTTTTTAAACATATGGCCTCCATTCCCTAGTCGCCTTTTTTCCAACATTAGGGCTTTGATCCCTGAGTTGAGCCTTTTAGACATAGGGCCTTCATTCCCTAGTCGCCTTTTTTTTGCCAACAATAGAGCTCCAATCCCTGTGTTGAGCCTTTTAGACATAGGGCCTTCATTCCTTAGTCGCCTTTTTTCCAACATTAGGGCTCAAATCCCTGAGTTGAGCCTTTTAGACATAGGGTCTCCATTCCCTAATCGCCTTTTTGCAAACATTAGGGTTCAAAACCCTGAGTTGAGCTTTTTAGACATAGGGCCTCCATTCCCTAGTCGCCTTTTTGCCAACATAAGGTCTCCGATCCCTGAGTTGAGCCTTTTAGACATAGGGCCTCCATTCCATAGTCGCCTTTTTTGCCAACAATAGGGCTCCAATCCCTGAGTTGAGCCTTTTAGACATAGGGCCTTCATTCCCTAGTCGCTTTTTTGCCAACATTAGGGCTCCAATCCCTGAGTTGAGCATTTTAGACATAGGGCCTCCATTCCATAGTCGCCCCTTTTGCCAACATTAGGGCTTCAATCCCTGAGTTGAGACTTTTAGACATAGGACGTTCATTTCCTAGTCACCTTTTTGCCAACATTAGGGCTTCAATCCCTGAGTTGAGCCTTTTAAACATAGGGCCTTTATTCCCTAGTCGCCCTTTTTGCCAACATTAGTGCTCCAACCCCTGAGTTGAGCCTTTTTAGACATAGGGCCTCCATTACTTAGTCGCCTTTTTGCCAACATTAGGGCTCCAATCCCTGAGTTGAGCCTTTTAGACATAGGGCCTCCATTCTCTAGTCGCCTTTTTTGCCAACATTAGGGCTCCAATCCCTGAGTTGAGCCTTTTTAGACATAGGGCCTCCATTCCCTAGTCGCCTCTTATGCCAACATTAGGGCTCCAATCCCTGAGTTGAGCCTTTTTAGACATAGGGCCTCCATTCCCTAGTCGCTTTTCGCCAATATTAGGGCTCCAATCCTTGAGTTGAGCCTTTTATACATAGGACCTCCATTCCCTAGTCGCCTTTTTGCCAACATTAGGGCTCCAATCCTTGAGGTGACCTTTTTAAACATAGGGCCTCCATTCCCTAGTCGCCTTTTTTCCAACATTAGGGCTTTGATCCCTGAGTTGAGCCTTTTAGACATAGGGCCTTCATTCCCTAGTCGCCTTTTTTTTGCCAACAATAGAGCTCCAATCCCTATGTTGAGCCTTTTAGACATAGGGCCTTCATTCCTTAAACGCCTTTTTGCCAACATTAGGGCTCAAATCCCTGAGTTGAGCCTTTTAGACATAGGGCCTCCATTCCCTAGTCGCCTTTTTTGCCAACATTAGTTCTCCAACCCCTGAGTTGAGCCTTTTTAGACATAGCGCCTCCATTCCCTAGTCGCCTTTTTGCCAACATTAGGGCTCCAATCCCTGAGTTGAGCCTTTTAGACATAGAGCCTCCATTCCCTAGTCGCCTTTTTTGCCAACATTAGGGCTCCAATCCCTGAGTTGAACCTTTTTAGACATAGGGCCTCCATTCCTAGTCGCCTTTTTGCCATCATTAGGGCTCCAATCCTTGAGTTGAGCCTTGTAGACATAGGGCCTCCATTCCTTAGTCGCCATTTTTGCCAACATTAGGTCTCCAATCCCTGAGTTGAGCCTTTTTAGACATAGAGCCTCCATTCCCTAGTCGCCTTTTTTCCAGCATTGGTCTCGGATCCCTAAGTTGACCCTTTTTAGACATAGGGCCTCCATTCCCAAGTCGCCTTTCGCCAACATTAGGGTTCCATTCCTTGAGTTGAGCCTTTTAGACATAGGGCCTTTATTCCCTAGTCGCCCTTTTTGCCAACATTAGTGCTCCAACCCCTGAGTTAAGCCTTTTTAGACATAGGGCCTCCATTCTCTAGTTGCCTTTTTTCCAAAATTAGGGCTCCAAATCCTGAGTTGAGCCTTTTAGACATAGGGCCTCCATTCTCTAGTCGCCTTTTTTGCCAACATTAGGGCTCCAATCCCTGAGTTGAGCTTTTTTAGACATAGGACCTCCATTCCCTAGTCGCCTATTTTGCCAACATTAGGGCTCCAATTCCTGAGTTGACTCTTTTTAGACATAGGGCCTCCATTCCCAAGTCGTCTTTCACCAACATTAGGGCTCCAATCCTTAAGTTGAGCCTTTTATACATAGGACCTCCATTCCCTAGTCGCCGTTTTGCCAACATTAGGGCTTCAATCCTTGAGGTGAGCTTTTTAGACATAGGGCCTCCATTCCCTAGTCGCCTTTTTCCAACATTAGGGCTCCAATCCCTGAGTTGAGCCTTTTAGATATAGGGCCTCCATTCCCTAGTCGCCTTTTTTGCAACCATTAGTGCTCCAACCCATGAGTTGAGCCTTTTTAGACATAGGACCTTCATTCCCTAGTCGCCTTTTTGCCATCATTAGGCCTCCAATCGCCGAGTTGAGCCTTTTAGACATAGGGCCTCCATTCCCTAGTCGCCTTTTTTGCCAACATTAGGGCTCCAATCCTTGAGTTGAGCCTTTTTAGACATAGGGCATCCATTCCTAGTCGCCTTTTTGTCAACATTAGGGCTCCGATCCCTGAGTTGAGCCTTTTAGACATAGGGCCTCCATTCCCTAGTCGCCTTTTTTGCCAACAATAGGGCTTCAATCCCTGAGTTGAGCCTTTTAGACATAGGGCCTTCATTCCCTAGTCGCCCCTTTTGCCAACATTAGGGCTTCAATGCCAGAGTTGAGCCTTTTAGACATAGGACGTTCATTCCCTAGTCACCTTTTTGCCAACATTAGGGCTCCAATCCCTTAGTTGAGCCATTTAGACATAGGGCCTTTATTCCCTAGTCGCCCTTTTTGCCAACATTAGTGTTTCAACCCCTGAGTTGAGCCTCTTTAGACATAGAGCCTCCTTTCCATAGTCGCCTTTTTGCCAACATTAGGGCTCCAAATCCTGAGTTGAGCGTTTTAGACATAGGGCCTCCATTCTCTAGTCGCCTTTTCTGCCAACATTAGGGATCCAATCCCTGAGTTGAGCATTCTTAGACATAGGGCCTCCATTCCCTAGTCGCCTCTTTTGCCAACATTAGGGCTCCAATCTCTGAGTTGACCCTTTTTAGACATAGGGCCTCCATTCCCAAGTTGCCTTTCGCCAACATTAGGGCTCCTATCCTTGAGTTGAGCCTCTTAGACATAGGGCCCCCATTCCTTAGTTGCCATTTTTGCCAACATTAGGGCTCCAAACCCTGAGTTGAGCATTTTTAGACATAGGGCCTCCATTCCCTAGTCGCCTTTTTGCCAGCATTAGGGCTCCAATCCCTGAGTTGAGCCTTGTAGACATAGGGCTTCCATTCCCTAGTCGCCTTTTTTGCAAACATTAGGGCTCCAATCCCTGAGTTGAGCCTTTTTAGGAATAGAGCCTTCATTCCCTAGTCCCCTTTTGCCAACATTAGGTCTCTGATCCCTGAGTTGAGCCTTTTAGACATAGGGCCTCCATTCCCTAGTCGCCTTTTTTGCCAACAATAGGGCTCCAATCCCTGAGTTAAGCCTTTTAGACATAGGGCCTTCATTCCCTAGTCGCCTTTTTGCCAACATTAGGGCTCCAATCCCTGAGTTGAGCCTTTTTGACATAGGGCCTCCATTCCCTAGTCGCCCCTTTTGCCAATATTAGGGCTCCAATCCCTGAGTTAAGCCTTTTAGACATATGGCCTCCATTCCCTGGTCGCCTTTTTTGCCAACATTAGGGCACCAATCCCTGAGTTGTGCCTTTTTAGACATAGGGCCTCCATTCCCTAGTCGTCTCTTTTGCCAATATTAGGGATCCAATCACTGACTTGAGTCTTTTTAGACATAGGGCCTCCATTCACTAGTCACCTCTGCCAACATTAGGGCTCCAATCCCTGTGTTGAGTCTTTTTAGAAATAGGGCCTCCATTCCCTAGTCGCCTTTCACCAACATTAGGCCTCCAATCCCTGAGTTGAGCCTTTTAGACATAAAGGCTCCATTCCCTAATCGCCTTTTTGCCAACATTAGGGCTCCAATCCCTGAGTTGAGTTTTTTAGACATAGGGTCTCCATTCCCTAGTCGCCTTTTTTCCAACATTAGGTCTCCGATCCCTGAGTTGAGCCTTTTAGACATAGGGCCTCCATTCCCTAGTCGCCCTTTTTGCCAACATTAGGGCTCCAATCCCTGAGTTGAGCCTTTTAGACATAGGACGTTCATTCCCTAGACTCCTTTTTGCAAACATTAGGGCTCCAATCCCTGAGTTGAGCCTTTTAGACATAGGGCCTCCATTCCCTAGTCGTCTTTTTGCCAACAATAGGGCTCCAATCCCTGAGTTGAGCCTTTTAGACATAGGGCCTTCATTCCCTAGTCGCCTTTTTGCCAACATTAGGGCTCCAATCCCTGAGTTGAGCCTTTTAGACATAGGGCCTCCATTCCCTAGTCGCCCTTTTTGCCAACATTAGGGCTCCAATCCCTGAGTTGAGCCTTTTAGACATAGGACGTTCATTCCCTAGTCACCTTTTTGCCAACATTAGGGCTCCAATCCCTTAGTTGAGCCATTTATACATAGGGCCTTTATTCCCTAGTCGCCCTTTTTGCCAACATTAGTGTTCCAACCCCTGAGTTGAGCCTCTTTAGACATAGAGCCTCCTTTCCATAGTCGCCTTTTTGCCAACATTAGGGCTCCAAATCCTGAGTTGAGCGTTTTAGACATAGGGCCTCCATTCTCTAGTCGCCTTTTCTGCCAACATTAGGGATCCAATCCCTGAGTTGAGTATTCTTAGACATAGGGCCTCCATTCCCTAGTCGCCTCTTTTGCCAACATTAGGGCTCCAATCTCTGAGTTGACCCTTTTTAGACATAGGGCCTCCATTCCCAAGTTGCCTTTCGCCAACATTAGGGCTCCTATCCTTGAGTTGAGCCTTTTAGACATAGGGCCCCCATTCCTTAGTCGCCATTTTTGCCAACATTAGGGCTCCAAACCCTGAGTTGAGCATTTTTAGACATAGGGCCTCCATTCCCTAGTCGCCTTTTTGCCAGCATTAGGGCTCCAATCCCTGAGTTGAGCCTTGTAGACATAGGGCTTCCATTCCCTAGTCGCCTTTTTTGCAAACATTAGGGCTCCAATCCCTGAGTTGAGCCTTTTTAGGCATAGAGCCTTCATTCCCTAGTCCCCTTTTGCCAACATTAGGTCTCTGATCCCTGAGTTGAGCCTTTTAGACATAGGGCCTCCATTCCCTAGTCGCCTTTTTTGCCAACAATAGGGCTCCAATCCCTGAGTTAAGCCTTTTAGACATAGGGCCTTCATTCCCTAGTCGCCTTTTTGCCAACATTAGGGCTCCAATCCCTGAGTTGAGCCTTTTTGACATAGGGCCTCCATTCCCTAGTCGCCCCTTTTGCCAATATTAGGGCTCCAATCCCTGAGTTGAGCCTTTTAGACATATGGCCTCCATTCCCTGGTCGCCTTTTTTGCCAACATTAGGGCACCAATCCCTGAGTTGTGCCTTTTTAGACATAGGGCCTCCATTCCCTAGTCGTCTCTTTTGCCAATATTAGGGATCCAATCACTGACTTGAGTCTTTTTAGACATAGGGCCTCCATTCACTAGTCACCTCTGCCAACATTAGGGCTCCAATCCCTGTGTTGAGTCTTTTTAGAAATAGGGCCTCCATTCCCTAGTCGCCTTTCACCAACATTAGGCCTCCAATCCCTGAGTTGAGCCTTTTAGACATAAAGGCTCCATTCCCTAATCGCCTTTTTGCCAACATTAGGGCTCCAATCCCTGAGTTGAGTTTTTTAGACATAGGGTCTCCATTCCCTAGTCGCCTTTTTTCCAACATTAGGTCTCCGATCCCTGAGTTGAGCCTTTTAGACATAGGGCCTCCATTCCCTAGTCGTCTTTTTGCCAACAATAGGGCTCCAATCCCTGAGTTGAGCCTTTTAGACATAGGGCCTTCATTCCCTAGTCGCCTTTTTGCCAACATTAGGGCTCCAATCCCTGAGTTGAGCCTTTTAGACATAGGGCCTCCATTCCCTAGTCGCCCTTTTTGCCAACATTAGGGCTCCAATCCCTGAGTTGAGCCTTTTAGACATAGGACGTTCATTCCCTAGTCTCCTTTTTGCAAACATTAAGGCTCCAATCCCTGAGTTGAGCCTTTTAGACATAGGGTTTCCATTCCCTAGTCGCCCTTTTTGCCAATATTAGTGTTCCAACTCCTGAGTTGAGCCTTTTTAGACATAAGGCCTCCATGCCCTAGTCGCCTTTTTGCCAACATTAGATCTCCAATCCTTGAGTTGAGCCTTTTAGACATAGGGTCTCCATTCCCTGGTCGCCTTTTTGCCAACATTAGGGCTCCAATCCCTGAGTTGAGACTTTTTAGACATAGGGCCTTCATTCCCTAGTCGCCTCTTTTGCAAACATTAGGGCTCCAATCCCTGAGTTGAGCCTTTTTAGACATAGGGCCTCCATTCCCTAGTCATCTCTTTTGCCAATATTAGGGATCCAATCCCTGACTTGAGTCTTTTTAGACATAGGGCCTCCATTCACCAGTCACCTCTGCCAACATTAGGGCTCCAATCCCTGTGTTGAGTCTTTTTAGACATAGGGCCTCCATTCCCTAGTCGCCTTTCACCAACATTAGGCCTCCAATCCCTGAGTTGAGCCTTTTAGACATAAAGGCTCCATTCCCTAATCGCCTTTTTGCCAACATTAGGGCTCCAATCCCTGAGTTGAGTTTTTTAGACATAGGGTCTCCATTCCCTAGTCGCCTTTTTTCCAACATTAGGTCTCCGATCCCTGAGTTGAGCCTTTTAGACATAGGGCCTCCATTCCCTAGTCGTCTTTTTGCCAACATTAGGGCTCCAATCCCTGAGTTGAGCCTTTTAGACATAGGGCCTCCATTCCCTAGTCGCCCTTTTTGCCAACATTAGGGCTCCAATCCCTGAGTTGAGCCTTTTAGACATAGGACGTTCATTCCCTAGTCTCCTTTTTGCAAACATTAGGGCTCCAATCCCTGAGTTGAGCCTTTTAGACATAGGGTTTCCATTCCCTAGTCGCCCTTTTTGCCAATATTAGTGTTCCAACTCCTGAGTTGAGCCTTTTTAGACATAAGGCCTCCATGCCCTAGTCTCATTTTTGCCAACATTAGGGCTCCAATCCTTGAGTTGAGCCTTTTAGACATAGGGTCTCCATTCCCTGGTCGCCTTTTTGCCAACATTAGGGCTCCAATCCCTGAGTTGAGACTTTTTAGACATAGGGCCTTCATTCCCTAGTCGCCTCTTTTGCAAACATTACGGCTCCAATCCCTGAGTTGAGCCTTTTTAGACATAGGGCCTCCATTCCCTAGTCGCTTTTCGCCAACATTAGAGCTCCAATCCCTGAGTTGAGCCTTTTAGACATAGGACCTCCATTCTCTAGTCGCCGTTTTGCCAACATTAGGGCTCTAATACTTGAGGTGAGCTTTTTAGACATAGGATCTGCATTCCCTAGTCGCCTTTTTGCCAATATTAGGGCTCTGATCTCTGAATTGAGCCTTTTAGACATAGGGCCTCCATTCCCTAGTCGCCTTTTTTGCCAACAATAGGGCCAATCCCTGAGTTGAGCCTTTTAGACATAGGGCCTTCATTCCCTAGTCGCCCTTTTGCCAACATTAGGGCTCCAATCCCTGAGTTGAGCCTTTTAGACATAGGGACTCCATTCCCTAATCGCCCTTTTTGCCAACATTAGGGCTCCAATCCCTGAGTTGAGCCTTTTAGACATAGCGCCTCCATTCCCTAGTTGCCTTTTTTGCCAGCATTAGGACTCCAATCCTTGAGCTGACACTTTTTAGACATAGGGCCTCCATTCCTAGTCGCCTTTTTGCCATCATTAGGGCTCCAATCCCTGAGTTGGGCCTTTTAGACATAGGACCTCCATTCCTTAGTCGCCTTTTTTGCCAACATTAGGGCTCCAAACCCTGAGTTGAGCCTTTTTAGACATAGGGCCTCCATTACCTAGTCGCTTTTTTTCCAACATTAGGGCTCCAATCCCTGAGTTGAGCCTTGTAGACATATGGCCTCCATTCCCTAGTCGCCTTTTTTGCCAACATTAGGGCTCCAATACCTTAGTTGAGACTTTTTAGACATAAGTCCTCCATTCCCTAGTCGCCCCTTTTTCCAACATTTTGGCTCCAATCTCTGAGTTGAGCCTTTTAGACATACGGCCTCCATTCCTTACTCGCCTTTTTGCCAACATTAGGGCTCCAATCTCTGAGTTGAGCCTTTTTAGACATAGGGCCTTCATTCCCTAGTCACCTTTTTGCCATCATTAGGGTTATAATCCCTGTGTCGAGCCTTTTAGACATAGGGCCTCCATTCCCTGGTCGCCTTTTTTGCCAACATTAGGGCTCCAACCCCTGAGTTGAGCCTTTTTAGACTTGGGGCCTCCATTCTCTAGTCACCTTTTTTCCAACATTAGGGCTCCAATCCCTGAGTAAAACCTTTTATACATAGGGCCTCCATTCCCTAGTCGCCTATTTTGCCAACATTAGGGTTCCAATACCTGAGTTGAGCCTTTTTAGATATAGGGTCTCCATTCCCTAGTCGCCTTTTTGCCATCATTAGGGCTCCAATCCCTGAGTAGAGCCTTTTAGACATAGGGCCTCCATTCCCTAGTCGCCTTTTTGCCAACATTAGGGCTCCAACCCTGAGTTGAGCCTTTTTAGACATATGGCCTCCATTCCCTAGTTGCCTTTTTACAAACATTAGGGCTCCAATCCCTGAGTTGAGCTTTTTAGACATATGGCCTTCATTCCCTAGTCACCATTTTGCCAACATTTGGGCTCCAATCCCTGAGTTGAGCCTTTTAGACATAGGGCCTCCATTCCCTAGTCGCCTTTTTGCCAACATTAGTGCTCCAACCCCTGAGTTGAGCCTTTTTAGACATAGGGCCTTCATTACCTAGTTGCCTTTTTGCCAATATTTGGGCTCCAATCCCTGAGTTGAGCCTTTTAGACATATGGCCTCCATTCCCTGGTCGCCTTTTTTGCCAACATTAGGGATCCAATCCCTGAGTTGTGCCTTTTTAGACATAGGACCTCCATTCCCTAGTCGTCTCTTTTGCCAACATTAGGGCTCCAATCCCTGACTTGAGTCTTTTTAGACATAGGGCCTCCATTCCCCAGTCGCCTCTGCCAACATTAGGGCTCCAATCCCTGAGTTGAGTCTTTTTAGACATAGGGCCTCCATTCCCTAGTCGCCTTTCAACAACATTAGGCCTCCAATCCCTGAGTTGAGCCTTTTAGACATAAAGCCTCCATTCCCTAATCGCCTTTTTGCCAACATTAGGGCTCCAATCCCTGAGTTGAGTTTTTTAGACATAGGGTCTCCATTCCCTAGTCGCCTTTTTGCCAACATTAGGTCTCCGATCCCTGAGTTGAGACTTTTTAGACATAGGGTCTCCATTCCCTAGTCGCCTTTTTGCCAACATTATGTCTCCGATCCCTGAGTTGAGCCTTTTAGACATAGGGCCTCTATTCCCTAGTCGCCTTTTTTACCAACATTAGTACTCCAATCCCTAAGTTGAGCCTTTTTAGATATAGGGCCTCCATTCCCTAGTCGCCTTTTTGCCAACATTATGTCTCCAATCCCTGAGTTGAGCCTTTTAGACATAGCGCCTCCATTCCCTAGTTGTCTTTTTTGCCAACATTAGGACTCCAATCCCTGAGTTGAGACTTTTTAGACATAGGGTCTCCATTCCCTAGTCGCCTTTTTGCCAACATTATGTCTCCGATCCCTGAGTTGAGCCTTTTAGACATAGGGCCTCTATTCCCTAGTCGCCTTTTTTGCCAACAATAGGGCTCCAATCCCTGAGTTGAGCCTTTTAGACATAGGGCCTTCATTCCCTAGTCGACTTTTTGCCAACATTAGGGCTCCAATCCCTGAGTTGAGCCTTTTAGACATAGGGCCTCCATTCCCTAGTCGCCCTTTTTGCCAACATTAGGGCTCCAATCCCTAAGTTGAGCCTTTTAGACATAGGACGTTCATTCCCTAGTCACCTTTTTGCCAACATTAGGGCTCCAATCCCTGAGTTGAGCCTTTTAGACATAGGGTTTCCGTTCCCTAGTCGCCCTTTTTGCCAACATTACTGTTCCAACCCCTGAGTTGAGCCTTTTTAGACATAGGACCTCCATGCCCTAGTCGTCTCTTTTGCCAACATTAGGGCTCCAATCCCTGAGTTGAGCCTTTTAGACATTGGGTCTCTATTCCCTGGTCGCCTTTTTGCTAACATTAGGACTCCAATCCCTGAGTTGAGTCTTTTTAGACATAGGGCCTCCATTCCCTAGTCGCCTTTCAACAACATTAGGCCTCCAATCCCTGAGTTGAGCCTTTTAGACATAAAGCCTCCATTCCCTAATCGCCTTTTTGCCAACATTAGGGCTCCAATCCCTGAGTTGAGTTTTTTAGACATAGGGTCTGCATTCCCTAGTCGCCTTTTTGCCAACATTAGGGCTCTGATCCCTGAATTGAGCCTTTTAGACATAGGGCCTCCATTCCCTAGTCGCCGTTTTTGCCAACAATAGGGCTCCAATCCCTGTGTTGAGCCTTTTAGACATAGGGCCTTCATTCCCTAGTCGCCTTTTTGCCAACATTAGGGCTCAAATCCCTGAGTTGAGCCTTTTAGACATAGGGACTCCATTCCCTAGTCATCTTTTTTGCCAACATTAGTGCTCCAACCCCTAAGTTGAGCATTTTTAGATATAGGGCCTCCATTCCCTAGTCGCCTTTTTGCCAACATTAGGGCTCCAATCCCTGAGTTGAGCCTTTTAGACATAGAGCCTCCATTCCCTAGTTGTCTTTTTTGCCAACATTAGGACTCCAATGCTTGAGTTGAGACTTTTCAGACATAGGGCCTCCATTCCTAGTCGCCTTTTTGCCATCAATAGGGCTCCAATCCCTAAGTTGGGCCTTTTAGACATAGGGCCTCCATTCCTTAGTCGCCTTTTTTGCAAATATTATGGCTCCAAACCCTGAGTTGAGCCTTTTTAAGCATAGGGCCTCTATTACCTAGTCGCCTTTTTTACCAACATTAGGGCTCCAATCCCTGAGTTGAGCCTTGTAGACATATGGCCTCCATTCCCTAGTCACCTTTTTTGCCAACATTAGGGCTCCAATCCCTTAGTTGAGACTTTTTAGACATAAGGCCTCCATTCCCTAGTCGCCTTTCGCCAACATTAGGGCTTCAATCCCTGAGTTGAGCCTTTTAGACATACGACCTCCATTCTCTAGTCGCATTTTCCAACATTAGGGCTCCGATCCTTGAGGTGAGCTTTTTAGACATAGGGCCTCCATTCCCTAGTCGCCTTTTTGCCAACATTAGGGCTCTGATCCCTGAGTTGAGCCTTTTAGACATAGGGCCTCCATTCCCAAGTCGCCGTTTTTGCCAACAATGGGGCTCCAATCCCTCTGTTGAGCCTTTTAGACATAGGGCCTTCATTCACTATTCTCCTTTTTGCCAACATTAGGGCTCCAATCCCTGAGTTGAGCTTTTTAGACATAGGGCCTCCATTTGCTAGTCGCCTTTTTTGCCAACGTTAGTGCTCCAACCCCTAAGTTGAGCCTTTTTAGATATAGGGCCTCCATTCCCTAGTCGCCTTTTTGCCAACATTAGGGCTCCAATCCCTGAGTTGAACCTTTTAGACATAGCGCCTCCATTCCCTAGTCGCCTCTTTTTCCAACATTAGGACTCCAATCCCTGAGTTGAGACTTTTTAGACATAGGGCCTCCATTCCTAGTCGCCTTTTTGCCAGCATTAGGGCTCCAATCCCTGAGTTGGACCTTTTAGACATAGGGCCTCCATTCCTTAGTCTCCTTTTTTGCCAACATTAGGGCTCCAAACCCTTAGTTGAGCCTTTTTAGACAAAGGGCCTCCATTACCTAGTCGCCTTTTTTCCAACATTAGGGCTCCAATCCCTGAGTTGAGCCTTGTAGACATATGGCCTCCATTCCCTAGTCGCCTTTTTGCCAACATTAAGGCTCCAATCCCTTAGTTTAGACTTTTAAGACATAAGGCCTTCATTCCCTAGTCGCCTCTTTTTCCAACATTAGGGCTCCAATCTCTGAGTTGAGCCTTTTTAGACATAGGGCCTCCATTCCCAAGTCGCCTTTCGCCAACATTTGGGCTCCAATCCCTGAGTTGAGTATTTTAGACATAGGACCTCCATTCTCTAGTCGCCTTTTTGCCAACATTAGGGCTTCAATCCTTGAGGTGAGATTTTTAGACATAGGGCCTCCATTCCCTAGATTCCTTTTTGCCAACATTAGGGCTCTGATCCCTGAGTTGAGCCTTTTAGACATAGGGTCTCCATTCCCTGGTCGCCTTTTTTGCCAACAATAGGGCTCCAATCCCTGAGTTGAGCCTTTTTAGACATAGGGCCTTCATTCCCCAGTCGTCGTTTTGCCAATATTAGGGCACCAATCCCTGAGTTGAGCCTTTTAGACATAGGACATCCATTCCGTAGTCGCCTTTTTGCTAACATTAGGGCTCCAATCCCTGAGTTGAGACTTTTTAGACATAGGGTCTCCATTCCCTAGTCGCTTTTTGCCAACATTAGGGCTCCAATCTATGAGTTGAGCCTTTTTAGACATAGGGCCTCCATTCACTAGTCGTTTTTTTCCAACATTAGAGCTTCAATCCCTGAGTTGAGCCTTTTTAGACATAGAGCCTCCATTCCCTAGTCGCTTTTGCCAATATTAGGGCTCCAATCCCTGAGTTGAGCCTTTTAGACATAGGGCCTCCATTCCCTGGTCGCCTTTTTTGCCAACATTAGGGCTCCAATCCCTGAGTTGAGACTTTTTAGACATAGGGCCTCCATTCCCTAGTCGCCTCTTTTGCCAACATTAGGGCTCCAATCCCTGAGTTGAGCCTTTTTAGACATAGGGCCTCCATTCCCTAGTCGCCTTTCGCCAACATTAGGGCTCCAATCCCTGAGTTGAGCCTTTTAGACATAGGACCTCCATTCTCTAGTCGCCTTTTTGCCAACATTAGGGCTCCAATCCTTGAGGTGAGCTTTTTAGACATAGGGTCTGCATTCCCTAGTCGCCTTTTTGCCAATATTAGGGCTCTGATCCCTGAATTGAGCCTTTTAGACATAGGGCCTCTATTTCCTAGTCGCCTTTTTTGCCAACAATAGGGCTCCAATCCCTGTGTTGAGCCTTTTAGACACAAAGCCTTCATTCCCTAGTCGCCCTTTTGCCAACATTAGAGCTCCAATCCCTGAGTTGAGCCTTTTAGACATAGGGCCTCCATTCCCTAGTCACTTTTTTGCCAACATTAGGGCTCCAATCCCTGAATTGAGCCTTTTAGACATAGCGCCTCCATTCCCTAGTCGCCTCTTTTGCCAACATTAGGACTCCAATCCCTGAGTTGAAACTTTTTAGACATAGGGCCTCCATTCCTAGTCGCCTTTTTGTCATCATTAGGGCTCCAATCCCTGAGTTGGACCTTTTATACATAGGGCCTCCATTCCTTAGTCGCCTTTTTTTCCAACATTAGGGCTCCAAACCCTGAGTTGAGCCTTTTTAGACATAGGGCCTCTATTACCTAGTCGCCTTTTTTCCAACATTAGGGCTCCAATCCTTGAGTTGAGCCTTGTAGACATATGACCTCCATTCCCTAGTCGCCTTTTTTGCCAACATTAGGGCTCCAATCCCTTAGTTGAGACTTTTTAGACATAAGGCCTCCATTCCCTAGTCGCCTCTTTTTCCAACATTATGGCTCCAATCTCTGAGTTGAGCCTTTTTAGAAATAGGGCCTCCATTCCCTAGTCGACTTTCGCCAACATTAGGGCTCCAATCCCTGAGTTGAGCCTTTTAGACATAGGACCTCCATTCTCTAGTCGCCTTTTTGCCAATATTAGGGCTCCAATCCTTGAGGTGATCTTTTTAGACATAGGGCCTCCATTCCCTAGTCGCCTTTTTTCTAACATTAGGGCTCTGATCCCTGAGTCGAGCCTTTTAGACATAGGGCCTCCATTCCCTGGTCGCCTTTTTTGCCAACAATAGGGCTCCAATCCCTGAGTTGAGCCTTTTTAGACATAGGGCCTTCATTCCCTAGTCGTCGTTTTGCCAATATTAGGGCTCCAATCCCTGAGTTGAGCCTTTTAGACATAGGGCCTCCATTCCGTAGTCGCCGTTTTGCCAATATTAGGGCTCCAATCCCTGAGTTGAGCCTTTTATATATAGGGCCTCTATTCCGTAGTAGCATTTTTGCCAACATTAGGGCTCCAATCCCTGAGTTGAGACTTTTTAGACATAGGGCCTCTATTCACCAGTCGCTTTTTTCCAACATTGGGGCTTCAATCCCTGAGTTGAGCCTTTTTAGACATAGAGCCTCCATTCCCTAGTCGCTTTTTGCCAATATTAGGGCTCCAATCCCTGAGTTGAGCCTTTTTAGATATAGGTCCTCCATTCCCTAGTCGCTTTTTGCCAACATTAAGGCTCCAATCCCTGAGTTGAGCCTTTTCAGACATAGAGCCTCCATTCCCTAGTCGCCTTTTTGCCAACATTAGGGCTCCAATCCCTGAGTTGAGCCGTGTTAGACATTGGGCCTTCCTTCCCTAGTCGCCTTTTTGCCAACATTAGGGCTCCAATCCCTGACTTGAGCCTTTTAGACATAAGGCCTCCGTTCCTTACTCACCTTTATGCCAATATTAGGACTCCAATCTATGAGTTGAGCCTTTTTAGATATAGGGCCTCCATTCCCTAGTCGCCTTTTTGCCATCATTAGGGTTCTAATCCCTGAGTCGAGCCTTTTAGACATAGGGCCTTCATTCCCTGGTCGCCTTTTTTGCCAAAATTAGGGCTCCAACCCCTGAGTTGAGCCTTTTTATACATAGGGCCTCCATTCTCTAGTCGCCTTTTTGCCAACATTAGGGCTTTAATCCCTGAGTTAAGCCTTTTAGACATAGGGCCTCCATTGCCAACATTAAGGTTGCAATACCTGAGTTGAGCCTTTTTAGACATAGGGCCTCCATTCCATAGTCGCCTTTTTTTGCCAACATTAGGGCTCCAACCCTTGAGTTGAGCCTTTTAAGACATAGAACCTCCATTCCCTAGTCGCCATTTTGTCAACATTAGGGCTCCAATCCCTGAGTTGAGCCTTTTAGACATAGAACGTTCATTCCCTAGTCACCTTTTTGCCAACATTAGTGTTCCAACCCCTGAGTTTAGCCTTTTTAGACATAGGGCATCCATTCCCTAGTCGCCTTTTTGCCAACATTAGGGCTCCAATCCCTGAGTTGAGCCTTTTAGACATAGGGTCTCCATTCCCTGGTCGCATATTTTGCCAACATTAGGGCTCCAATCCTTGAGTTGAGACTTTTTAGACATAGGAACTCCATTTCCTAGTCGCCTCTTTTGCCAACATTAGGGCTCCAATCCATGAGTTGAATCTTTTTAGACATAGGGCCTCCATTCCCTAGTCGCCTTTCGCCAACATTAGGGCTCCAATCCTTGAGTTGAGCCTTTTAGACATAGGACCTCCATTCTCTAGTCGCCTTTTTGCCAACATTAGGGCTCCAATCCTTGAGGTGAGCTTTTTATACATAGGGTCTGCATTCCCTAGTCGCCTTTTTGCCAACATTAGGGCTCTGATCCCTGAGTTGAGCCTTTTAGACATAGGTCCTCCATTCCCTAGTCGCCTTTTTTGCCAACAATAGGGCTCCAATCCCTGTGTTGAGCCTTTTAGGCATAGAGCCTTCATTCCCTAGTTGCCTTTTTGCCAACATTATGGCTCTGATCTCTGAGTTGAGCCTTTTAGACATAGGGTCTCCATTCCTTAGTCACCTTTTTTGCCAACATTAGTGCTCCAACCCCTAAGTTGAGCCTTTTTAGACATAGGGCCTCCATTCCCTAGTCGCCTTTTTGCCAACATTAGGGCTCCAATCCATGAGTTGAGCCTTTAAGACATAGCGCCTCCATTCCCTAGTCGCCTTTTTTTGCCAACATTAGGGCTCCAATCCCTGTGTTGAACCTTTTAGACATAGCGCCTCAATTCCCTAGTCGCCTTTTTTGCCAACATTAGGGCTTCAATCCCTGAGTTGAGACTTTTTAGACATAGGGCCTCCATTCCTAGTCGCCTTTTTGCCATCATTACGGTTCCAATCCCTGAGTTGGGCCTTTTAGACATAGGGTCTCCATTCCTTAGTCGCCTTTTTTGCCAACATTAGGGGTCCAAACCCTGAGTTGAGCCTTTTTAGACATAGGGCCTCCATTACCTAGTTGCCTTTTTTCCAACATTAGGGCTCCAATCCCTGAGTTGAGCCTTTTAGATATAGGGCCTTTATTCCCTAGTCGCCCTTTTTGCCAACATTAGTGCTCCAATCCCTGAGTTTAGCCGTTTTAGACATAGGGCCTTCATTCCCTAGTCGCCTTTTTGCCAAAATTAGGGCTCCAATCCCTGACTTGAGCCTTTTAGACATAGGGCCTCCATTCCCTAGTCGCCTCTTTAGCCAACAAGTCGACAATCCCTGAGATGAGCCTTTTTAGACATAGGGCCTCCATTCCCTAGTCGCCTTTTTTCCATCATTAGGGTTCTAATCCCTGAGTAGAGCCTTTGAGACATAGGGCCTCCATTCCCTGGTCGCCTTTTTTGCCAACATTATGGCTCCAACCCCTGAGTTGAGCCTTTTTAGACATAGGGCCTCCATTCTCTAGTCGCATTTTTGCCAACATTATGGCTCCAATCCCTGAGTTAAGCCTTTTAGACATAGGGCCTCCATTCCTTAGTCGCCTATTTTGCCAACATTAGGATTCCAATCCCTGCGTTGAGCCTTTTTAGACATAGGGCCTCCATTCCGTAGTCGCCTTTTTGCCATCATTAGGGCTCCAATCCCTGAGTAGAGCCTTTTAGACATAGGGCCTCCTTTTCCTAGTCGCCTTTTTTGCCAATATTAGGGCTCCAACCCCTGAGTTGAGCCTTTTTAGACATAGGGCCTCCATTCCCTAGTCGCCGTTTTGCCAACATTAGGGCTCCAATCCCTGAGTTGAACCTCTCAGACATAGGGACTTCATTCCCTAGTCACCATTTTGCCAACATTTGGGCTCCAATCCCTGAGTTGCGCCTTTTAGACATAGGGGCTCTATTCCCTAGTCGCCTTTTTTGCCAACATTAGTGCTCCAACCCCTGAGTTGAGCCTTTTTAGACATAGGGCCTCCATTCCTAGTCGCCTTTTTGCCATCATTAGGGTTCCAATCCCTGAGTTAGGCCTTTTAGACATAGGGTCTCCATTCCTTAGTCGCCTTTTTTGCCAACATTAGGGCTCCAAACCCTGAGTTGAGCCTTTTTAGACATAGGGCCTCCATTACCTAGTTGCCTTTTTTCCAACATTAGGGCTCTAATCCCTGAGTTGAGCCTTTTAGATATAGGGCCTTTATTCCCTAGTCACCCTTTTTGCCAACATTAGTGCTCCAATCCCTGAGTTTAGCCGTTTTAGACATAGGGCCTTCATTCCCTAGTCGCCTTTTTGCCAACATTAGGGCTCCAATCCCTGACTTGAGCCTTTTAGACATAGGGCCTCCATTCCCTAGTCGCCTCTTTTGCCAACAAGGCGACAATCCCTGAGTTGAGCCTTTTTAGACATAGGGCCTCCATTCCCTAGTCGCCTTTTTTCCATCATTAGGGTTCTAATCCCTGAGTAGAGCCTTTTAGACATAGGGCCTCCATTCCCTGGTCGCCTTTTTTGCCAACATTAGGGCTCCAATCCCTGAGTTGAGCCTTTTTAGACATAGGGCCTCCATTCTCTAGTCGCATTTTTGCCAACATTAGGGCTCCAATCCCTGAGTTAAGCCTTTTAGACATAGGGCCTCCATTCCTTAGTCGCCTATTTTGCCAACATTAGGGTTCCAATCCCTGAGTTGAGCCTTTTTAGACATAGGGCCTCCATTCCATAGTCACATTTTTGCCATCATTAGGGCTCCAATTCCTGAGTAGAGCCTTTTAGACATAGGGCCTCTTTTTCCTAGTCGCCTTTTTTGCCAATATTAGGGCTCCAACCCCTGAGTTGAGCCTTTTTAGACATAGGGCCTCCATTCCCTAGTCGCCGTGTTGCCAACATTAGGGCTCCAATCCCTGAGTTGAACCTCTTAGACATAGGGACTTCATTCCCTAGTCACCATTTTGCCAACATTTGGGCTCCAATCCCTGAGTTGCGCCTTTTAGACATAGGGTCTCTATTCCCTAGTCGCCTTTTTTTGCCAACATTAGTGCTCCAACCCCAGAGTTGAGCCTTTTTAGACATAGGGCCTCCATTCCCTAGTCGCCGTTTTGCCAACATTAGGGCTCCAATCCCTGAGTTGAGCCTCTTAGACATAGGGCCTTCATTCCCTAGTCACAATTTTGCCAACATTTGGGCTCCAATCCCTGAGTTGAGCCTTTTAGACATAGGGTCTCCATTCCCTAGTCGCCTTTTTTGCCAACATTAGTGCTCCAACCCCTGAGTTGAGCCTATTTAGACATAGGGCCTTCATTACCTAGTCGCCTTTTTGCCAACATTAGGACTTCAATCCCTGAGTTGAGCCTTTTAGACATATGGCCTTCATTCCTGGGTCGCCTTTTTTGCCAACATTAGGGCTCCAATCCCTGAGTTAAGCCTTTTTAGACATAGGGCCTCCATTTCCTAGTCGCCTCTTTTTCCAACATTAGGGCTCCAATCCCTGAGTTGAGCCTTTTTAGACATAGAGCATCAATTCCGTAGTCGCCTTTCACCAACATTAAGACTCCAATCCCTGAGTTGAGCCTTTTAGACATAGGGCCCCCATTCCCTAATCGCCTTTTTGCCAACATTAGGGCTCCAAACCCTGAGTTGAGCTTTTTAGACATAGGGCCTCCATTCCCTAGTCGCCTTTTTGCCAACATTAGGTCTCCGATCCCTGAGTTGAGCCTTTTAGACATAGGACCTCCATTCCCTAGTCGCCTTTTTGCCAACAATAGGGCTCCAATCCCTGAGTTGAGCCTTTTAGACATAGGGCCTTCATTCCCTAGTCGACATTTTTGCCAACATTAGGGCTCCAATCCCTGAGTTGAGCCTTTTAGACATAGGGTCTCCATTCCCTAGTCGCCCCTTTTGCCAACATTAGGGCTTCAATCCCTGAGTTGAGCCTTTTAGACATAGGACGTTCATTCCCTAGTCACCTTTTTGCCAACATTAGGTCTCCAATCCCTAAGTTGAGCCTTTTAGACATAGGGCCTTTATTCCATAGTCGTCATTTTTGCCAACATTAGTTCTCCAACCCCTGAGTTGAGCCATTTAGACATAGGGCCTCCATTCCCTAGTCGCCTTTTTGCCAACATTAGGGTTCCAATCCCTGAGTTGAGCCTTTTAGACATAGGGCCTCCATTCTCTAGTCGCCTTTGTTGCCAACATTAGGGCTCCAATCCCTGAGTTGAGCCTTTTTAGACATAGGGCCTCCATTCCCTATTCGCCTCTTTTGCCAACATTAGGGATTCAATCCCTAAGTTGAGCCTTTTTAGACATAGGGCCTCCATTCCCTAGTCTCCTTTCGCCAACATTAGGGCTCCAATCCTTGAGTTGAGCCTTTTATACATAGGACCTCCATTCTCTAGTCGCCTTTTTGCCAACATTAGGGTTCTAATCCTTGAGTAGAGCCTTTTAGACATAGGGCCTCCATTCCCTGGTCGCCTTTTTTGCCAACATTAGGGCTCCAACCCCTGAGTTGAGCCTTTTTAGACATAGGGGCTCCATTCCCTAGTCGCATATTTGTCAACATTAGGGCTCCAATCCATGAGTTAAGCCTTTTAGACATAGGGCCTCCATTCCTTAGTCGCCTATTTTGCCAACATTAGGGTTCCAATCCCAGAGTTGAGCCTTTTTAGACATAGGGCCTGCATTCCGTAGTCGCCTTTTTGCCATCATTAGGGCTCCAATCCCTGAGTAGAGCCTTTTAGACATAGGGACTCCTTTCCCTAGTTGCCTTTTTTGCCAATATTAGGGCTCCAACCCCTGAGTTGAGCCTTTTTAGACATAGGGCCTCCATTCCCTAGTCGCCGTTTTGCCAACATTAGGGCTCCAATCCCTAAGTTGAACCTCTTAGACATAGGGACTTTATTCCCTAGTCACCATTTTGCCAACATTTGGGCTCCAATCCCTGAGTTGCGCCTTTTAGACAAAGGGTCTCTATTCCCTAGTCGCCTTTTTTTGCCAACATTAGTGCTCCAACCCCTGAGTTGAGCCTTTTTAGACATAGGGCCTCCATTCCCTAGTCGCCGTTTTGCCAACATTAGGGCTCCAATCCCTGAGTTGAGCCTCTTAGACATAGGGCCTTCATTCCCTAATCACCATTTTGCCAACATTTGGGCTCCAATCCCTGAGTTGAGCCTTTTAGACATAGGGTCTCCATTCCCTTGTCGCCTTTTTTGCCAACATTAGTGCTCCAACCCCTGAGTTGAGCCTATTTAGACATAGGGCCTTCATTACCTAGTCGCCTTTTTGCCAACATTAGGACTTCAATCCCAGAGTTGAGCCTTTTTAGACATAGGGCCTGCATTCCGTAGTCGCCTTTTTGCCATCATTAGGGCTCCAATCCCTGAGTAGAGCCTTTTAGACATAGGGCCTCCTTTCCCTAGTCGCCTTTTTTGCCAATATTAGGGCTCCAACCCCTGAGTTGAGCCTTTTTAGACATAGGGCCTCCATTCCCTAGTCGCCGTTTTGCCAACATTAGGGCTCCAATCCCTAAGTTGAACCTGTTAGACATAGGGACTTTATTCCCTAGTCACCATTTTGCCAACATTTGGGCTCCAATCCCTGAGTTGCGCCTTTTAGACATAGGGCCTCCATTCTCTAGTCGCCTTTGTTGCCAACATTAGGGCTCCAATCCCTGAGTTGAGCCTTTTTAGACATAGGTCCTCCATTCCCTATTCGCCTCTTTTGCCAACATTAGGGCTTCAATCCCTGAGTTGAGCCTTTTTAGACATAGGGCCTCCATTCCCTAGTCGCCTTTCGCCAACATTAGGGCTCCAATCCTTGAGTTGAGCCTTTTATACATAGGACCTCCATTCTCTAGTCGCCTTTTTGCCAACATTAGGGTTCTAATCCTTGAGTAGAGCCTTTTAGACATATAGCCTCCATTCCCTGGTCGCTTTTTTTGCCAACATTAGTGCTCCAACCCTTGAGTTGAGCCTTTTTAGACATAGGGGCTCCATTCTCTAGTCGCATTTTTGTCAACATTAGGGCTCCAATCCATGATTTAAGCCTTTTAGACATAGGTCCTCCATTCCTTAGTCGCCTATTTTGCCAACATTAGGGTTCCAATCCCAGAGTTGAGCTTTTTTAGACATAGGGCCTCCATTCCGTAGTCGCCTTTTTGCCATCATTAGGGCTCCAATCCCTGAGTAGAGCCTTTTAGACATAGGGCCTCCTTTCCCTAGTCGCCTTTTTTGCCAATATTAGGGCTCCAACCCCTGAGTTGAGCCTTTTTAGACATAGGGCCTCCATTCCCTAGTCGCCGTTTTGCCAACATTAGGGCTCGAATCCCTAAGTTGAACCTCTTAGACATAGGGACTTTATTCCCTAGTCACCATTTTGCCAACATTTGGGCTCCAATCCCTGAGTTGCGCCTTTTAGACAAAGGGTCTCTATTCCCTAGTCGCCTTTTTTTGCCAACATTAGTGCTCCAACCCCTGAGTTGAGCCTTTTTAGACATAGGGCCTCCATTCCCTAGTCGCCGTTTTGCCAACATTAGGGCTCCAATCCCTGAGTTGAGCCTCTTAGACATAGGGCCTTCATTCCCTAATCACCATTTTGCCAACATTTGGGCTCCAATCCCTGAGTTGAGCCTTTTAGACATAGGGTCTCCATTCCCTTGTCGCCTTTTTTGCCAACATTAGTGCTCCAACCCCTGAGTTGAGCCTATTTAGACATAGGGCCTTCATTACCTAGTCGCCTTTTTGCCAACATTAGGACTTCAATCCCTGAGTTGAGCCTTTTAGACATATGGCCTCCATTCCTGGGTCGCCTTTTTTGCCAACATTAGGGCTCCATTCCCTGAGTTGAGCCTTTTTAGACATAGGGCCTCCATTCCCTAGTCGCCTCTTTTTCCAACATTATGGCTCCAATCCCTGAGTTGAGCCTTTTTAGACATAGAGCATCAATTCCGTAGTCGCCTTTCACCAACATTAGGGCTCCAATCCCTGAGTTGAGACTTTTAGACATAGGGCCTCCATTCCCTAATCGCCTTTTTGCCAACATTAGGGCTCCAAACCCTTAGTTGAGCTTTTTAGACATAGGGCCTCCATTCCCTAGTCGCCTTTTTGCCAACATTAGGTCTTCGATCCCTGAGTTGAGCCTTTTAGACATAGGGCCTCCATTCCCTAGTCGCCTTTTTTGCCAACAATAGGGCTCCAATCCCTGAGTTGAGCCTTTTAGACATAGGGCCTTCATTCCCTAGTCGACTTTTTGCAACCATTAGGGCTCCAATCCCTGAGTTGAGCCTTTTAGACATAGGGTCTCCATTCCCTAGTCGCCCCTTTTGCTAACATTAGGGCTTCAATCCCTGAGTTGAGCCTTTTAGACATAGGACGTTCATTCCCTAGTCACCTTTTTGCCAACATTAGGGCTCCAATCCCTAAGTTGAGCCTTTTAGACATAGGGCCTTTATTCCCTAGTCGCCATTTTTGCCAACATTAGTGCTCCAACCCCTGAGTTGAGCCTTTTTAGACATAGGGCCTCCATTCCCTAGTCGCCTTTTTGCCAACATTAAAGTTCCAATCCCTGAGTTGAGCCTTTTTAGACATAGGGCCTCCATTCCCTATTCGCCTCTTTTGCCAACATTAGGGCTTCAATCCCTGAGTTGAGCCTTTTTAGACATAGGGCCTCCATTCCCTAGTCGCCTTTCGCCAACAATAGGGCTCCAATCCTTGAGTTGAGCCTTTTATACATAGGACCTCCATTCCCTAGTCGCCCTTTTGCCAACATTAGGGCTCCAATCCTTGAGGTGAGCTTTTTAGACATAAGGTCTCCATTCCATAGTTGTCCTTTTGCCAACATTAGGGCTTTGATCCCTGAGTTGAGCCTTTTAGACATAGTGCCTCCATTCCCTAGTCGCCTTTTTTGCCAACAATAGGGCTTCAATCCCTGTGTTGAGCCTTTTAGACATAGGGCCTTCATTCCCTAGTCGCCTTTTTTCCAATATTAGGGCTCCAATCCCTGAGTTGAGCCTTTTAGATATAGGGCCTACATTTCCTAGTCGCCTTTTTTGCCAACAATAGGGCTCAAATCCCTGAGTTGAGCCTTTTAGACATAGGGCCTTCATTCCTTAGTCTCCTTTTTGCCAACATTAGGGCTCCAATCCCTGAGTTGAGCCTTTTAGACATAGGGCCTCCATTCCCTAGTCGCCCTTTTTGCAAAGATTAGGGCTCCAATCCCTGAGTTGAGCCTTTTAGACATAGAACATTCATTCCCTAGTCAACTTTTTGCCAACATTAGTGTTCCAACCCCTGAGTTGAGCCTTTTTAGACATAGGGCCTTTATTCCCTAGTCGCCTTTTTCCCAACATTAGGGCTCCAATCCCTGAGTTGAGCCTTTTAGACATAGGGCCTCTATTCCCTGGTCGCCTTTTTGACAACATTAGGGCTCCAATCCCTGAGTTGAGACTTTTTAGACATAAGGCCTCCATTACCTAGTCGCATCTTTTGCCAACATTAGGGCTCCAATCCCTGAGTTGAGCCTTTTTAGACATAGGGCCTCCATTCCCTAGTCGCCTTTCGCCAACATTAGGGCTTCAATCAATGAGTTGAGCCTTTTAGACATAGGACTTCCATTCTCTAGTCGCCTTTTTGCCAACTTTAGGGCTCCAATCCTTGAGATGAGCTTTTTAGACATAGGGTCTGCATTCCCTAGTCGCCTTTTTGCCAACATTAGGGCTCTGATCCCTGAGTTGAGCCTTTTAGACATAGGGCCTCCATTCCCTAGTCTCCTTTTTTGCCAACAATAGGGCTCCAATCCCTGTGTTAAGCCTTTTAGACATAGGGCCTTCATTCCCTAGTCGCCTTTTTGCCAACATTAGGGCTCCAATCCCTGAGTTGAGCCTTTTCGACATAGGGCCTCCATTCACTAGTCGCCTTTTTTGCCAACATTAGTGCTCCAACCCCTAAATTGAGCCTTTTTAGACATAGGGCCTCCATTCCCTAGTCGCCTTTTTGCCAACATTAGGGCTCGAATCCCTGAGTTGAGCCTTTTAGACATAGCGCCTCCATTCCCTAGTCGCCTTTTTGCCAACATTAGGGCTCCAATCCCTGAGTTGAGCCTTTTAGACATAGCGCCTCCATTCCCTAGTCGCCTTTTTTTCCAACATTAGGGCTCCAATCCCTGAGTTGAGACTTTTTAGACATAGGGCCTCCATTCCTAGTCGCCTTTTTGCCATCATTAGGGTTCCAATCCCTGAGTTGGACCTTTTAAACATAGGGCCTCCATTCCTTAGTCGCCTTTTTTGCCAACATTAGGTCTCCAAACCCTGAGTTGAGCCTTTTTTGACATAGGGCCTCCATTACCTAGTCGCCTTTTTTCCAATATTAGGGCTCCAATCCCTGAGTTGAGCCTTTTAGACATAGGGCCTTTATTCCCTAGTCGCCCTTTTTGCCAACATTAGTGCTCCAATCCCTGAGTTAAGCCGTTTTACACATAGGGCCTTCATTCCCTAGTCGCCTTTTTGCCAACATTAGGGCTCCAATCCCCGACTTGAGCCTTTTATACATAGGGCCTCCATTTCCTAGTCGCCTCTTTTGCCAACAAGGCGACAATCCCTGAGTTGAGCCTTTTTAGACATAGCGCCTCTATTCCCTAGTCGCCTTTTTGCCATCATTAGGGTTCTAATCCCTGAGTAGGGCCTTTTAGACATAGGGCCTCCATTCTATGGTCGCCATTTTTTCCAACATTAGGGCTCTAACCCCTGAGTTGAGCCTTTTTAGACATAGGGCCTCCATTCTCTAGTCGCCTTTTTGCCAACATTAGGGCTTCGATCCCTGAGTTAAGCCTTTTAGACATAGGGCCTCCATTCCTTAGTCGCCTATTTTTCCAACATTAGGGTTCCAATCCCTGAGTTAATCCATTTTAGACATAGGGCCTCCATTCCCTAGTCGGCTTTTTGCCATCATTAGGTCTCAAATCCCTGAGTAGAGCCTTTTAGACATACGGCCTCCTTCCTTAGTCGCCTTTTTTGCCAATATTAGGGCTCCAACCCCTGAGTTGAGCCTTTTTAGACATAGTGCCTCCATTCCCTAGTCGCCGTTTTGCCAACATTAGGGCTCCAATCCCTGAGTTGAGCCTTTTAGACATAGGGCCTCCATTCCCTAGTCGCCTTTTTGCCAACAATAGGGCTCCAATCCCTGAGTTGAGCCTTTTAGACATAGGGCCTTCATTCCCTAGTCGCCTTTTTTGCCAACATTAGTGCTCCAACCCCTGAATTGAGCCTATTTAGACATAGGGCCTTCATTACCAAGTCGCTTTTTTGCCAACATTAGGGCTTCAATCCCTGAGTTGAGCCTTTTAGACATATGGCATCCATTTCTGGGTCGCCTTTTTTGCCAACATTAGGGCTCCAATCCCTGAGTTGAGCGTTTTTAGACATAGGGCCTCCATTCCCTAGTCGCCTCTTTTGCCAACCTTAGGGCTCCAATCCCTGAGTTGAGCCTTTTTAGACATAGAGCATCCATTCCGTAGTCGCCTTTTTGCCAACATTAGGGCTCCAAACCCTGAGTTGAGCTTTTTAGACATAGGGCCTCCATTCCCTAGTCTCCTTTTTACCAACATTAGGTCTCCGTTCCCTGAGTTGAGCCTTTTAGACATAGGGCCTCCATTCCCTAGTCGCCTCTTTTGCCAACTTTAGAGCTCCAATCCCTGAGTTGAGCCTTTTTAGACATAGAGCATCCATTCCCTAGTTGCCTTTTTTGCCAACAATAGGGCTCCAATCCCTGAGTTGAGCCTTTTAGACATAGGGCCTTCATTCCCTAGTCGCCTTTTTGCCAACATTAGGGCTCCAATCCCTGAGTTGAGCCTTTTCGACATAGGGCCTTCATTCCCTAGTCGCCCCTTTTGCCAACATTAGGGCTTCAATCCCTGAGTTGAGCCTTTTAGACATAGGACGTTCATTCCCTAGTCACCTTTTTGCCAACATTAGGGATCAAATCCCTAAGTTGAGCCTTTTAGACATAGGGCCTTTATTCCCTAGTCACCCTTTTTGCCAACATTAGTGCTCCAACCCCTGAGTTGAGCCTTTTTATACATAGGGCATCCATTCCCTAGTCGCCTCTTTTGCCAACAAGGCGACAATCCTTGAGTTGAGCCTTTTTAGACATAGAGCATCAATTCCGTAGTCGCCTTTCACCAACATTAGGGCTCCAATCCCTGAGTTGAGCCTTTTAGACATAGGGCCTCCATTCCCTAATCGCCTTTTTGCCAACATTAGGGCTCCAAACCCTTAGTTGAGCTTTTTAGACATAGGGCCTCCATTCCCTAGTCGCCTTTTTGCCAACATTAGGTCTCCGATCCCTGAGTTGAGCCTTTTAGACATAGGGCCTCCATTCCCTAGTCGCCTTTTTTGCCAACAATAGGGCTCCAATCCCTGAGTTGAGCCTTTTAGACATAGGGCCTTCATTCCCTAGTCGACTTTTTGCCAACATTAGGGCTCCAATCCCTGAGTTGAGCCTTTTAGACATACGGTCTCCATTCCCTAGTAGCCCCTTTTGCCAACATTAGGGCTTCAATCCCTGAGTTGAGCCTTTTAGACATAGGGCGTTCATTCCCTAGTCACCTTTTTGCCAACATTAGGGCTCCAATCCCTAAGTTGAGCCTTTTAGACATAGGGCCTTTATTCCCTAGTCGCCATTTTGCCAACATTAGTGCTCCAACCCCTGAGTTGAGCCTTTTTAGACATAGGGCCTCCATTCCCTAGTCGCCTTTTTGCCAACATTAGAGTTCCAATCACTGAGTTGAGACTTTTAGACATAGGGCCTCCATTCTCTAGTCGCCTTTTTTGCCAACATTAGGGCTCTAATCCCTGAGTTGAGCCTTTTTAGACATAGGGCCTCTATTCCCTATTCGCCTCTTTTGCCAACATTAGGGCTTCAATCCCTGAGTTGAGCCTTTTTAGACATAGGGCCTCCATTCCCTAGTCGCCTTTCGCCAACATTAGGGCTCCAATCCTTGAGTTGAGCCTTTTATACATAGGACCTCCATTCCCTAGTCGCCTTTTTGCCAACATTAGGGCTCCAATCCTTGAGGTGAGCTTTTTAGACATAGGGTCTCCATTCCATAGTTGTCCTTTTGCCAACATTAGGGCTTTCATCCCTGAGTTGAGCCTTTTAGACATAGTGCCTCCATTCCCTAGTCGCCTTTTTTGCCAACAATAGGGCTTCAATCCCTGTGTTGAGCCTTTTAGACATAGGGTCTCCATTCCCTAGTCGCCCCTTTTGCCAACATTAGGGCTTCAATCCCTGAGTTGAGCCTTTCAGATATAGGGCGTTCATTCCCTAGTCACCTTTTTGCCAACATTAGGGCTCCAATCCCTAAGTTGAGCCTTTTAGACATAGGGCCTTTATTCCCTAGTCGCCATTTTTGCCAACATTAGTGCTCCAACCCCTGAGTTGAGCCTTTTTAGACATAGGGCCTCCATTCCCTAGTCGCCTTTTTGCCAACATTAGAGTTCCAATCCCTGAGTTGAGCCTTTTAGACATAGGGCCTCCATTCTCTAGTCGTCTTTTTTGCCAACATTAGGGCTCTAATCCCTGAGTTGAGCCTTTTTAGACATAGGGCCTCCATTCCCTATTCGCCTCTTTTGCCAACATTAGGGCTTCAATCCCAGAGTTGAGCCTTTTTAGACATAGGGCCTCCATTCCCTAGTCGCCTTTTTGCCAACATTAGGGCTCCAATCTTTGAGGTGAGCTTTTTAGACATAGGGTCTCCATTCCATAGTTGTCCTTTTGCCAACATTAGGGCTTTGATCCCTGAGTTGAGCCTTTTAGACATAGTGCCTCCATTCCCTAGTCGCCTTTTTTTGCCAACAATAGGGCTTCAATCCCTGTGTTGAACCTTTTAGACATAGGGTCTCCATTCCCTAGTCACCCCTTTTGCCAACATTAGGGCTTCAATCCCTGAGTTGAGCCTTTTAGACATATGGCGTTCATTCCCTAGTCACCTTTTTGCCAACATTAGGGCTCCAATCCCTAAGTTGAGCCTTTTAGACATAGGGCCTTTATTCCCTAGTCGCCATTTTTGCCAACATTAGTGCTCCAACCCCTGAGTTGAGCCTTTTTAGACATAGGGCCTCCATTCCCTAGTCGCCTTTTTGCCAACATTAGAGTTCCAATCCCTGAGTTGAGCCTTTTAGACATAGGGCCTCCATTCTCTAGTCGCCTTTTTGCCAACATTAGGGCTCTAATCCCTGAGTTGAGCCTTTTTAGACATAGGGCCTCCATTCCCTATTCGCCTCTTTTGCCAACATTAGGGATTCAATCCCTGAGTTGAGCCTTTTTAGACATAGGGCCTCCATTCCATAGTCGCTTTTCGCCAACATTAGGGCTCCAATCCTTGAGTTGAGCCTTTTATACATAGGACCTCCATTCTTTAGTCGCCTTTTTGCCAACATTAGGGCTCCAATCCTTGAGGTGAGCTTTTTAGACATAGGGTCTCCATTCCATAGTTGTCCTTTTGCCAACATTAGGGCTTTGATCCCTGAGTTGAGCCTTTTAGACATTGTGCCTCCATTCCCTAGTCGCCTTTTTTGCCAACAATAGGGCTTCAATCCCTATGTTGAACTTTTTAAACATAGGGCCTTCATTCCCTAGTCGCCTTTTTGCCAATATTAGGGCTCCAATCCCTGAGTTGAGCCTTTTAGATATAGGGCCTACATTTCCTAGTCGCCTTTTTTGCCAACAATAGGGCTCAAATCCCTGAGTTGAGCCTTTTAGACATAGGGCCTTCATTCCTTAGTCTCCTTTTTGCCAACATTAGGGCTCCAATCCCTGAGTTGAGCCTTTTAGACATAGGGCCTCCATTCCCTAGTCGCCCTTTTTGCAAAGATTAGGGCTTCAATCCCTGAGTTGAGCCTTTTAGACATAGAACGTTCATTCCCTAGTCACCTTTTTGCCAACATTAGTGTTCCAACCCCTGAGTTGAGCCTTTTTAGACATAGGGCCTCCATTCCCTAGTCGCCTTTTTGCCAACATTAGGGCTCTAATCCCTGAGTTGAGCCTTTTAGACATAGGGCATCTATTCTCTGGTCGCCTTTTTTGACAACATTAGGGCTCCAATCCCTGAGTTGAGACTTTTTAGACATAAGGCCTCCATTCCCTAGTCTCATCTTTTGCCAACATTAGGGCTCCAATCCCTGAGATGAGCCTTTTTAGACATAGGGCCTCCATTCCCTAGTCGCCTTTCTCCAACATTAGGGCTTCAATCAATGAGTTGAGCCTTTTAGACATAGGACTTCCATTCTCTAGTCGCCTTTTTGCCAACTTTAGGGCTCCAATCCTTGAGATGAGCTTTTTAGACATTAGGTCTGCATTCCCTAGTCGCCTTTTTGCCAACATTAGGGCTCTGATCCATGAGTTGAGCCTTTTAGACATAGGGCCTCCATTCCCTAGTCTCCTTTTTTGCCAACAATAGGGCTCCAATCCCTGTGTTAAGCCTTTTAGACATAGGGCCTTCATTCCCTAGTCGCCTTTTTGCCAACATTAGGGCTCCAATCCCTAAGTTGAGCCTTTTCGACATAGGGCCTCCATTCCCTAGTCGCCTTTTTTGCCAACATTAGTGCTCCAACCCCTAAATTGAGCCTTTTTAGACATAGGGCCTCCATTCCCTAGTCACCTTTTTGCCATCATTAGGTCTCAAATCCCTGAGTAGAGCCTTTTAGACATACGGCCTCCTTCCTTAGTCGCCTTTTTTGCCAATATTAGGGCTCCAACCCCTGAGTTGAGCCTTTTTAGACATAGGGACTCCATTCCCTAGTTGCCATTTTCCCAACATTAGGGCTCCAATCCCTGAGTTGAGCCTTTTAGACATAGGGCCTTCATTCCCTAGTCACCATTTTGCCAACATTTGGGCTCCAATCCCTGTGTTGAGCCTTTTAGACATAGGGTCTCCATTCCCTAGTCGCCTTTTTTGCAACGTTAGTGCTCCAACCCCTGAGTTGAGCCTATTTAGACATAGGGCCTTCATTACCTAGTCGCTTTTTTGCCAACATTAGGGCTTCAATCCCCGAGTTGAGCCTTTTAGACATATGGCCTCCATTCCTGGGTCGCCTTTTTTGCCAACATTAGGGCTCCAATCCCTGAGTTGAGCGTTTTTAGACATAGGGCCTCCATTCCCTAGTCGCCTCTTTTGCCAACTTTAGGGCTCCAATCCCTGAGTTGAGCCTTTTTAGACATAGAGCATCCATTCTGTAGTCGCCTTTTTGCCAACATTAGGGCTCCAAACCCTGAGTTGAGCTTTTTAGACATAGGGCCTCCATTCCCTAGTCTCTTTTTTACCAACATTAGGTCTCCGATCCCTGAGTTGAGCCTTTTAGACATAGGGCCCCCATTCCCTAGTCGCCTTTTTTGCCAACAATAGGGCTCCAATCCCTGAGTTGAGCCTTTTAGACATAGGGCCTTCATTCCCTAGTCGCCTTTTTGCCAACATTAGGGCTCCAATCCCTGAGTTGAGCCTTTTCGACATAGGGCCTCCATTCCCTAGTCGCCCCTTTTGCCAACATTAGGGCTTCAATCCCTGAGTTGAGCCTTTTAGACATAGGACGTTCATTCCCTAGTCACCTTTTTGCCAACATTAGGGATCAAATCCCTAAGTTGAGCCTTTTAGACATAGGGCCTTTATTCCCTAGTCGCCCTTTTTGCCAACATTAGTGCTCCAACCCCTGAGTTGAGCCTTTTTATACATAGGGCATCCATTCCCTAGTCGCCTCTTTTGCCAACAAGGCGACAATCCCTGAGTTGAGCCTTTTTAGACATAGCGCCTCTATTCCCTAGTCGCCTTTTTGCCATCATTAGGGTTCTAATCCCTGGGTAGAGCCTTTTAGACATAGGGTCTCCATTATCTGGTCGCCTTTTTTCCAATATTAGGGCTCCAACCCCTGAGTTGAGCCTTTTTAGACATAGGGCCTCCATTCTCTAGTCGCCTTTTTGCCAACATTAGGGCTCCAATCCCTGAGTGAAGCCTTTTAGGCATAGGGCCTCCATTCCTTAGTCGCCTATTTTTCCAACATTAGGGTTCCAATCCCTGAGTTAAGCCATTTTAGACATAGGGCCTCCATTCTCTAGTCGCCTTTTTGCAATCATTAGGTCTCCAATCCCTGAGTAGAGCCTTTTAGACATACGGCCTCCTTTCCTTAGTCGCCTTTTTTGCCAATATTAGGGCTCCAACCAATGAGTTGAGCCTTTTTAGACATAGGGCCTCCAGTCCCTAGTCGTCGTTTTGCCAACATTAGGGCTCATATCCCTGAGTTGAGCCTTTTAGACATAGGGCCTTCATTCCCTAGTCACCATTTTGCCAACATTTGGGCTCCAATCCCTGAGTTGAGCCTTTTAGACATAGGGTCTCCATTCCCTAGTCGCCTTTTTTGCCAACATTAGTGCTCCAACCCCTGAGTTGAGCCTATTTAGACATAGGGCCTTCATTACCTAGTCGCTTTTTTGCCAACATTAGGGCTTCAATCCCTGAGTTGAGCCTTTTAGACATATGGCCTCCATTCCTGGGTCGCCTTCTTTGCCAACATTAGGGCTCCAATCCCTGAGTTGAGCCTTTTTAGACATAGGGCCTCCATTCCCTAGTCGCCTCTTTTGCCAACTTTAGGGCTCCAATCCCTGAGTTAAGCCTTTTTAGACATAGAACATCCATTCCGTAGTCGCCTTTTTGCCAACATTTGGGCTCCAAACCCTGAGTTGAGCTTTTTAGACATAGGGCCTCCATTCCCTAGTCTCCTTTTTACCAACATTAGGTCTCCGATCCCTGAGTTGAGCCTTTTAGACATAGGGCCTCCATTCCCTAGTCGCCTTTTTTGCAAACAATAGGGTTCCAATCCCTGAGTTGAGCCTTTTAGACATAAGGCCTCCATTCCCTAGTCGTATCTTTTGCCAACATTAGGGCTCCAATCCCTGAGTTGAGCCTTTTTAAACATAGGGCCTCCATTCCCTAGTCGCATTTCGCCAACATTAGGGCTTCAATCAATGAGTTGAGCCTTTTAGACATAGGACCTCCATTCTCTAGTCGCCTTTTTGCCAACATTAGGGCTCCAATCCTTGAGATGAGCTTTTTAGACATAGGGTCTGCATTCCCTAGTCGCCTTTTTGCCAACATTAGGGCTCTAATCCCTGAGTTGAGCCTTTTAGACATAGGGCCTCCATTCCCTAGTCGCCTTTTTGCCAACAATAGGGCTCCAATCCCTGTGTTGAGCCTTTTAGACATAGGGCCTTCATTCCCTAGTCTCCTTTTTGCCAACATTAGGGCTCTAATCCCTGAGTTGAGCATTTTAGACATAGGGCCTCCATTCCCTAGTCGCCCTTTTTGCAAAGATTAGGGCTTCAATCCCTGAGTTGAGACTTTTAGACATAAAACGTTCATTCCCTAGTCACCTTTTTGCCAACATTAGTGTTCCAACCCCTGAGTTGAGCCTTTTTAGACATAGGGCCTTTATTCCCTAGTCGCCGTTTTGCCAACATTAGGGCTCCAGTCCCTGAGTTGAGCCTTTTAGACATAGGGCATCTATTCCCTGGTCGCCTTTTTTGACAACATTAGGGCTCCAATCCCTGAGTTGAGACTTTTTAGACATAAGGCCTCCATTCCCTAGTCGCATCTTTTGCCAACATTAGGGCTCCAATCCCTGAGATGAGCCTTTTTAGACATAGGGCCTCCATTCCCTAGTCGCCTTTCTCCAACATTAGGGCTTCAATCAATGAGTTGAGCCTTTTAGACATAGGACTTCCATTCTCTAGTCGCCTTTTTGCCAACTTTAGGGCTCCAATCCTTGAGATGAGCTTTTTAGACATTAGGTCTGCATTCCCTAGTCGCCTTTTTGCCAACATTAGGGCTCTGATCCATGAGTTGAGCCTTTTAGACATAGGGCCTCCATTCCCTAGTCTCCTTTTTTGCCAACAATAGGGCTCCAATCCCTGTGTTAAGCCTTTTAGACATAGGGCCTTCATTCCCTAGTCGCCTTTTTGCCAACATTAGGGCTCCAATCCCTAAGTTGAGCCTTTTCGACATAGGGCCTCCATTCCCTAGTCGCCTTTTTTGCCAACATTAGTGCTCCAACCCCTAAATTGAGCCTTTTTAGACATAGGGCCTCCATTCCCTAGTCGCCTTTTTGCCATCATTAGGTCTCAAATCCCTGAGTAGAGCCTTTTAGACATACGGCCTCCTTCCTTAGTCGCCTTTTTTGCCAATATTAGGGCTCCAACCCCTGAGTTGAACCTTTTTAGACATAGGGCCTCCATTCCCTAGTTGTCATTTTGCCAACATTAGGGCTCCAATCCCTGAGTTGAGCCTTTTAGACATAGGGCCTTCATTCCCTAGTCACCATTTTACCAACATTTGGGCTCCAATGCCTGAGTTGAGCCTTTTAGACATAGGGTCTCCATTCCCTAGTCGCCTTTTTTGCCAACATTAGTGCTCCAACCGCTGAGTTGAGCCTATTTAGACATAGGGCCTTCATTACCTAGTCGCTTTTTTGCCAACATTAGGGCTTCAATCCCTGAGTTGAGCCTTTTAGACATATGGCCTCCATTCCTGGGTCGCCTTTTTTGCCAACATTAGGGCTCCAATCCCTGAGTTGAGCGTTTTTAGACATAGGGCCTCCATTCCCTAGTCGCCTCTTTTGCCAACTTTAGGGCTCCAATCCCTGAGTTGAGCCTTTTTAGACATAGAGCATCCATTCCGTAGTCGCCTTTTTGCCAACATTAGGGCTCCAAACCCTGAGTTGAGCTTTTTAGACATAGGGCCTCCATTCCCTAGTCTCCTTTTTACCAACATTAGGTCTCCGATCCCTGAGTTGAGCCTTTTAGACATAGGGCCTCCATTCCCTAGTCGCCTTTTTGCCAACAATAGGGCTCCAATCCCTGAGTTGAGCCTTTTAGACATAGGGCCTTCATTCCCTTGTCTCCTTTTTGCCAACATTAGGGCTCCAATCCCTGAGTTGAGCCTTTTCGACATAGGGCCTCCATTCCCTAGTCGCCCATTTTGCCAACATTAGGGCTTCAATCCCTGAGTTGAGCCTTTTAGACATATGACGTTCATTCCCTAATCGCCTTTTTGCCAACATTAGGGCTCCAATCCCTAAGTTGAGCCTTTTAGACATAGGGCCTTTATTCCCTAATCGCCCTTTTTGCCAACATTAGTGCTCCAACCCCTGAGTTGAGCCTTTTTAGACATAGGGCCTCCATTCCCTAGTCGCCTTTTTGCCAACATTAGGGTTCCAATCCCTGAGTTGAGCCTTTTAGACATAGGGCCTCCATTCTCTAGTCGCCTTTGTTGCCAACATTAGGGCTCCAATCCCTGAGTTGAGCCTTTTTAGACATAGGGCCTCCATTCCCTATTCGCCTCTTTTGCCAACATTAGGGCTTCAATCCCTGAGTTGAGCCTTTTTAGACATAGGGCCTCCATTCCCTAGTCGCCTTTCGCCAATATTAGGGCTCCAATCCTTGAGTTGAGCCTTTTATACATAGGACCTCCATTCCCTAGTCGCCTTTTTGCCAACATTAGGGCTCCAATCCTTGAGGTGAGCTTTTTAGACATAGGGCTTCCATCCCATAGTCGCCCTTTTACCAACATTAGGGCTCTGATCCCTGAGTTGAGCCTTTTAGACATAGTGCCTCCATTTTCTAGTCGCCTTTTTATCCAACAATAGGGCTCCAATCCCTGTGTTGAGCCTTTTAGACATAGGGCCTTCATTCCCTAGTCGCCTTTTTTGCCAATATTAGGGCTCCAATCCCTGAGTTGAGCCTTTTAGATGTAGGGCCTACATTTCCTAGTCGCCTTTTTTGCCAACAATAGAGCTCAAATCCCTGAGTTGAGCCTTTTAGACAAAGGGCCTTCATTCCCTAGTCGCCTTTTTTGCCAACAATAGGGCTCCAATCCCTGTGTTGAGCCTTTTAGACATAGGGCCTTCATTCCCTAGTCGCCTTTTTTGCCAATATTAGGGCTCCAATCCCTGAGTTGAGCCTTTTAGATATAGGGCCTACATTTCCTAGTTGCCTTTTTTGCCAACAATAGAGCTCAAATCCCTGAGTTGAGCCTTTTAGACATAGGGCCTTCATTCCCTAGTCGCCCTTTTTGCCAACATTAGGGCTCCAATCCCTGAGTTGTGCCTTTTAGACATAGAACGTTCATTCCCTAGTCACGTTTTTGTCAACATTAGTGTTCCAACCCGTGAGTTGAGCCTTTTTAGTCATAGGGCCTCCATTCCCTAGTCGCTTTTTTGCCAACATTAGGGCTCCAATCCCTAAGTTGAGCCTTTTAGACATATGGCCTCCATTCCCTGGTCGCCTATTTTGCCAACATTAGGGTTCCAATCCCTGAGTTGAGACTTTTTAGACATAAGGCCTCCATTCCCTAGTCGCCTCTTTTGCCAACATTAGGGCTCCAATCCCTGAGTTGAGCCTTTTTAGACATAGGGCCTCCATTCCCTAGTCGCCCTTTTAGCCAACATTAGTGCTCCAACCCCTGAGTTGAGCCTTTTTAGACATAGGGCCTCCATTCCCTAGTCGCCTTTTTGCCAACATTAGGGTTCCAATCCCTGAGTTGAGCCTTTTAGATATAGGGCCTCCATTCTCTAGTCGTCTTTGTTGCCAACATTAGGGCTCCAATCCCTGAGTTGAGCCATTTTAGATATAGGGCCTCCATTCCCTAGTCGCCTTTTTGCCATCATTATGTCTTCAATCCCTGAGTAGAGCCTTTTAGACATAGGGCCTCCTTTCCCTAGTCGCCTTTTTTGCCAATTTTAGGGCTCCAACCCCTGAGTTGAGCCTTTTTAGACATAGGGCCTCCATTCCCTAGTCGCCTTTTTTGCCAACATTAGTGCTCCAACCCATGAGTTGAGCTTATTTAGACATAGGGCCTTCATTACCTAGTCGCTTTTTTGCCAACATTAGGGCTTCAATCCCTGAGTTGAGCCTTTTAGACATATGGCCTCCATTCCTGGGTCACCTTTTTTGCCAACATTAGGGCTCCAATCCCTGAGTTGAGCCTTTTTAGACATAGGGCATCCATTCCCTAGTCGCCTCTATTGCAAACATTAGGGCTCCAATCCTTGAGTTGAGCCTTTTTAGACACAGAGCATCCATTCCATAGTCGCCTTTCACCAACATTAGGGCTCCAATCCCTGAGTTGAGCCTTTTAGACATAGGGCCTCCATTCCCTAATCGTCTTTTTGCCAACATTAGGGCTCCAAACCCTGAGTTGAGCTTTTTAGACATAGTGCCTCCATTCCCTAGTCGCCTTTTTGCCAACATTAGGGTTCCAATCCCCGAGCTAAGCCTTTTAGACATAGGGCCTCCATTCTCTAGTCGTCTTTGTTGCCAACATTAGGGCTCCAATCCCTGAGTTGAGCCTTTTTAGACATAGGGCCTCCATTCCCTAGTCGCCTCTTATGTCAACATTAGGGCTCCAATCCCTGAGTTGAGCCTTTTTAGACATAGGGCCTCCATTTCCTAGTGGCCTTTTTGCCATCATTAGGGTTCTAATCCCTGAGTAGAGCTTTTTAAACATAGGGTCTCCATTCCCTGGTCGCCTTTTTTGCCAACATTAGGTCTCCAACCCCTGAATTAAGCCTTTTTAGACATAGGGACTCTATTCTCTCGTCGCCTTTTTGCCAACATTAGGGCTCCACTCCCTGAGTTAAGCCTTTTAGACATAGGGCCTCCATTCCTTAGTCGCCTATTTTGCCAACATTAGGGTTCCAATCCCTGAGTTGAGCCTTTTTAGACATAGGGCCTCCATTCCCTAGTCGCCTTTTTGCCATCATTAGGGCTCCAATCCCTGAGTAGAACCTTTTAGACATAGGGCCTCCTTTCCCTAGTCGCCTTTTTTGCCAATATTAGGGCTCCAACCCCTGAATTGAGCCTTTTTAGACATAGGGCCTCCATTCCCTAGTCGCCGTTTTGCCAACATTAGGGCTCCAATCCCTGAGTTGAGCCTTTTAGACATAGGGCCTTCATTCCCTAGTCACCATTTTGCCAATATTTAGGCTCCAATCCCTGAGTTGAGCCTTTTTGACATAGGGCCTCCATTCCCTAGTCGCCCTTTTAGCCAACATTAGTGCTCCAACCCCTGAGTTGAGCCTTTTTAGACATAGGGCCTCCATTCCCTAGTCGCCTTTTTGCCAACATTAGGGTTCCAATCCCTGAGTTGAGCCTTTTAGATATAGGTCCTCCATTCTCTAGTCGTCTTTGTTGCCAACATTAGGGCTCCAATCCCTGAGTTGAGCCATTTTAGACATAGGGCCTCCATTCCCTAGTCGCCTTTTTGCCATCATTAGGTCTTCAATCCCTGAGTAGAGCCTTTTAGACATAGGGCCTCCTTTCCCTAGTCGCCTTTTTTGCCAATATTAGGGCTCCAACCCCTGAGTTAAGCCTTTTTAGACATAGAGACTCTATTCTCTCGTCGCCTTTTTGCCAACATTAGGGCTCCAATCCCTGAGTTAAGCCTTTTAGACATAGGGCCTCCATTCCTTAGTCGCCTATTTTGCCAACATTAGGGTTCCAATCCCTGAGTTGAGCCTTTTTAGACATAGGGCCTCCATTCCCTAGTCGCCTTTTTGCCATCATTAGGGCTCCAATCCCTGAGTAGAACCTTTTAGACATAGGGCCTCCTTTCCCTAGTCGCCTTTTTTGCCAATATTAGGGCTCCAACCCCTGAATTGAGCCTTTTTAGACATAGGGCCTCCTTTCCCTAGTCGCCGTTTTGCCAACATTAGGGCTCCAATCCCTGAGTTGAGCCTTTTAGACATAGGGCCTTCATTCCCTAGTCACCATTTTGCCAATATTTAGGCTCTAATCCCTGAGTTGAGCCTTTTTGACATAGGGTCTCCATTCCCTAGTCGCCTTTTTTGCCAACATTAGTGCTCCAACCCCTGAGATGAGCCTATTTAGACATAGGGCCTTCATTACCTAGTCGCCTTTTTGCCAACATTAGGACTTCAATCCCTGAGTTGAGCCTTTTAGAAATATGGCCTCCATTCCTGGGTCGCCTTTTTTGCCAATATTAGGGCTCCAATCCCTGAGTTGAGCCTTTTTAGATATAGGGCCTACATTCCCTAGTCGCCTCTTTTGCCAACATTAGGGCTCCAATCCCTGAGTTGAGCCTTTTTAGACATAGAGCATCCATTCCGTAGTCGCCTTTCACCAACATTAGGGCTCCAATCCCTGAGTTGAGCCTTTTAGACATAAGGCCTCCATTCCCTAATCGCCTTTTTGCCAACATTAGGGCTCCAAATCCTGAGTTTAGCTTTTTAGACATAGGGCCTACATTCCCTAGTCGCCTTTTTGCCAACATTAAGTCTCCGATCCTTGAGTTGAGCCTTTTAGACATAGGGCCTCCATTCCCTAGTCGACCCTTTTGCCAACAATAGGGCTCCAATCCCTGAGTTGAGCCTTTTAGACATAGGGCCTTCATTCCCTAGTCGCCTTTTTGCCAACATATTGAGCCTTTTAGACATAGGGTCTCCATTCCCTAGTCGCCCCTTTTGCCAACATTAGGGCTTCAATCCCTGAGATGACCCTTTTAGACATAGGACGTTCATTCCCTAGTCACCTTTTTGCCAACATTAGGGCTCCAATCCCTAAGTTGAGCCTTTTAGACATAGGGCCTTCATTCCCTAGTCGCCATTTTTGCCAACATTAGTGCTCCAACCCCTGAGTTGAGCCTTTTTAGACATAGGGCCTCCATTCCCTAGTCGCCTTTTTGCCAACATTAGGGTTCCAATCTATGAGTTGAGCCTTTTAGACATAGGGCCTCCATTCTCTAGTCGCCTTTGTTGCCAACAGTAGGGCTCCAATCCCTGAGTTGAGCCTTTTTAGACATAGGGCCTTCATTCCCTATTCGCCTCTTTTGCCAACATTAGGGCTCCAATCCCTGAGTTGAGCCTTTTTAGACATAGGGCCTCCATTCCCTAGTCGCCTTTCGCCAACATTAGGGCTCCAATCCTTGAGTTGAGCCTTTTATACATAGGACCTCCATTTCCTAGTCGCCTTTTTGCCAACATTAGGGCTCCAATCCTTGAGGTGAGCTTTTTAGACATAGGGCCTCCATTCCCTAGTCGCCTTTTTTGCCAACAATAGGGCTTCAATCCCTGTGTTGAGCCTTTTAGACATAGGGCCCTCATTCCCTAGTCGCCTTTTTGCCAATATTAGGGCTCCAATCCCTGAGTTGATCCTTTTAGATATAGGGCCTACATTTCCTAGTCGCCTTTTTTGCCAACAATAGGGCTCAAATCCCTGAGTTGAGCCTTTTAGACATAGGTCCTTCATTCCCAAGTCGCCTTTTTGCCAACATTAGGGATCCAATCCCTGAGTTAAGCCTTTTAGACATAGGGCCTCCATTCCCTAGTCGCCCTTTTTGCCAACATTAGTGCTCCAATCCCTGAGTTGAGCCTTTTAGACATAGAACGTTCATTCCCTAGTCACCTTTTTGCCAACATTAGTGTTCCAACCCCTGAGTTGAGCCTTTTTAGACATAGGGCCTCCATTCCCTAGTCGCCTTTTTGCCAACATTAGGGCTCCAATCCCTGAGTTGAGCCTTTTAGACATAGGGCCTCCATTCCCTGGTCGCCTTTTTGACAACATTAGGGCTTCAATCCCTGAGTTGATCCTTTTAGATATAGGGCCTACATTTCCTAGTCGCCTTTTTTGCCAACAATAGGGCTCAAATCCCTGAGTTGAGCCTTTTAGACATAGGTCCTTCATTCCCAAGTCGCCTTTTTGCCAACATTAGGGATCCAATCCCTGAGTTAAGCCTTTTAGACATAGGGCCTCCATTCCCTAGTCGCCCTTTTTGCCAACATTAGTGCTCCAATCCCTGAGTTGAGCCTTTTAGACATAGAACGTTCATTCCCTAGTCACCTTTTTGCCAACATTAGTGTTCCAACCCCTGAGTTGAGCCTTTTTAGACATAGGGCCTCCATTCCCTAGTCGCCTTTTTGCCAACATTAGGGCTCCAATCCCTGAGTTGAGCCTTTTAGACATAGGGCCTCCATTCCCTGGTCGCCTTTTTGACAACATTAGGGCTTCAATCCCTGAGTTGAGACTTTTTAGACATAAGGCCTCCATTCCCTAGTCGCCTCTTTTGCCAAAATTAGGGCTCCAATCCCTAAGTTGAGCCTTTTTAGACATAGGGCCTCCATTCCCTAGTCGCCTTTCGCCAACATTAGGGCTTCAATCCCTGAGTTGAGCCTTTAGACATAGGACCTCCATTCTCTAGTCGCCTTTTTGCCAACATTAGGGCTCCAATCCTTGAGATGAGCTTTCTAGACATAGGGTCTGCATTCCCTAGTCGCCTTTTTGCCAACATTAGGGCTCTGATCACTGAGTTGAGCCTTTTAGACATAGGGCCTCCATTCCCTAGTCGCCCTTTTTGCCAAGAATAGGGCTCCAATCCCTGTGTTGAGCCTTTTAGACATAGGGCCTTCATTCCCTAGTCGCCTTTTATCCAACATTAGGGCTCCAATCCCTGAGTTGAGCCTTTTAGACATAGGGCCTCCATTCCCTAGTCGCCTTTTTTGCCAACATTAGTGCTCCAACCCCTAAGTTGAGCCTTTTTAGACATAGGCCCTCCATTCCCTAGTCGCCTTTTTGCCAACATTAGGGCTCCAATCCCTGAGTTGAGCCTTTTAGACATAGCGACTCCATTCCCTAGTCGCCTTTTTTGCCAACATTAGGGCTCCAATCCCTTAGTTGAGCCTTTTAGACATAGCGCCTCCATTCCCTAGTCGCCTTTTTTTCCAACATTAGGGCTCCAATCCCTGAGTTGAGACTTTTTAGAAATAGGGCCTCCATTCCTAGTCGCCTTTTTGCCATTATTAGGGTTCCAATCCCTGAGTTGGGCCTTTTAGACATAGGGCCTCCATTCCTTAGTCGCCTTTTTTGCCAACATTAGGGCTCCAAACCCTGAGTTTAGCCTTTTTAGACATAGGGCCTCCATTACCTAGTCGCCTTTTTTCCAACATTAGGGTTCCAATCCCTGAGTTGAGCCTTTCAGACATAGGACCTTTATTCCTTAATCGCCCTTTTTGCCAACATTAGTGCTCCAATCCCTGAGTTGAGTCGTTTTAGACATAGGGCCTTCATTCCCTAGTCGCCTTTTTGCCAACATTAGGGCTCCAATCCCTGACTTGAGCCTTTTATACATAGGGCCTCCATTCCCTAGTCGCCTCTTTTGCCAACAAGGCGACAATCCCTGAGTTGAGCCTTTTTAGACATAGGGCCTCTATTCCCTAGTCGCCTTTTTGCCATCATTAGGGTTCTAATCCCTGAGTAGAGCCTTTTAGACATAGGGCCTCCATTCTCTAGTTGCCTTTTTTGCCAACATTAGGGCTCCAACCCCTGAGTTGAGCCTTTTTAGACATAGGGCCTCCATTCTCTAGTCGCCTTTTTGCCAACATTAGGGCTCCAATCCCTGAGTTAAGCCTTTTAGACATAGGGCCTCCATTCCTTAGTCGCCTATTTTGCCAACATTAGGGTTCCAATCCCTGAGTTGAGCCTTTTTAAACATAGGGCCTCCATTCCCTAGTCGCCTTTTTGCCATCATTAGGTCTCCAATCCCTGAGTAGAGCCTTTTAGACATAGGGCCTTCTTTCCCTAGTCGCTTTTTTGCCAATATTAGGGCTCCAACCCCTGAGTTGAGACTTTTTAGACATAGGGCCTCCATTCCCTAGTCGCCGTTTTGCCAACATTAGGGCTCCAATCCCTGAGTTGAGCCTTTTAGACATAGGGCCTCCATTCTCTAGTCGCCTTTTTGCCAACATTTGGGCTCCAATCCATGAGTTGAGCCTTTTAGACATAGAGTCTCCATTCCCTAGTCGCTTTTTTTGCCAACAATAGTGCTCCAACCTCTGAGATGAGCCTATTTAGACATAGGGCCTTCATTACCTTGTCGCCTTTTGCCAACATTAGGACTTCAATCCCTGAGTTGAGCCTTTTAGACATATGGCCTCCATTCCTGGGTCGCCTTTTTTTGCCAACATTAGGGCTCCAATCCCTGAGTTGAGCCTTTTTAGATATAGGGCCTCCATTCCCTAGTCGCCTCTTTTGCCAACATTAGGGCACCAATCCCTGAGTTGAGCCTTTTTAGACATAGAGCATCCATTCCGTAGTCGCCTTTCACCAACATTAGGGCTCCAATCCATGAGTTGAGCCTTTTAGACATAGGGCCTCCATTCCCTAATCGCCTTTTTGCCAACATTAGGGCTCCAAACCCTGAGTTTAGCTTTTTAGACATAGGGCCTACATTCCCTAGTCGCCTTTTTGCCAACATTAGGTCTCCGATCCTTGAGTTGAGCCTTTTAGACATAGGGCCTCCATTCCCTAGTCGACGTTTTTGCCAACAATAGGGCTCCAATCCCTGAGTTGAGCCTTTTAGACATAGGGCCTTCATTCCCTAGTCGCCTTTTTGCCAACATTAGGGCTCCAATCCCTGAGTTGAGCCTTTTCGACATAGGGCCTCCATTCCCTAGTCGCCCCTTTTGCCAACATTAGGGCTCCAATCCCTGAGTTGAGCCTTTTTAGACATAGGGTCTCCATTCCCTAGTCGCCCCTTTTGCCAACATTAGAGCTTAAATCCCTGAGATGACCCTTTTAGACATAGGACGTTCATTCCCTAGTCACCTTTTTGCCAACATTAGGGCTTCAATCCCTAAGTTGAGCCTTTTAGACATAGGGCCTTTATTCCCTAGTCGCCATTTTTGCCAACATTAGTGCTCCAACCCCTGAGTTGAGCCTTTTTAGATATAGGGCCTCCATTCTCTAGTCGCCTTTTTGCCAACATTGGGGTTCCAATCCCTGAGTTGAGCCTTTTAGACATAGGGCCTCCATTCTCTAGTCTCCTCTGTTGCCAACTTAGGGCTCTAATCCCTGAGTTGAGCCTTTTTAGACATAGGGCCTCCATTCCCTATTCGCCTCTTTTGCCAACATTAGGGCTCCAATCCCTGAGTTGAGCCTTTTTAGACATAGGGCCTCCATTCCCTAGTCGCCTTTCGCCAACATTAGGGCTCCAATCCTTGAGTTGATCCTTTTATACATAGGACCTCCATTCCCTAGTCGCCTTTTTGCCAACATTAGGGCTCCAATCCTTGAGGTGAGCTTTTTAGACATAGGGCCTCCATTCCATAGTCGCCCTTTTGCCAACATTCGGGCTCTGATCCCTGAGTTGAGCCTTTTAGACATAGTGCCTCCATTCCCTAGTCGCCTTTTTTGCCAACAATAGGGCTCCAATCCCTATGTTGAGCCTTTTAGACATAGGGCCCTCATTCCCTAGTCGCCTTTTTGCCAATATTAGGGCTCCAATCCCTGAGTTGAGCCTTTTAGATATAGGGCCTACATTTCCTAGTCGCCTTTTTTGCCAACAATAGGGCTCAAATCCCTGAGTTGAGCCTTTTAGACATAGGGCCTTCATTCCCAAGTCGCCTTTTTGCCAACATTAGGGCTCCAATCCCTGAGTTGAGCCTTTTAGACATAGAACGTTCATTCCCTAGTCACCTTTTTGCCAACATTAGTGTTCCAACCCTTGAGTTGAGCCTTTTTAGACATAGGGCCTCTATTTCCTAGTCGCCTTTTTGCCAACATTAGTGCTCCAATCCCTGAGTTGAGCCTTTTAGACATAGGGCCTCCATTCCCTGGTCGCCTTTTTGACAACATTAGGGCTTCAATCCCTGAGTTGAGACTTTTTAGACATAAGGCCTCCATTCCCTAGTCGCCTCTTTTGCCAATATTAGGGCTCCAACCCCTGAGTTGAGACTTTTCAAACATAGGGCCTCCATTCCCTAGTCGCTGTTTTGCCAACATTAGGGCTCCAATCCCTGAGTTGAGCCTTTTAGACATAGGGCCTCCATTCCCTAGTCGCCATTTTGCCAACATTTGGGCTCCAATCCCTGAGTTGAGCCTTTTAGACGTAGGGCCTCCATTCCCTAGTCGCCATTTTGCCAACATTTGGGCTCCAATCCCTGAGTTGAGCCTTTTAGACATAGAGTCTCCATTCCCTAGTCGCCTTTTTTGCCAACATTAAGGCTCCAACCCCTGAGATGAGCCTATTTAGACATAGGGCCTCCATTACCTTGTCGCCTTTTTGCCAAGAATAGGGCTCCAATCCCTGAGTTGAGCCTTTTAGACATATGGCCTCCATTCCTGGGTCGCCTTTTTTGCCAACATTAGGGCTCCAATCCCTGAGTTGAGACTTTTTAGATATAGGGCCTCCATTCCCTAGTCGCCTCTTTTGCCAACATTAGTGCTCCAACCCCTAAGTTGAGCCTTTTTAGAAATAGGGCCTCCATTCCGTAGTCGCCTTTCACCAACATTAGGGCTCCAATCCCTGAGTTGACCCTTTTAGACATAGGGCCTCCATTCCCTAATCGCCTTTTTGCCAACATTAGGTCTCCAAACCCTGAGTTTAGCTTTTTAGACATAGGGCCTACATTCCCTAGTCGCCTTTTTGCCAACATTAGGTCTCCGATCCTTGAGTTGAGCCTTTTAGACATAGGGCCTCCATTCCCTAGTCGCCTTTTTTGCCAACAATAGGGCTCCAATCCCTGAGTTGAGCCTTTTAGACATAGGGCCTTCATTCCCTAGTCGCCTTTTTGCCAACATTAGGGCTCCAATCCCTGAGTTGAGCCTTTTAGACATAGGGCCTCCATTCCCTAGTCGCTTTCTTTGCCAACATTAGTACTCCAACCCCTGAGATGAGCCTATTTAGACATAGGGCCTTCATTACCTTGTCGCCTTTTGCCAACATTAGGACTTTAATCCCTGAGTTGAGCCTTTTAGACATATGGCCTCCATTCCTGGGTCGCCTTTTTTGCTAACATTAGGGCTCCAATCCCTGAGTTGAGCCTTTTTAGATATAGGGCCTCCATTCCCTAGTCGCCTCTTTTGCCAACATTAGGGCACCAATCCCTGAGTTGAGCCTTTTTAGACATAGAGCATCCATTCCGTAGTCGCCTTTCACCAACATTAGCGCTCCAATCCCTGAGTTGAGCCTTTTAGACATAGGGCCTCCATTCCCTAATCGCCTTTTTGCCAACATTAGGGCTCCAAACCCTGAGTTTAGCTTTTTAGACATAGGGCCTACATTCCCTAGTCGCCTTTTTGCCAACATTAGGTCTCCGATCCTTGAGTTGAGCCTTTTAGACATAGGGCCTCCATTCCCGAGTCGACTTTATTGCCAAAAATAGGGCTCCAATCCCTGAGTTGAGCCTTTTAGACATAGGGCCTTCATTCCCTAGTCGCCTTTTTGCCAACATTAGTTCTCCAATCCCTTAGTTGAGCCTTTTAGACATAGGGTCTCCATTCCCTAGTCTCCCCTTTTGCCAACATTAGAGCTTAAATCCCTGAGATGACCCTTTTAGACATAGGACGTTCATTCCCTAGTCACCTTTTTGCCAACATTAGGGCTTCAATCCCTAAGTTGAGCCTTTTAGACATAGGGCCTTTATTCCCTAGTCGCCATTTTTGCCAACATTAGTGCTCCAACCCCTGAGTTGAGCCTTTTTAGACATAGGGACTCCATTCCCTAGTCGCCTTTTTGCCAACATTAGTGTTCCAATCCCTGAGTTGAGCCTTTTAGACATAGGGCCTCCATTCTCTAGTCGCCTTTGTTGCCAACTTAGGGCTCCAATCCCTGAGTTGAGCCTTTTTAGACATAGGGCCTCCATTCCCTATTCGCCTCTTTTGCCAACATTAGGGCTCCAATCCCTGAGTTGAGCCTTTTTAGACATAGGGCCTCCATTCCCTAGTCGCCTTTCGCCAACATTAGGGCTCCAATCCTTGAGTTGTGCCTTTTATACATAGGACCTCCATTGCCTAGGCACCTTTTTGCCAACATTAGGGCTCCAATCCTTGAGGTGAGCTTTTTAGACATAGGGCCTCCATTCCATAGTCGCCCTTTTGCCAACATTAGGGCTCTGATCCCTGAGTTGAGCCTTTTAGACATAGTGCCTCCATTCCCTAGTCGCCTTTTTTGCCAACAATAGGGCTCCAATCCCTATGTTGAGCCTTTTAGACATAGGGACCTCATTCCCTAGTCGCCTTTTTGCCAATATTAGGGCTCCAATCCCTGAGTTGAGCCTTTTAGATATAGGGCCTACATTTCCTAGTTGCCTTTTTTGCCAACAATAGGGCTCAAATCCCTGAGTTGAGCCTTTTAGACATAGGGCCTTCATTCCCAAGTCGCCTTTTTGCCAACATTAGGGCTGCAATCCCTGAGTTGAGCCTTTTAGACATACGGACTACATTCCCTAGTCGCCCTTTTTTGCCAACATTAGTGCTCCAATCCCTGAGTTGAGCCTTTTAGACATAGAACGTTCATTCCCTAGTCACCTTTTTGCCAAATTAGTGTTCCAACCCCTGAGTTGAGCCTTTTTAGACATAGGGCCTCTATTTCCTAGTCGCCTTTTTGCCAACATTAGGGCTCCAATCCCTGAGTTGAGCCTTTTAGACATAGGGCCTCCATTCCCTGGTCGCCTTTTTGACAACATTAGGGCTTCAATCCCTGAGTTGAGACTTTTTAGACATAAGGCCTCCATTCCCTAGTCGCCTCTTTTGCCAATATTAGGGCTCCAACCCCTGAGTTGAGACTTTTTAGACATAGGGCCTCAATTCCCTAGTCGCCGTTTTGCCAACATTAGGGCTCCAATCCCTGAGTTGAGCCTTTTAGACATAGGGCCTCCATTCCCTAGTCGCCATTTTGCCAACATTTGGGCTCCAATCCCTGAGTTGAGCCTTTTAGACATAGAGTCTCCATTCCCTAGTCGCCTTTTTTGCCAACATTAGGGCTCCAACCCCTGAGATGAGCCTATTTAGACATAGGGCCTCCATTACCTTGTCGCCTTTTTGCCAAGAATAGGGCTCCAATCCCTGAGTTGAGCCTTTTAGATATATGGCGTCCATTCCTGGGTCGCCTTTTTTGCCAACATTAGGGCTCCAATCCCTGAGTTGAGCCTTTTTAGATATAGGGCCTCCATTCCCTAGTCGCCTCTTTTGCCAACATTAGTGCTCCAACCCCTAAGTTGAGCCTTTTTAGAAATAGGGCCTCCATTCCGTAGACGCCTTTCACCAACATTAGGGCTCCAATCCCTAAGTTGAGCATTTTAGACATAGGGCCTCCATTCCCTAGTCGCCTTTTTTGCCAACAATAGGGCTCCAATCCCTATGTTGAGCCTTTTAGACATAGGGCCTCCATTCCCTAGTCGTCATTTTGCCAACATTTGGGCTCCAATCCCTGAGTTGAGCCTTTTAGACATAGAGTCTCCATTCCCTAGTCGCCTTTTTTGCCAACATTAGGGCTCCAACCCCTGAGATGAGCCTATTTAGACATAGGGCCTCCATTACCTTGTCGCCTTTTTGCCAAGAATAGGGCTCCAATCCCTGAGTTGAGCCTTTTAGATATATGGCGTCCATTCCTGGGTCGCCTTTTTTGCCAACATTAGGGCTCCAATCCCTGAGTTGAGCCTTTTTAGATATAGGGCCTCCATTCCCTAGTCGCCTTTTTTGCCAACATTAGGGCTCCAAACCCTGAGTTTAGCTTTTTAGACATAGGGTCTACATTCCCTAGTCGCCTTTTTGCCAACATTAGGTATCTGATCCTTGAGTTCAGCCTTTTAGACATAGGGCCTCCATTCCCTAGTCGACTTTTTTGCCAACAATAGGGCTCAAATCCCTGAGTTGAGCCTTTTAGACATAGGGCCTTCATTCCCTAGTCGCCTTTTTGCCAACATTAGGGCTCCAATCCCTGAGTTGAGCCTTTTAGACATAGGGTATCCATTCCCTAGTCGCCCCTTTTGCCAACATTAGAGTTTCAATCCCTGAGATGACCCTTTTAGACATAGGACGTTCATTACCTAATCAACTTTTTGCCAACATTAGGGCTTCAATCCCTAAGTTGAGCCTTTTAAACATAGGGCCTTTATTCCCTAGTTGCCATTTTTGCCAATATTAGGGCTCCAACCCCTGAGTTGAGCCTTTTTTGAGATAGGGCCTCCATTCCCTAGTCGCCTTTTTGCCAACATTAGGGTTCCAATCCCTGAGTTGAGCCATTTAGACATAGGGCCTCCATTCTCTAGTCGCCTTTGTTGCCAACATTAGGGCTCCAATCCCTGAGTTGAGCCTTTTTAGACATAGGGCCTCCATTCCATATTCGCCTCTTTTGCCAACATTAGGGCTCCAATCCCTGAGTTGAGCCTTTTTACACATAGGTCCTCCATTCCCTAGTCGCCTTTCGCCAACATTAGGGCTCCAATCCTTGAGTTGAGCCTTTTATACATAGGACCTCCATTCCCTAGTCGCCTTTTTGCCAACATTAGGGCTCCAATCCTTGAGGTGAGCTTTTTAGACATAGGGCCTACATTCCATAGTCGCCCTTTTGCCAACATTAGGGCTCTGATCCCTGAGTTGAGCCTTTTAGACATAGTGCCTCCATTCCCTACTCGCCTTTTTTGCCAGTAATAGGGCTCCAATCCCTATTTGAGCCTTTTAGACATAGGGCCCTCATTCCCTAGTAGCCTTTTTGCCAATATTAGGGCTCCAATCCCTGAGTTGAGCCTTTTTAGATATAGGGCCTCCATTCCCTAGTCGCCTCTTTTGCCAACATTAGGGCACCAATCCCTGAGTTGAGCCTTTTAGACATAGAGTCTCCATTCCCTAGTCGCTTTTTTTGCCAACATTAGTGCTCCTACCCCTGAGATGAGCCTATTTAGACATAGGGCCTTCATTACCTTGTCGCCTTTTGCCAACATTAGGCCTTCAATCCCTGAGTTGAGCCTTTTAGACATATGGCCTCCATTCCTGGGTCGCCTTTTTTGCCAACATTAGGGCTCCAATCCCTGAGTTGAGCCTTTTTAGATATAGGGCCTCCATTCCCTAGCCGCCTCTTTTGCCAACATTAGGGCACCAATCCCTGAGTTGAGCCTTTTTAGACATAGAGCATCCATTCCGTAGTCGCCTTTCACCAACATTAGGGCTCCAATCCCTGAGTTGAGCCTTTTAGACATAGGGCCTCCATTCCCTAATCGCCTTTTTGCCAATATTAGGGCTCCAAACCCTGAGTTTAGCTTTTTAGACATAGGGCCTCCATTCCCTAGTCGCGTTTTTGCCAACATTAGGTCTCCGATACCTGAGTTGAGCCTTTTAGACATAGGGCCTCTATTCCCTAGTCGCCTTTTTGCCAACAATAGGGCTCCAATCCCTGAGTTGAGCCTTTTAGACATAGGGCCTTCATTCCCTAGTCGCCTTTTTGCCAACATTAGAGCTCCAATCCCTGAGTTGAGCCTTTTAGACATAGGGTCTTCATTCCCTAGTCGCCCCTTTTGCCAACATTAGGGCTTCAATCTCTGAGTTGAGCCTTTTTAGAAATAGGGCCTCCATTCCGTAGTCGCCTTTCACCAACATTAGGGCTCCAATCCCTGAGTTGAGCCTTTTAGACGTCGGGCCTCCATTCCCTAATCGCCTTTTTGCAAATATTAGGGCTCCAAACCCTGAGTTTAGCTTTTTAGACATAGGGCCTACATTCCCTAGTCGCCTTTTTGCCAACATTAGGTCTCCGATCCTTGAGTTGAGCCTTTTAGACATAGGGCCTCCATTCCCTAGTCGACTTTTTTGCTAACAATAGGGCTCCAATCCCTGAGTTGAGCCTTTTAGACATAGGGCCTTCATTCCCTAGTCGCCTTTTTTGCCAACATTAGTGCTCCAATCCCTGTGTTGAGCCTATTAGACATAGGGTATCCATTCCCTAGTCGCCCCTTTTGCCAACATTAGAAGTTCAATCCCTGAGATGACCCTTTTAGACATAGGACGTTCATTCCCTAGTCACCTTTTTGCCAACATTAGGACTTCAATCCCTAAGTTGAGCCCTTTAGACATAGGGCCTTTATTCCCTAGTCGCCATTTTTGCCAACATTAGGGCTCCAACCCCTGAGTTGAGCCTTTTTAGACATAGGGCCTCCATTCCCTAGTCGCCTTTTTGCCAACATTAGGGTTCCAATCCCTGAGTTGAGCCTTTTAGACATAGGGCCTCCATTCTCTAGTCGCCTTTGTTGCCAACATTAGGGATCCAATCCCTGAGTTGAGCCTTTTTAGACATAGGGCCTCCATTCCCTATTCGCCTCTTTTGCCAAAATTAGGGCTCCAATCCCTGAGTTGAGCCTTTTTAGACATAGGGCCTCCATTCCCTAGTGGCCTTTCGCCAACATTAGGGCTCCAATCCTTGAGTTGAGCCTTTTATACATAGGACCTCCATTCCCTAGTCGCCTTTTTGCCAACATTAGGGCTCCAATCCTTGAGGTGAGCATTTTAGACATAGGGCCTACATTCCATAGTCGCCCTTTTGCCAACATTAGGGCTCTGATCCCTGAGTTGAGCCTTTTAGACATAGTGCCTCCATTCCCTAGTCGCCTTTTTTGCCAACAATAGGGCTCCAATCCCTATGTTGAGCCTTTTAGACATAGGGCCCTCATTCCCTAGTCGCCTTTTTGCCAATATTAGGGCTCCAATCCGTGAGTTGAGCCTTTTAGATATAGGGCCTACATTTCCTAGTCGCCTTTTTTGCCAACAATAGGGCTCAAATCCCTGAGTTGAGCCTTTTAGACATAGGGCCTTCATTCCCAAGTCGCCTTTTTGCCAACATTAGGGCTGCAATCCCTGAGTTGAGCCTTTTAGACATAGGGCCTTCATTCCCTAGTCGCCTTTTTTGCCAACATTAGTGCTCCAATCCCTGAGTTGAGTCTTTTAGACATAGAACGTTCATTCCCTAGTCACCTTTTTGCCAACATAAGTGTTCCAACCCCTGAGTTGAGACTTTTTAGACATAAGGCCTCCATTCCCTAGTCGCCTCTTTTGCCAACATTAGGGCTCTAATCCCTAAGTTGAGCCTTTTTTGACATAGGGCCTCCATTCCCTAGTCGCCTTTCGCCAACATTAGGGCTTCAATCCCTGAGTTGAGCCTTTTAGACATAGGGCCTCCATTCTCTAGTCGCCTTTTTGCCAACATTAGGGCTCCAATCCTTGAGATGAGCTTTCTAGACATAGGATCTGCATTCCCTAGTCGCCTTTTTGCCAACATTAGGGCTCTGATCACTGAGTTGAGCCTTTTAGACATAGGGCCTCCATTCCCTAGTCGCCCTTTTTGCCAAGAATAGGGCTCCAATCCCTGTGTTGAGCCTTTTAGACATAGGGCCTTCATTCCCTAGTCGCCTTTTATCCAACATTAGGGCTCCAATCCCTGAGTTGAGCCTTTTTAGACATAGGGCCTCCATTCTCTAGTCGCCGTTTTGCCAACATTAGGGCTCCAATCCCTGAGTTAAGCCTTTTAGACATAGGGCCTCCATTCCTTAGTCGCCTATTTTGCCAACATTAGGGTTCCAATCCCTGAGTTGATCCTTTTTAGACATAGGGCCTCCATTATCTAGTCGCCTTTTTGCCATCATTAGGTCTCCAATCCTTGAGTAGAGCCTTTTAGACATAGGGCCTCCTTTCCCTAGTCGCTTTTTTGCCAATATTAGGGCTCCAACCCCTGAGTTGAGCCCTTTTAGACATAGGGCCTCCATTCCCCAGTCGCCGTTTTGCCAACATTAGGGCTCCAATCCCTCAGTTGAGCCTTTTAGACATAGGGCCTTCATTCCCTAGTCACCATTTTGCCAACATTTGGGCTCCAATCCCTGAGTTGAGCCTTTTAGACATAGGGTCTCCATTCCCTAGTCGCCTTTTTTGCCAACATTAGTGCTCCAACCCCTGAGTTGAGCCTATTTAGACATAGGGCCGTTATTACCTAGTCGTTTTTTTGCCAACATTAGGCCTTCAATCCCTGAGTTGAGCCTTTTAGACATATGGCCTGCATTCCCTAGTCGCCCTTTTTGCCAACATTAGGGCTCCAATCCCTGAGTTGAGCCTTTTTAGACATAGGGCCTCCATTCCCTAGTCGCCTCTTTTGCCAACATTAGGGCTCCAATCCCTGAGTTGAGCCTTTTAGATATAGGGCCTACATTTCCTAGTCGCCTTTTTTGCCAACAATAGGGCTCAAATTCCTGAGTTGAGCCTTTTAGACATAGGGACTTCATTCCCAAGTCACCTTTTTGCCAACATTAGTGCTCCAATCCCTGAGTTGAGCCTTTTAGACATAGGGCCTCCATTCCCTAGTCGCCCTTTTTGCCAACATTAGTGCTCCAATCCCTGAGTTGAGCCTTTTAGACATAGAACGTTCATTCCCTAGTCACCTTTTTGCCAACATTAGTGTTCCAACCCCTGAGTTGAGCCTTTTTAGACATAGGGCCTCCATTTCCTAGTCGCCTTTTTGCCAACATTAGGGCTCCAATCCCTGAGTTGAGCCTTTTAGACATAGGGCCTCCATTCCCTGGTCGCCTTTTTGACAACATTAGGGCTTCAATCCCTGAGTTGAGACTTTTTAGACATAAGGCCTCCATTCCCTAGTCGCCTCTTTTGCCAACATTAGGGCTCCAATCCCTAAGTTGAGCCTTTTTTGACATAGGGCCTCCATTCCCTAGTCGCCTTTCGCCAACATTAGGGCTTCAATCCCTGAGTTGAGCCTTTTAGACATAGGGCCTCCATTCTCTAGTCGCCTTTTTGCCAACATTAGGGCTCCAATCCTTGAGATGAGCTTTCTAGACATAGGGTCTGCATTCCCTAGTCGCCTTTTTGCCAACATTAGGGCTCTGATCACTGAGTTGAGCCTTTTAGACATAGGGCCTCCATTCCCTAGTCGCCCTTTTTGCCAAGAATAGGGCTCCAATCCCTGTGTTGAGCCTTTTAGACATAGGGCCTTCATTCCCTAGTCGCCTTTTATCCAACATTAGGGCTCCAATCCCTGAGTTGAGCCTTTTTAGACATAGGGCCTCCATTCTCTAGTCGCCGTTTTGCCAACATTAGGGCTCCAATCCCTGAGTTAAGCCTTTTAGACATAGGGCCTCCATTCCTTAGTCGCCTATTTTGCCAACATTAGGGTTCCAATCCCTGAGTTGATCCTTTTTAGACATAGGGCCTCCATTATCTAGTCGCCTTTTTGCCATCATTAGGTCTCCAATCCTTGAGTAGAGCCTTTTAGACATAGGGCCTCCTTTCCCTAGTCGCTTTTTTGCCAATATTAGGGCTCCAACCCCTGAGTTGAGCCCTTTTAGACATAGGGCCTCCATTCCTAGTCGCCTTTTTGCCATCATTAGGGTTCCAATCTCTGAGTTGGGCCTTTTAGACATAGGGCCTCCATTCCTTAGTCGCCTTTTTTGCCAACATTAGGGCTCCAAACCCTGAGTTGAGCCTTTTTAGACATAGGGCCTCCATTACCTAGTCGCCTTTTTTCCAACATTAGGGCTCCAATCCCTGAGTTGAGCCTTTCAGACATAGGGCCTTTATTCCCTAGTCGCCCTTTTTGCCAACATTAGTGCTCCAATCCCTGAGTTGAGCCGTTTTAGATATAGGGCCTTCATTCCCTAGTCGCCTTTTTGCCAACATTAGGGCTCCAATCCCTGACTTGAGCCTTTTATACATAGGGCCTCCATTCCCTAGTCGCCTCTTTTGCCAACAAGGCGACAATCCCTGAGTTGAGCCTTTTTAGACATAGGGCCTCTATTCCCTAGTCGCCTTTTTGCCATCATTAGGGCTCCAATCCCTCAGTTGAGCCTTTTAGACATAGGGCCTCCATTCTCTGGTTGCCTTTTTTGCCAATATTAGGTCTCCAACCCCTGAGTTGAGCCTTTTTAGACATAGGGCCTCCATTCTCTAGTCGCCGTTTTGCCAACATTAGGGCTCCAATCCCTGAGTTAAGCCTTTTAGACATAGGGCCTCCATTCCTTAGTCGCCTATTTTGCCAACATTAGGGTTCCAATCCCTGAGTTGATCCTTTTTAGACATAGGGCCTCCATTATCTAGTCGCCTTTTTGCCATCATTAGGTCTCAAATCCTTGAGTAGAGCCTTTTAGACATAGGGCCTCCTTTCCCTAGTCGCTTTTTTGCCAATATTAGGGCTCCAACCCCTGAGTTGAGCCCTCTTAGACATAGGGCCTCCATTCCCCAGTCGCCGTTTTGCCAACATTAGGGCTCCAATCCCTCAGTTGAGCCTTTTAGACATAGGGTCTTCATTCCCTAGTCACCATTTTGCCAACATTTGGGCTACAATCCCTGAGTTGAGCCTTTTAGACATAGGGTCTCCATTCCCTAGTCGCCTTTTTTGCCAACATTAGTGCTCCAACCCCTGAGTTGAGCCTATTTAGACATAGGGCCGTTATTACCTAGTCGTTTTGTTTGCCAACATTAGGCCTTCAATCCCTGAGTTGAGCCTTTTAGAAATATGGCCTCCATTCCTGGGTCGCCTTTTTGCCAACATTAGGGCTCCAATCCCTGAGTTGAGCCTTTTTAGACATAGGGCCTCCATTCCCTAGTCGCCTCTTTTGCCAACATTAGGGCTCCAATCCCTGAGTTGTGCCTTTTAGATATAGGGCCTACATTTCCTAGTCGCCGTTTTTGCCAACAATAGGGCTCAAATTCCTGAGTTGAGCCTTTTAGACATAGGGACTTCATTCCCAAGTCACATTTTTGCCAACATTAGTGCTCCAATCCCTGAGTTGAGCCTTTTAGACATAGGGCCTCCATTCCCTAGTCGCCCTTTTTGCCAACATTAGTGCTCCAATCCCTGAGTTGAGCCTTTTAGACATAGAACGTTCATTCCCTAGTCACCTTTTTGCCAACATTAGTGTTCCAACCCCTGAGTTGAGCCTTTTTAGACATAGGGCCTCCATTTCCTAGTCGCCTTTTTGCCAACATTAGGGCTCAAATCCCTGAGTTGAGCCTTTTAGACATAGGGCCTCCATTCCCTGGTCGCCTTTTTGACAACATTAGGGATTCAATCCCTGAGTTGAGACTTTTTAGACATAAGGCCTCCATTCCCTAGTCGCCTCTTTTGCCAACATTAGGGCTCCAATCCCTAAGTTGAGCCTTTTTTGACATAGGGCCTCCATTCCCTAGTCGCCTTTCGCCAACATTAGGGCTTCAATCCCTGAGTTGAGCCTTTTAGACATAGGGCCTCCATTCTCTAGTCGCCTTTTTGCCAACATTAGGGCTCCAATCCTTGAGATGAGCTTTCTAGACATAGGGTCTGCATTCCCTAGTCGCCTTTTTGCCAACATTAGGGCTCTGATCACTGAGTTGAGCCTTTTAGACATAGGGCCTCCATTCCCTAGTCGCCTTTTTTGCCAACATTAGGGCTCCAATCCCTGAGTTGAGACTTTTTAGACATAAGGCCTCCATTCCCTAGTCGCCTCTTTTGCCAACATTAGGGCTCCAATCCCTAAGTTGAGCCTTTTTTGACATAGGGCCTCCATTCCCTAGTCGCCTTTCGCCAACATTAGGGCTTCAATCCCTGAGTTGAGCCTTTTAGACATAGGGCCTCCATTCTCTAGTTGCCTTTTTGCCAACATTAGGGCTCCAATCCTTGAGATGAGCTTTCTAGACATAGGGTCTGCATTCCCTAGTCGCCTTTTTGCCAACATTAGGGCTCTGATCACTGAGTTGAGCCTTTTAGACATAGGGCCTCCATTCCCTAGTCGCCCTTTTTGCCAAGAATAGGGCTCCAATCCCTGTGTTGAGCCTTTTAGACATAGGGCCTTCATTCCCTAGTCGCCTTTTATCCAACATTAGGGCTCCAATCCCTGAGTTGAGCCTTTTTATACATAGGGCCTCCATTCTCTAGTCGCCGTTTTGCCAACATTAGGGCTCCAATCCCTGAGTTAAGCCTTTTAGACATAGGGCCTCCATTCCTTAGTCGCCTATTTTGCCAACATTAGGGTTCCAATCCCTGAGTTGATCCTTTTTAGACATAGGGCCTCCATTATCTAGTCGCCTTTTTTCCATCATTAGGTCTCCAATCCTTGAGTAGAGCCTTTTAGACATAGGGCCTCCTTTCCCTAGTCGCTTTTTTGCCAATATTAGGGCTCCAACCCCTGAGTTGAGCCCTTTTAGACATAGGGCCTCCATTCCTAGTCGCCTTTTTGCCATCATTAGGGTTCCAATCTCTGAGTTGGGCCTTTTAGACATAGGGCCTCCATTCCTTAGTCGCCTTTTTTGCCAACATTAGGGCTCCAAACCCTGAGTTGAGCCTTTTTAGACATAGGGCCTCCATTACCTAGTCGCCTTTTTTCCAACATTAGGGCTCCAATCCCTGAGTTGAGCCTTTCAGACATAGGGCCTTTATTCCCTAGTCGCCCTTTTTGCCAACATTAGTGCTCCAATCCCTGAGTTGAGCCGTTTTAGATATAGGGCCTTCATTCCCTAGTCGCCTTTTTGCCAACATTAGGGCTCCAATCCCTGAGTTGAGCCTTTTTAGACATAGGGCCTCTATTCCCTAGTCGCCTTTTTTCCATCATTAGGGTTCTAATCCCTGAGTAGTGCCTTTTAGACATAGGGCCTCCATTCTCTGGTTGCCTTTTTTGCCAATATTAGGTCTCCAACCCCTGAGTTGAGCCTTTTTAGACATAGGGCCTCCATTCTCTAGTCGCCGTTTTGCCAACATTAGGGCTCCAATCCCTGAGTTAAGCCTTTTAGACATAGGGCCTTCATTCCCTAGTCACCATTTTGCCAACATTTGGGCTCCAATCCCTGAGTTGAGCCTTTTAGACATAGGGTCTCCATTCCCTAGTCGCCTTTTTTGCCAACATTAGTGCTCCAACCCCTGAGTTGAGCCTATTTAGACATAGGGCCGTTATTACCTAGTCGTTTTGTTTGCCAACATTAGGCCTTCAATCCCTGAGTTGAGCCTTTTAGAAATATGGCCTCCATTCCTGGGTCGCCTTTTTGCCAACATTAGGGCTCCAATCCCTGAGTTGAGCCTTTTTAGACATAGGGCCTCCATTCCCTAGTCGCCTCTTTTGCCAACATTAGGGCTCCAATCCCTGAGTTGTGCCTTTTAGATATAGGGCCTACATTTCCTAGTCGCCGTTTTTGCCAACAATAGGGCTCAAATTCCTGAGTTGAGCCTTTTAGACATAGGGACTTCATTCCCAAGTCACCTTTTTGCCAACATTAGTGCTTCAATCCCTGAGTTGAGCCTTTTAGACATAGGGCCTCCATTCCCTAGTCGCCCTTTTTGCCAACATTAGTGCTCCAATCCCTGAGTTGAGCCTTTTAGACATAGAACGTTCATTCCCTAGTCACCTTTTTGCCAACATTAGTGTTCCAACCCCTGAGTTGAGCCTTTTTAGACATAGGGCCTCCATTTCCTAGTCGCCTTTTTGCCAACATTAGGGCTCCAATCCCTGAGTTGAGCCTTTTAGACATAGGGCCTCCATTCCCTGGTCGCCTTTTTGACAACATTAGGGATTCAATCCCTGAGTTGAGACTTTTTAGACATAAGGCCTCCATTCCCTAGTCGCCTCTTTTGCCAACATTAGGGCTCCAATCCCTAAGTTGAGCCTTTTTTGACATAGGGCCTCCATTCCCTAGTCGCCTTTCGCCAACATTAGGGCTTCAATCCCTGAGTTGAGCCTTTTAGACATAGGGCCTCCATTCTCTAGTCGCCTTTTTGCCAACATTAGGGCTCCAATCCTTGAGATGAGCTTTCTAGACATAGGGTCTGCATTCCCTATGCACCTTTTTGCCAACATTAGGGCTCTGATCACTGAGTTGAGCCTTTTAGACATAGGGCCTCCATTCCCTAGTCGCCTTTTTTGCCAACATTAGGGCTCCAATCCCTGAGTTGAGACTTTTTAGACATAAGGCCTCTATTCCCTAGTCGCCTCTTTTGCCAACATTAGGGCTCCAATCCCTAAGTTGAGCCTTTTTGACATAGGGCCTCCATTCCCTAGTCACCTTTCGCCAACATTAGGGCTTCAATCCCTGAGTTGAGCCTTTTAGACATAGGGCCTCCATTCTCTAGTTGCCTTTTTGCCAACATTAGGGCTCCAATCCTTGAGATGAGCTTTCTAGACATAGGGTCTGCATTCCCTAGTCGCCTTTTTGCCAACATTAGGGCTCTGATCACTGAGTTGAGCCTTTTAGACATAGGGCCTCCATTCCCTAGTCGCCCTTTTTGCCAAGAATAGGGCTCCAATCCCTGTGTTGAGCCTTTTAGACATAGGGCCTTCATTCCCTAGTCGCCTTTTATCCAACATTAGGGCTCCAATCCCTGAGTTGAGCCTTTTTATACATAGGGCCTCCATTCTCTAGTCGCCGTTTTGCCAACATTAGGGCTCCAATCCCTGAGTTAAGCCTTTTAGACATAGGGCCTCCATTCCTTAGTCGCCTATTTTGCCAACATTAGGGTTCCAATCCCTGAGTTGATCCTTTTTAGACATAGGGCCTCCATTATCTAGTCGCCTTTTTGCCATCATTAGGTCTCCAATCCTTGAGTAGAGCCTTTTAGACATAGGGCCTCCTTTCCCTAGTCGCTTTTTTGCCAATATTAGGGCTCCAACCCCTGAGTTGAGCCCTTTTAGACATAGGGCCACCATTCCTAGTCGCCTTTTTGCCATCATTAGGGTTCCAATCTCTGAGTTGGGCCTTTTAGACATAGGGCCTCCATTCCTTAGTCGCCTTTTTTGCTAACATTAGGGCTCCAAACCCTGAGTTGAGCCTTTTTAGACATAGGGCCTCCATTACCTAGTCGCCTTTTTTCCAACATTAGGGCTCCAATCCCTGAGTTGAGCCTTTCAGACATAGGGCCTTTATTCCCTAGTCGCCCTTTTTGCCAACATTAGTGCTCCAATCCCTGAGTTGAGCCGTTTTAGATATAGGGCCTTCATTCCCTAGTCGCCTTTTTGCCAACATTAGGGCTCCAATCCCTGACTTGAGCCTTTTATACATAGGGCCTCCATTCCCTAGTCGCCTTTTTTGCCAACAAGGCGACAATCCCTGAGTTGAGCCTTTTTAGACATAGGGCCTCTATTCCCTAGTCACCTTTTTGCCATCATTAGGGTTCTAATCCCTGAGTAGTGCCTTTTAGACATAGGGCCTCCATTCTCTGGTTGCCTTTTTTGCCAATATTAGGTCTCCAACCCCTGAGTTGAGCCTTTTTAGACATAGGGCCTCCATTCTCTAGTCGCCGTTTTGCCAACATTAGGGCTCCAATCCCTGAGTTAAGCCTTTTAGACATAGGGCCTCCATTCCTTAGTCGCCAATTTTGCCAACATTAGGGTTCCAATCCCTGAGTTGATCCTTTTTAGACATAGGGCCTCCATTATCTAGTCGCCTTTTTGCCATCATTAGGTCTCCAAACCTTGAGTAGAGCCTTTTAGACATAGGGCCTCCTTTCCCTAGTCGCTTTTTTGCCAATATTAGGGCTCCAACCCCTGAGTTGAGCTCTTTTAGACATAGGGCCTCCATTCCCCAGTCGCCGTTTTGCCAACATTAGGGCTACAATCCCTCAGTTGAGCCTTTTAGACATAGGGCCTTCATTCCCTAGTCACCATTTTGCCAACATTTGGGCTCCAATCCCTGAGTTGAGCCTTTTAGACATAGGGTCTCCATTCCCTAGTCGCCTTTTTTGCCAACATTAGTGCTCCAACCCCTGAGTTGAGCCTATTTAGACATAGGGCCGTTATTACCTAGTCGTTTTTTTGCCAACATTAGGCCTTCAATCCCTGAGTTGAGCCTTTTAGACATATGGCCTCCATTCCTGGGTCGCCTTTTTTTCCAACATTAGGGCTCCAATCCCTGAGTTGAGCCTTTTTAGACATAGGGCCTCCATTCCCTAGTCGCCTCTTTTGCCAATATTAGGGCTCCAATCCCTGAGTTGAGCCTTTTAGATATAGGGCCTACATTTCCTAGTCGCCTTTTTTGCCAACAATAGGGCTCAAATTCCTGAGTTGAGCCTTTTAGACATAGGGACTTCATTCCCAAGTCACCTTTTTGCCAACATTAGTGCTCCAATCCCTGAGTTGAGCCTTTTAGACATAGGGCCTCCATTCCCTAGTCGCCCTTTTTTCCAACATTAGTGCTCCAATCCCTGAGTTGAGCCTTTTAGACATAGAACGTTCATTCCCTAGTCACCTTTTTGCCAACATTAGTGTTCCAACCCCTGAGTTGAGCCTTTTTAGACATAGGGCCTCCATTTCCTAGTCGCCTTTTTGCCAACATTAGGGCTCCAAACCCTGAGTTGAGCCTTTTTAGACATAGGGCCTCCATTACCTAGTCGCCTTTTTTCCAACATTAGGGCTCCAATCCCTGAGTTGAGCCTTTCAGACATAGGGCCTTTATTCCCTAGTCGCCCTTTTTGCCAACATTAGTGCTCCAATCCCTGAGTTGAGCCGTTTTAGATATAGGGCCTTCATTCCCTAGTCGCCTTTTTGCCAACATTAGGGCTCCAATCCCTGACTTGAGCCTTTTATACATAGGGCCTCCATTCCCTAGTCGCCTCTTTTGCCAACAAGGCGACAATCCCTGAGTTGAGCCTTTTTAGACATAGGGCCTCTATTCCCTAGTCGCCTTTTTGCCATCATTAGGGTTCTAATCCCTGAGTAGAGCCTTTTAGACATAGGGCCTCCATTCTCTGGTTGCCTTTTTTGCCAATATTAGGTCTCCAACCCCTGAGTTGAGCCTTTTTAGACATAGGGCCTCCATTCTCTAGTCGCCGTTTTGCCAACATTAGGGCTCCAATCCCTGAGTTAAGCCTTTTAGACATAGGGCCTCCATTCCTTAGTCGCCAATTTTGCCAACATTAGGGTTCCAATCCCTGAGTTGATCCTTTTTAGACATAGGGCCTCCATTATCTAGTCGCCTTTTTGCCATCATTAGGTCTCCAAACCTTGAGTAGAGCCTTTTAGACATAGGGCCTCCTTTCCCTAGTCGCTTTTTTGCCAATATTAGGGCTCCAACCCCTGAGTTGAGCTCTTTTAGACATAGGGCCTCCATTCCCCAGTCGCCGTTTTGCCAACATTAGGGCTCCAATCCCTCAGTTGAGCCTTTTAGACATAGGGCCTTCATTCCCTAGTCACCATTTTGCCAACATTTGGGCTCCAATCCCTGCGTTGAGCCTTTTAGACATAGGGTCTCCATTCCCTAGTCGCCTTTTTTGCCAACATTAGTGCTCCAACCCCTGAGTTGAGCCTATTTAGACATAGGGCCGTTATTACCTAGTCGTTTTTTTGCCAACATTAGGCCTTCAATCCCTGAGTTGAGCCTTTTAGACATATGGCCTCCATTCCTGGGTCGCCTTTTTGCCAACATTAGGGCTCCAATCCCTGAGTTGAGCCTTTTTAGACATAGGGCCTCCATTCCCTAGTCGCCTCTTTTGCCAACATTAGGGCTCCAATCCCTGAGTTGAGCCTTTTAGATATAGGGCCTACATTTCCTAGTCGCCTTTTTTGCCAACAATAGGGCTCAAATTCCTGAGTTGAGCCTTTTAGACATAGGGACTTCATTCCCAAGTCACCTTTTTGCCAACATTAGTGCTCCAATCCCTGAGTTGAGCCTTTTAGACATAGGGCCTCCATTCCCTAGTCGCCCTTTTTGCCAACATTAGTGCTCCAATCCCTGAGTTGAGCCTTTTAGACATAGAACGTTCATTCCCTAGTCACCTTTTTGCCAACATTAGTGTTCCAACCCCTGAGTTGAGCCTTTTTAGACATAGGGCCTCCATTTCCTAGTCGCCTTTTTGCCAACATTAGGGCTCCAATCCCTGAGTTGAGCCTTTTAGACATAGGGCCTCCATTCCCTGGTCGCCTTTTTGACAACATTAGGGCTTCAATCCCTGAGTTAAGACTTTTTAGACATAAGGCCTCCATTCCCTAGTCGCTTCTTTTGCCAACATTAGGGCTCCAATCCCTAAGTTGAGCCTTTTTTGACATAGGGCCTCCATTCCCTAGTCGCCTTTCGCCAACATTAGGGCTTCAATCCCTGAGTTGAGCCTTTTAGACATAGGGCCTCCATTCTCTAGTCGCCTTTTTGCCAACATTAGGGCTCCAATCCTTGAGATGAGCTTTCTAGACATAGGGTCTGCATTCCCTAGTCGCCTTTTTGCCAACATTAGGGCTCTGATCACTGAGTTGAGCCTTTTAGACATAGGGCCTCCATTCCCTAGTCGCCCTTTTTGCCAAGAATAGGGCTCCAATCCCTGTGTTGAGCCTTTTAGACATAGGGCCTTCATTCCCTAGTCGCCTTTTATCCAACATTAGGGCTCCAATCCCTGAGTTGAGCCTTTTTAGACATAGGGCCTCCATTCTCTAGTCGCCGTTTTGCCAACATTAGGGCTCCAATCCCTGAGTTAAGCCTTTTAGACATAGGGCCTCCATTCCTTAGTCGCCTATTTTGCCAACATTAGGGTTCCAATCCCTGAGTTGATCCTTTTTAGACATAGGGCCTCCATTATCTAGTCGCCTTTTTGCCATCATTAGGTCTCCAATCCTTGAGTAGAGCCTTTTAGACATAGGGCCTCCTTTCCCTAGTCGCTTTTTTGCCAATATTAGGGCTCCAACCCCTGAGTTGAACCCTTTTAGACATAGGGCCTCCATTCCTAGTCGCCTTTTTGCCTTCATTAGGGTTCCAATCTCTGAGTTGGGCCTTTTAGACATAGGGCCTCCATTCCTTAGTCGCCTTTTTGCCAACATTAGGGCTCCAAACCCTGAGTTGAGCCTTTTTAGACATAGGGCCTCCATTACCTAGTCGCCTTTTTTCCAACATTAGGGCTCCAATCCCTGAGTTGAGCCTTTCAGACATAGGGCCTTTATTCCCTAGTCGCCCTTTTTGCCAACATTAGTGCTCCAATCCCTGAGTTGAGCCGTTTTAGATATAGGGCCTTCATTCCCTAGTCGCCTTTTTGCCAACATTATGGCTCCAATCCCTGACTTGAGCCTTTTATACATAGGGCCTCCATTCCCTAGTCGCCTCTTTTGCCAACAAGGCGACAATCCCTGAGTTGAGCCTTTTTAGACATAGGGCCTCTATTCCCTAGTCGCCTTTTTGCCATCATTAGGGTTCTAATCCCTGAATAGAGCCTTTTAGACATAGGGCCTCCATTCTCTGGTTGCCTTTTTTGCCAATATTAGGTCTCCAACCCCTGAGTTGAGCCTTTTTAGACATAGGGCCTCCATTCTCTAGTCGCCGTTTTGCCAACATTAGGGCTCCAATCCCTGAGTTAAGCCTTTTAGACATAGGGCCTCCATTCCTTAGTCGCCTATTTTGCCAACATTAGGGTTCCAATCCCTGAGTTGATCCTTTTTAGACATAGGGCCTCCATTATCTAGTCGCCTTTTTGCCATCATTAGGTCTCCAATCCTTGAGTAGAGCCTTTTAGACATAGGGCCTCCTTTCCCTAGTCGCTTTTTTGCCAATATTAGGGCTCCAACCCCTGAGTTGAGCCCTTTTAGAGATAGGGCCTCCATTCCCCAGTCGCCGTTTTGCCAACATTAGGGCTCCAATCCCTCAGTTGAGCCTTTTAGACATAGGGCCTTCATTCCCTAGTCACCATTTTGCCAACATTTGGGCTCCAATCCCTGAGTTGAGCCTTTTAGACATAGGGCCTCCATTCCCTAGTCGCCCTTTTTGCCAACATTAGTGCTCCAATCCCTTAGTTGAGCCTTTTAGACATAGAACGTTCATTCCCTAGTCGCTTTTTTGCCAATATTAGGGCTCCAACCCCTGAGTTGAGCCCTTTTAGACATAGGGCCTCCATTCCTAGTCGCCTTTTTGCCATCATTAGGGTTCCAATCTCTGAGTTGGGCCTTTTAGACATAGGGCCTCAATTTCTTAGTCGCCTTTTTTGCCAACATTAGGGCTCCAAACCCTGAGTTGAGCCATTTTAGACATAGGGCCTCCATTACCTAGTCGCCTTTTTTCCAACATTAGGGCTCCAATCCCTGGGTTGAGCCTTTCAGACATAGGGCCTTTATTCCCTAGTCGCCCTTTTTGCCAACATTAGTGCTCCAATCCCTGAGTTGAGCCGTTTTAGATATATGGCCTTCATTCCCTAGTCGCCTTTTTGCCAACATTAGGGCTCCAATCCCTGACTTGAGCCTTTTATACATAGGGCCTCCATTCCCTAGTCGCCTCTTTTGCCAACAAGGCGACAATCCCTGAGTTGAGCCTTTTTAGACATAGGGCCTCTATTCCCTAGTCGCCTTTTTTCCATCATTAGGGTTCTAATCCCTGAGTAGAGCCTTTTAGACATAGGGCCTCCATTCTCTGGTTGCCTTTTTTGCCAATATTAGGTCTCCAACCCCTGAGTTGAGCCTTTTTTGACATAGGGCCTCCATTCTCTAGTCGCCGTTTTGCCAACATTAGGGCTCCAAACCCTGAGTTAATCCTTTTAAACATAGGGCCTCCATTCCTTAGTCGCCTATTTTGCCAACATTAGGGTTCCAATCCCTGACTTGATCCTTTTTAGACATAGGGCCTCCATTATCTAGTCGCCTTTTTGCCATCATTAGGTCTCCAATCCTTGAGTAGAGCCTTTTAGACATAGGGCCTCCTTTCCCTAGTCGTTTTTTTGCCAATATTAGGGCTCCAACCCCTGAGTTGAGCCCTTTTAGACATAGGGCCTCCATTCCCCAGTCGCCGTTTTGCCAACATTAGGGCTCCAATCCCTCAGTTGAGCCTTTTAGACATAGGGCCTTCATTCCCTAGTCACCATTTTGCCAATATTTGGGCTCCAATCCCTGAGTTGAGCCTTTTAGACATAGGGTCTCCATTCCCTAGTCGCTTTTTTTGCCAACATTAGTGCTCCAACCCTTGAGTTGAGCCTATTTAGACATAGGGCCGTTATTACCTAGTCGTTTTTTTGCCAACATTAGGCCTTCAATCCCTGAGTTGAGCCTTTTAGACATATGGCCTCCATTCCTGGGTCGCCTTTTTTGCCAACATTAGGGCTCCAATCCCTGAGTTGAGCCTTTTTAGACATAGGGCCTCCATTCCCTAGTCGCCTCTTTTGCCAACATTAGGGCTCCAATCCCTGAGTTGAGCCTTTTAGATATAGGGCCTACATTTCCTAGTCGCCTTTTTTGCCAACAATAGGGCTCAAATTCCTGAGTTGAACCTTTTAGACATAGGGACTTCATTCCCAAGTCACCTTTTTGCCAACATTAGTGCTCCAATCCTTGAGTTGAGCCTTTTAGACATAGGGCCTCCATTCCCTAGTCGCCCTTTTAGCCAACATTAGTGCTCCAATCCCTGAGTTGAGCCTTTTAGACATAGAACGTTCATTCCCTAGTCACCTTTTTGCCAACATTAGTGTTCCAACCCCTGAGTTGAGCCTTTTTAGACATAGAGCCTCCATTTCCTAGTCGCCTTTTTGCCAACATTAGGGCTCCAATCCCTGAGTTGAGCCTTTTAGACATAGGGCCTCCATTCCCTGGTCGCCTTTTTGACAACATTAGGGCTTCAATCCCTGAGTTGAGACTTTTTAGACATAAGGCCTCCATTCCCTAGTCGCCTCTTTTGCCAACATTAGGGCTCCAATCCCTAAGTTGAGCCTTTTTTGACATAGGGCCTCCATTCCCTAGTCGCCTTTCGCCAACATTAGGGCTTCAATCCCTGAGTTGAGCCTTTTAGACATAGGGCCTCCATTCTCTAGTCGCCTTTTTGCCAACATTAGGGCTCCAATCCTTGAGATGAGCTTTCTAGACATAGGGTCTGCATTCCCTAGTCGCCTTTTTGCCAACATTAGGGCTCTGATCACTGAGTTGAGCCTTTTAGACATAGGGCCTCCATTCCCTAGTCGCCCTTTTTGCCAAGAATAGGGCTCCAATCCCTGTTTTGAGCCTTTTAGACATAGGGCCTTCATTCCCTAGTCGCCTTTTATCCAACATTAGGGCTCCAGTCCCTGAGTTGAGCCTTTTTAGACATAGGGCCTCCATTCTCTAGTCGACGTTTTGCCAACATTAGGGCTCCAATCCCTGAGTTAAGCCTTTTAGACATAGGGCCTCCATTCCTTAGTCGCCTATTTTGCCAACATTAGGGTTCCAATCCCTGAGTTGATCCTTTTTAGACATAGGGCCTCCATTATCTAGTCGCCTTTTTGCCATCATTAGGTCTCCAATCCTTGAGTAGAGCCTTTTAGACATAGGGCCTCCTTTTCCTAGTCGCTTTTTTGCCAATATTAGGGCTCCAACCCCTGAGTTGAGCCCTTTTAGACATAGGGCCTCCATTCCTAGTCGCCTTTTTGCCATCATTAGGGTTCCAATCTCTGAGTTGGGCCTTTTAGACATAGGGCCTCCATTCCTTAGTCGCCTTTTTTGCCAACATTAGGGCTCCAAACCCTGAGTTGAGCCTTTTTAGACATAGGGCCTCCATTACCTAGTCGCCTTTTTTCCAACATTAGGGCTCCAATCCCTGAGTTGAGCCTTTCAGACATAGGGCCTTTATTCCCTAGTCGCCCTTTTTGCCAACATTAGTGCTCCAATCCCTGAGTTGAGCCGTTTTAGATATAGGGCCTTCATTCCCTAGTCGCCTTTTTGCCAACATTAGGGCTCCAATCCCTGACTTGAGCCTTTTATACATAGGGCCTCCATTCCCTAGTCGCCTCTTTTGCCAACAAGGCGACAATCCCTGAGTTGAGCCTTTTTTGACATAGGGCCTCTATTCCCTAGTCGCCTTTTTGCCATCATTAGGGTTCTAATCCCTAAGTAGAGCCTTTTAGACATAGGGCCTCCATTCTCTGGTTGCCTTTTTTGCCAATATTAGGTCTCCAACCCCTGAGTTGAGCCTTTTTAGACATAGGGCCTCCATTCTCTAGTCGCCGTTTTGCCAACATTAGGGCTCCAATCCCTGAGTTAAGCCTTTTAGACATAGGGCCTCCATTCCTTAGTCGCCTATTTTGCCAACATTAGGGTTCCAATCCCTGAGTTGATCCTTTTTAGACATAGGGCCTCCATTATCTAGTCGCCTTTTTGCCATCATTAGGTCTCCAATCCTTGAGTAGAGCCTTTTAGACATAGGGCCTCCTTTCCCTAGTCGCTTTTTTGCCAATATTAGGGCTCCAACCCCTGAGTTGAGCCCTTTTAGACATAGGGCCTCCATTCCCCAGTCGTCGTTTTGCCAACATTAGGGCTCCAATCCCTCAGTTGAGCCTTTTAGACATAGGGCCTTCATTCCCTAGTCACCATTTTGCCAACATTTGGGCTCCAATCCCTGAGTTGAGCCTTTTAGACATAGGGTCTCCATTCCCTAGTCGCCTTTTTTGCCAACATTAGTGCTCCAACCCCTGAGTTGAGCCTATTTAGACATAGGGCCGTTATTACCTAGTCGTTTTTTTGCCAACATTAGGCCTTCAATCCCTGAGTTGAGCCTTTTAGACATATGGCCTCCATTCCTGGGTCGCCTTTTTGCCAACATTAGGGCTCCAATCCCTGAGTTGAGCCTTTTTAGACATAGGGCCTCCATTCCCTAGTCGCCTCTTTTGCCAACAATAGGGCTCCAATCCCTGAGTTGAGCCTTTTAGATATAGGGCCTACATTTCCTAGTCGCCTTTTTTGCCAACAATAGGGCTCAAATTCCTGAGTTGAGCCTTTTAGACATAGGGACTTCATTCCCAAGTCACCTTTTTGCCAACATTAGAGCTCCAATCCCTGAGTTGAGCCTTTTAGACATAGGGTCTTCATTCCCTAGTCGCCCATTTTGCCAACATTAGGGCTTCAATCTCTGAGTTGAGCGTTTTTAGAAATAGGGCCTCCATTCCGTAGTCGCCTTTCACCAACATTAGGGCTCCAATCCCTGAGTTGAGCCTTTTAGACGTAGGGCCTCCATTCCCTAATCGCCTCTTTGCAAATATTAGGGCTCCAAACCCTGAGTTTAGCTTTTTAGACATAGGGCCTACATACCCTAGTCGCCTTTTTGCCAACATTAGGTCTCCGATCCTTGAGTTGAGCCTTTTAGACATAGGGCCTCCATTCCCTAGTCGACTTTTTTGCTAACAATAGGGCTCCAATCCCTGAGTTGAGCCTTTTAGACATAGGGCCTTCATTCCCTAGTCGCCTTTTTGCCAACATTAGTGCTCTAATCCCTGTGTTGAGCCTATTAGACATAGGGTATCCATTCCCTAGTCGCCCCTTTTGCCAACATTAGAAGTTCAATCCCTGAGATGACCCTTTTAGACATAGGACGTTCATTCCATAGTCACCTTTTTTCCAACATTAGGGCTTCAATCCCTAAGTTGAGCCTTTTAGACATAGGGCCTTTATTCCCTAGTCGCCATTTTTGCCAACATTAGGGCTCCAACCCCTGAGTTGAGCCTTTTTAGACATAGGGCCTCCATTCCCTAGTCGCCTTTTTGCCAACATTAGGGTTCCAATCCCTGAGTTGAGCCTTTTAGACATAGGGCCTCCATTCTCTAGTCGCCTTTGTTGCCAACATTAGGGCTCCAATCCCTGAGTTGAGCCTTTTTAGACATAGGGCCTCCATTCCCTATTCGCCTCTTTTGCCAACATTAGGGCTGCAATCCCTGAGTTGAGCCTTTTTAGACATAGGGCCTCCATTCCCTAGTCGCCTTTCGCCAACATTAGGGCTCCAATCCTTGAGTTGAGCCTTTTATACATAGGACCTCCATTCCCTAGTCGCCTTTTTGCCAACATTAGGGCTCCAATCCTTGAGGTGAGCTTTTTAGACATAGGGCCTACATTCCATAGTCTCCCTTTTGCCAACATTAGGGCTCTGATACCTGAGTTGAGCCTTTTAGACATAGTGCCTCCATTCCCTAGTCGCCTTTTTTGCCAACAATAGGGCTCCAATCCCTATGTTGCGCCTTTTAGACATAGGGCCCTCATTCCCTAGTCGCCTTTTTGCCAATATTAGGGCTCCAATCCCTGAGTTGAGCCTTTCAGATATAGGGCCTACATTTCCTAGTCGCCTTTTTTGCCAACAATAGGGCTCAAATCCCTGAGTTGAGCCTTTTAGACATTGGGCCTTCATTCCCAAGTCGCCTTTTTGCCAACATTAGTGCTCCAATCCCTGAGTTGAGCCTTTTAGACATAGGGCCTCCATTCCCTAGTCGCCCTTTTTGCCAACATTAGTGCTCCAATCCCTGAGTTGAGCCTTTTAGACATAGAACGTTCATTCCATAGTCACCTTTTTGCAAACATAAGTGTTCCAACCCCTGAGTTGAGCCTTTTTAGACATAGGGCCTCTATTTCCTAACCGCCTTTTTGCCAACATTAGGGCTCCAATCCCTGAGTTGAGCCTTTTAGACATAGGGTCTCCATTCCCTGGTCGCCTTTTTGACAACATTAGGGCTTCAATCCCTGAGTTGAGACTTTTTAGACATAAGGCCTCCATTCCCTAGTCGCCTCTTTTGCCAATATTAGGGCTCCAATCCCTGAGTTGAGCCTTTTAGACATAGAACGTTCATTCCCTAGTTACCTTTTTGCCAACATTAGTGTTTCAACCCCTGAGTTGCGCCTTTTTAGACATAGGGCCTCTATTTCCTAATCGCCTTTTTGCCAACATTAGGGCTCCAATCCCTGAGTTGAGCCTTTTAGACATAGGGCCTCCATTCTCTGGTCGCCTTTTTGACAACATTAGGGCTTCAATCCCTGAGTTGAGACTTTTTAGACATAAGGCCTCCATTCCCTAGTCGCCTCTTTTGCCAACATTAGGGCTCCAACCCCTGAGATGAGCCTATTTAGATGTAGGGCCTCCATTACCTTGTCGCCTTTTTGCCAAGAATAGGGCTCCAATCCCTGAGTTGAGCCTTTTAGACATATGGCCTCCATTCCTGGGTCGCCTTTTTTGCCAACATTAGGGCTCCAATCCCTGAGTTGAGCCTTTTTAGATATAGGGCCTCCATTCCCTAGTCGCCTCTTTTGCCAACATTAGTGCTCCAACCCCTAAGTTGAGCCTTTTTAGAAATAGGGCCTCCATTCCGTAGTCGCCTTTCACCAACATTAGGGCTCCAATCCCTGAGTTGAGCCTTTTAGACATAGGGCCTCCATTCCTTAATCGCCTTTTTGCCAACATTAGGGCTCCAAACCCTGAGTTTAGCTTTTTAGACATAGGGCCTACATTCCCTAGTCGCCTTTTTGCCAACATTAGGTCTCTGATCCTTGAGTTGAGCCTTTTAGACATAGGGCCTCCATTCCCTAGTCGACTTTTTGCCAACAATAGGGCTCCAATCCCTGAGTTGAGCCTTTTAGACATAGGGCCTTCATTCCCTAGTCGCCTTTTTGCCAACATTAGGGCTCCAATCCCTGAGTTGAGCCTTTTAGACATAGGGTATCCATTCCCTAGTCGCCCCTTTTGCCAACATTAGATCTTCAATCCCTGAGATGACCCTTTTAGACTTAGGACGTTCATTCCCTAGTCACCTTTTTGCCAACATTAGGGCTTCAATCCCTAAGTTGAGCCTTTTAGACATAGGGCCTTTATTCCCTAGTCGCCATTTTTGCCAACATTAGGGCTCCAACCCCTGAGTTGAGCCTTTTTAGACATAGGGCCTCCATTCCCTAGTCGCCTTTTTGCCAACATTAGGGTTCCAATCCCTGAGTTGAGCCTTTTAGACATAGGGCCTCCATTCTCTAGTCGCCTTTGTTGCCAACATTAGGTCTCCATTCCCTGAGTTGAGCCTTTTTAGACATAGGGCCTCCTTTCCCTATTCGCCTCTTTTGCCAACATTAGGGCTCCAATCCCTGAGTTGAGCCTTTTTAGACATAGGGCCTCCATTCCGTAGTCGCCTTTCGCCAATATTAGGGCTCCAATCCTTGAGTTGAGCCTTTTATACATAGGACCTCCATTCCCTAGTCGCCTTTTTGCCAACATTAGGGCTCCAATCCTTGAGGTGAGCTTTTTAGACATAGGGCCTACATTCCATAGTCGCCCTTTTGCCAACATTAGGGCTCTGATCCCTGAGTTGAGCCTTTTAGACATAGTGCCTCCATTCCCTAGTCGCCTTTTTTGCCAACAATAGGGCTCCAATCCCTATGTTGAGCCTTTTAGACATAGGGCCCTCATTCCCTAGTCGCCTTTTTGCCAATATTAGGGCTCCAATCCCTGAGTTGAGCCTTTTAGATATAGGGCCTACATTTCCTAGTCGCCTTTTTTGCCAACAATAGGGCTCAAATTCCTGAGTTGAGCCTTTTAGACATAGGGCCTTCATTCCCAAGTCGCCTTTTTCTCAACATTAGGGCTCCAATCCCTGAGTTGAGCCTTTTAGACATAGGGCCTCCATTCCCTAGTCGCCCTTTTTGCCAACATTAGTGCTCCAATCCCTGAGTTGAGCCTTTTAGACATAGAACGTTCATTCCCTAGTCACCTTTTTGCCAACATTAGTATTCCAACCCCTGAGTTGAGTCTTTTTAGACATAGGGCCTCCATTTCCTAGTCGCCTTTTTGCCAACATTAGGGCTCCAATCCCTGAGTTGAGCCTTTTAGACATAGGGCCTCCATTCCCTGGTCGCCATTTTGACAACATTAGGGCTTCAATCCCTGAGTTGAGACTTTTTAGACATAAGGCCTCCATTCCCTAGTCGCCTCTTTTGCCAACATTAGGGCTCCAATTCCTAAGTTGAGCCTTTTTAGACATAGGGCCTCCATTCCCTAGTCGCCTTTCGCCAACATTAGGGCTTCAATCCCTGAGTTGAGCCTTTTAGACATAGGGCCTCCATTCCCTAATCGCCTTTTTGCCAACATTAGGTCTCCAAACCCTGAGTTTAGCTTTCTAGACATAGGGTCTGCATTCCCTAGTCGCCTTTTTGCCAACATTAGGGCTCTGATCACTGAGTTGAGCCTTTTAGACATAGGGCCTCCATTCCCTAGTTGCTCTTTTTGCCAAGAATAGGGCTCCAATCCCTGTGTTGACCCTTTTAGACATAGGGCCTTCATTCCCTAGTCGCCTTTTATCCAACATTAGGGCTCCAATTCCTGAGTTGAGCCTTTTAGACATAGGGCCTCCATTCCCTAGTCGCCTTTTTTTCCAACATTAGTGCTCCAACCCCTAAGTTGAGCCGTTTTAGAAATAGGGCCTCCATTCCCTAGTCGCCTTTTTGCCAACATTAGGGCTCCAATCCCTGAGTTGAGCCTTTTAGACATAGCGCCTCCATTCCCTAGTCGCCTTTTTTGCCAACATTAGGGCTTCAATCCCTGAGTTGAGCCTTTTAGACATAGCGCCTCCATTCCCTAGTCGCCTTTTTTTCCAACATTAGGGCTCCAATCCCTGAGTTGAGACTTTTTAGACATAGGGCCTCCATTCCTAGTCGCCTTTTTGCCATCATTAGGGTTCCAATCTCTGAGTTGGGCCTTTTAGACATAGGGCCTCCATTCCTTAGTCGCCTTTTTTGCCAACATTAGGGCTCCAAACCCTGAGTTGAGCCTTTTTAGACATAGGGACTCCATTACCTAGTCGCCTTTTTTCCAACATTAGGGCTCCAATCCCTGAGTTGAGCCTTTCAGACATAGGGCCTTTATTCCCTAGTCGCCCTTTTTGCCAACATTAGTGCTCCAATCCCTGAGTTGAGCCGTTTTAGATATAGGGCCTTCATTCCCTAGTCGCCTTTTTGCCAACATTAGGGCTCCAATCCCTGACTTGAGCCTTTTATACATAGGGCCTCCATTCCCTAGTCGCCTCTTTTGCCAACAAGGCGACAATCCCTGAGTTGAGCCTTTTTAGACATAGGGCCTCTATTCCCTAGTCGCCTTTTTGCCATCATTAGGGCTCCAACCCCTGAGTTGAGCCCTTTTAGACATAGGGCCTCCATTCCCTAGTTGCAGTTTTGCCAACATTAGGGCTCCAATCCCTGAGTTGAGCCTATTAGACATAGGGCCTTCATTCCCTAGTCAACATTTTGCCAACATTTGGGCTCCAATCCTTGAGTTGAGCCTTTTAGACATAGGGTCTCCATTCCCTAGTCGCCTTTTTTGCCAATATTAGTGCTCCAACCCCTGAGTTGAGCCTATTTAAACATAGGGCCTTTATTACCTCGTCGCTTTTTTGCCAACATTAGGCCTTCAATCCCTGAGTTGAGCCTTTTAGACATATGGCCTCCATTCCTGGGTCGCCTTTTTTGCCAACATTAGGGCTCCAATCCCTGAGTTGAGCCTTTTTAGACATAGGGCCTCCATTTCCTAGTCGCCATTTTTGCCAACATTAAAGCTCTAACCCCTGAGTTGAGCCTTTTTAGACATAGGGCCTCCATTCCCTAGTCGCCCTTTTTGCCAACATTTGGGCTCCAAACCCTGAGTTGAGCCTTTTTAGACATAGGGCCTCCATTACCTAGTCGCCGTTTTTCCAACATTAGGGCTCCAATCCCTGAGTTGAGCCTTTCAGACATAGGGCCTTTATTCCCTAGTCGCCCTTTTTGCCAACATTAGTGCTCCAATCCCTGAGTTGAGCCGTTTAAGACATAGGGCCTTCATTCCCTAGTCGCCTTTTTGCCAACATTATGGCTCCAATCCCTGACTTGAGCCTTTTATACATAGGGCCTCCATTCCCTAGTCGCCTTTTTTTCCAACATTAGGGCTCCAATCCCTGAGTTGAGACTTTTTAGACATAGGGCCTCCATTCCTAGTCGCCTTTTTGCCATCATTAGGGTTCGAATCCCTGAGTTGGGCCTTTTAGACATAGGGACTCCATTCATTAGTCGCCTTTTTGCCAACATTAGGGCTCCAAACCCTGAGTTGAGCCTTTTTAGACATAGGGCCTCCATTACCTAGTCGCCTTTTTTCCAACATTAGGGCTCCAATCCCTGAGTTGAGCCTTTCAGACATAGGGCCTTTATTCCCTAGTCGCCCTTTTTGCCAACATTAGTGCTCCAATCCCTAAGTTGAGCCGTTTTAGACATAGGGCCTTCATTCCCTAGTCGCCTTTTTGCCAACATTAGGGCTCCAATCCCTGACTTGAGCCTTTTATACATAGGGCATCCATTCCCTAGTCGCCTCTTTTGCCAACAAGGCGACAATCCCTGAGTTGAGCCTTTTTAGACATAGGGCCTCTATTCCCTAGTCGCCTTTTTGCCATAATTAGGGTTCTAATCCCTGAGTAGAGCCTTTTAGACATAGGACCTCCATTCTCTGGTTGCCTTTTTTGCCAATATTAGGTCTCCAACCCCTGAGTTGAGCCTTTTTAGACATAGGGCCTCCATTCTCTAGTCGCCTTTTTGCCAACATTAGGGCTCCAATCCCTGAGTTAAGCCTTTTAGACATAGGGCCTCCATTCCTTAGTCGCCTATTTTGCCAACATTAGGGTTCCAATCCCTGAGTTGATCCTTTTTAGACATAGGGCCTCCATTATCCTAGTCGCCTTTTTGCCATCATTAGGTCTCCAATCCTTGAGTAGAGCCTTTTAGACATTAGGCCTCCTTTCCCTAGTCGCTTTTTTGCCAATATTAGGGCTTCAACCCTTGAGTTGAGCCTTTTTAGAAATAGGGCCTCCATTCCCTAGTCGCCGTTTTGCCAACATTAGGGCTTCAATCCCTGAGTTGAGCCTTTTAGATATAGGGCCTTCATTCCCTAGTCACCATTTTGCCAACATTAGGGCTCCAATCCCTGAGTTGAGCCTTTTAGACATAGCGCCTCCATTCCCTAGTCGCCTTTTTTGCCAACATTAGGGCTCCAATCCCTGAGTTGAGCCTTTTAGACATAGCGCCTCCATTACCTAGTCGCCTTTTTTTCCAACATTAGGGCTCCAATCCCTGAGTTGAGACTTTTTAGACATAGGGCCTCCATTCCTAGTCGCCTTTTTGCCATCATTAGGGTTCCAATCTCTGAGTTGGGCCTTTTAGACATAGGGCCTCCATTCCTTAGTCGCCTTTTTTGCCAACATTAGGGCTCCAAACCCTGAGTTGAGCCTTTTTAGACATAGGGACTCCATTACCTAGTCGCCTTTTTTCCAACATTAGGGCTCCAATCCCTGAGTTGAGCCTTTCAGACATAGGGCCTTTATTCCCTAGTCGCCCTTTTTGCCAACATTAGTGCTCCAATCCCTGAGTTGAGCCGTTTTAGATATAGGGCCTTCATTCCCTAGTCGCCTTTTTGCCAACATTAGGGCTCCAATCCCTGACTTGAGCCTTTTATACATAGGGCCTCCATTCCCTAGTCGCCTCTTTTGCCAACAAGGCGACAATCCCTGAGTTGAGCCTTTTTAGACATAGGGCCTCTATTCCCTAGTCGCCTTTTTGCCATCATTAGGGCTCCAACCCCTGAGTTGAGCCCTTTTAGACATAGGGCCTCCATTCCCTAGTTGCAGTTTTGCCAACATTAGGGCTCCAATCCCTGAGTTGAGCCTATTAGACATAGGGCCTTCATTCCCTAGTCAACATTTTGCCAACATTTGGGCTCCAATCCTTGAGTTGAGCCTTTTAGACATAGGGTCTCCATTCCCTAGTCGCCTTTTTTGCCAATATTAGTGCTCCAACCCCTGAGTTGAGCCTATTTAAACATAGGGCCTTTATTACCTCGTCGCTTTTTTGCCAACATTAGGCCTTCAATCCCTGAGTTGAGCCTTTTAGACATATGGCCTCCATTCCTGGGTCGCCTTTTTTGCCAACATTAGGGCTCCAATCCCTGAGTTGAGCCTTTTTAGACATAGGGCCTCCATTTCCTAGTCGCCATTTTTGCCAACATTAAAGCTCTAACCCCTGAGTTGAGCCTTTTTAGACATAGGGCCTCCATTCCCTAGTCGCCCTTTTTGCCAACATTTGGGCTCCAAACCCTGAGTTGAGCCTTTTTAGACATAGGGCCTCCATTACCTAGTCGCCGTTTTTCCAACATTAGGGCTCCAATCCCTGAGTTGAGCCTTTCAGACATAGGGCCTTTATTCCCTAGTCGCCCTTTTTGCCAACATTAGTGCTCCAATCCCTGAGTTGAGCCGTTTAAGACATAGGGCCTTCATTCCCTAGTCGCCTTTTTGCCAACATTATGGCTCCAATCCCTGACTTGAGCCTTTTATACATAGGGCCTCCATTCCCTAGTCGCCTTTTTTTCCAACATTAGGGCTCCAATCCCTGAGTTGAGACTTTTTAGACATAGGGCCTCCATTCCTAGTCGCCTTTTTGCCATCATTAGGGTTCGAATCCCTGAGTTGGGCCTTTTAGACATAGGGACTCCATTCATTAGTCGCCTTTTTTGCCAACATTAGGGCTCCAAACCCTGAGTTGAGCCTTTTTAGACATAGGGCCTCCATTACCTAGTCGCCTTTTTTCCAACATTAGGGCTCCAATCCCTGAGTTGAGCCTTTCAGACATAGGGCCTTTATTCCCTAGTCGCCCTTTTTGCCAACATTAGTGCTCCAATCCCTAAGTTGAGCCGTTTTAGACATAGGGCCTTCATTCCCTAGTCGCCTTTTTGCCAACATTAGGGCTCCAATCCCTGACTTGAGCCTTTTATACATAGGGCATCCATTCCCTAGTCGCCTCTTTTGCCAACAAGGCGACAATCCCTGAGTTGAGCCTTTTTAGACATAGGGCCTCTATTCCCTAGTCGCCTTTTTGCCATAATTAGGGTTCTAATCCCTGAGTAGAGCCTTTTAGACATAGGACCTCCATTCTCTGGTTGCCTTTTTTGCCAATATTAGGTCTCCAACCCCTGAGTTGAGCCTTTTTAGACATAGGGCCTCCATTCTCTAGTCGCCTTTTTGCCAACATTAGGGCTCCAATCCCTGAGTTAAGCCTTTTAGACATAGGGCCTCCATTCCTTAGTCGCCTATTTTGCCAACATTAGGGTTCCAATCCCTGAGTTGATCCTTTTTAGACATAGGGCCTCCATTATCCTAGTCGCCTTTTTGCCATCATTAGGTCTCCAATCCTTGAGTAGAGCCTTTTAGACATTAGGCCTCCTTTCCCTAGTCGCTTTTTTGCCAATATTAGGGCTTCAACCCTTGAGTTGAGCCTTTTTAGAAATAGGGCCTCCATTCCCTAGTCGCCGTTTTGCCAACATTAGGGCTTCAATCCCTGAGTTGAGCCTTTTAGATATAGGGCCTTCATTCCCTAGTCACCATTTTGCCAACATTAGGGCTCCAATCCCTGAGTTGAGCCTTTTAGACATAGCGCCTCCATTCCCTAGTCGCCTTTTTTGCCAACATTAGGGCTCCAATCCCTGAGTTGAGCCTTTTAGACATAGCGCCTCCATTACCTAGTCGCCTTTTTTTCCAACATTAGGGCTCCAATCCCTGAGTTGAGACTTTTTAGACATAGGGCCTCCATTCCTAGTCGCCTTTTTGCCATCATTAGGGTTCCAATCTCTGAGTTGGGCCTTTTAGACATAGGGCCTCCATTCCTTAGTCGCCTTTTTTGCCAACATTAGGGCTCCAAACCCTGAGTTGAGCCTTTTTAGACATAGGGACTCCATTACCTAGTCGCCTTTTTTCCAACATTAGGGCTCCAATCCCTGAGTTGAGCCTTTCAGACATAGGGCCTTTATTCCCTAGTCGCCCTTTTTGCCAACATTAGTGCTCCAATCCCTGAGTTGAGCCGTTTTAGATATAGGGCCTTCATTCCCTAGTCGCCTTTTTGCCAACATTAGGGCTCCAATCCCTGACTTGAGCCTTTTATACATAGGGCCTCCATTCCCTAAGCGCCTCTTTTGCCAACAAGGCGACAATCCCTGAGTTGAGCCTTTTTAGACATAGGGCCTCTATTCCCTAGTCGCCTTTTTGCCATCATTAGGGCTCCAACCCCTGAGTTGAGCCCTTTTAGACATAGGACGTTCATTCCCTAGTCACCTTTTTGCCAACATTAGGGCTCCAATTCCTAAGTTGAGCCTTTTAGACATAGGGCCTTTATTCCCTAGTCGCCCTTTTTGCCAACATTAGTGCTCCAACCCCTGAGTTGAGCCTTTTTAGACATAGGGCCTCCATTCCCTAGTCGCCTTTTTGCCAACATTAGGGTTCCAATCCCTGAGTTGAGCCTTTTAGACATAGGGCCTCCATTCTCTAGTCGCCTTTGTTGCCAACATTAGGGCTCCAATCCCTGAGTTGAGCCTTTTTAGACATAGGGCCTCCATTCCCTAGTCGCCTCTTTTGCCAACATTAGGGCTCCAATCCATGAGTTGAGCCTTTTTAGACATAGGGCCTCCATTCCCTAGTCGCCTCTTTTGCCAACATTAGGGCTCCAATCCCTGAGTTGACCCTTTTTAGACATAGAGCATCCATTCCGTAGTCGCCTTTCACCAACATTAGGGCTCAAATCCCTGAGTTGAGCCTTTTAGACATAGGGCCTCCATTCCCTAATCGCCTTTTTGCCAACATTAGGGCTCCAAACCCTGAGTTGAGCTTTTTAGACATAGGGCCTCCAATCCCTAGTCTCTTTTTTGCCAACACTAGGTCTCTGATCCCTGAGTTGAGCCTTTTAGACATAGGGCCTCCATTCCCTAGTCGCCTTTTTGCCAACAATAGGGCTCCAATCCCTGAGTTGAGCCTTTTAGACATAGGGCCTTCATTCCCTAGTTGCCTTTTTGCCAACATTAGGGCTCCAATCCCTGAGTTGAGCCTTTTCGACATAGGGCCTCCATTCCCTAGTCGCCCCTTTTGCCAACATTAGGGCTTCAATCCCTGAGATTGAGCCTTTTAGACATAGGACGTTCATTCCTAGTCACCTTTTTGCCAACATTAGGGCTCCAATTCCTAAGTTGAGCCTTTTAGACATAGGGCCTTTATTCCCTAGTCGCCCTTTTTGCCAACATTAGTGCTCCAACCCCTGAGTTGAGCCTTTTTAGACATAGGGCCTCCATTCCCTAGTCGCCTTTTTGCCAACATTAGGGTTCCAATCCCTGAGTTGAGCCTTTTAGACATAGGGCCTCCATTCTCTAGTCGCCTTTGTTGCCAACATTAGGGCTCCAATCCCTGAGTTGAGCCTTTTTAGACATAGGGCCTCCATTCCCTAGTTGCCTCTTTTGCCAACATTAGGGCTCCAATCCCTGAGTTGAGCCTTTTTAGACATAGGGCCTCCATTCCCTAGTCGCCTTTTTATCATCATTAGGGTTCTAATCCCTGAGTTGAGCCTTTTAGACATAGGGCCTCCATTCCCTGGTCGCCTTTTTTGCCAACATTAGGGCTCCAACCCCTGAGTTGAGCCTTTTTAGACATAGGGCCTCTATTCTCTAGTCGCCTTTTTGCCAACATTAGGGCTCCAATCCCTGAGTTGACCATTTTTAGACATAGAGCATCCATTCCGTAGTCGCCTTTCACCAACATTAGGGCTTAAATCACTGAGTTGAGCCTTTTTAGACATAGGGCCTCCATTCCCTAGTCCCCTTTTTGCCATCATTAGGGCTCCAATCCCTGAGTAGAGCCTTTTAGACATAGGGCCTCCTTTCCTTAGTCGCCTTTTTTGCCAATATTAAGGCTCCAACCCCTGAGTTGAGCCTTTTTAGACATAGGGCCTCCATTCCCTAGTCGCCTTTTTGCCATCATTAGGTCTCCAATCCTTGAGTAGAGCCTTTTAGACATAGGGCCTACTTTCCCTAGTCGCTTTTTTGCCAATATTAGGGCTCCAACCCCTGAGTTGAGCCCTTTTAGACATAGGGCCTCCATTCCCTAGTCGCCGTTTTGCCAACATTAGGGCTCCAATCCCTGAGTTGAGCCTTTTAGACATAGGGCCTTCATTCCCTAGTCAACATTTTGCCAACATTTGGGCTCCAATCCTTGAGTTGAGCCTTTTAGACATAGGGTCTTCATTCCCTAGTCGCCTTTTTTGCCAACATTAGTGCTCCAACCCCTGAGTTGAGCCTTTTTAGACATAGGGCCTCCATTCCCTAGTCGCCTCTTTTGCCAACATTAGGGCTCCAATCCCTGAGTTGACCCTTTTTAGACATAGAGCATCCATTCCGTAGTCGCCTTTCACCAACATTAGGGCTCAAATCCCTGAGTTGAGCCTTTTAGACATAGGGCCTCCATTCCCTAATCGCCTTTTTGCCAACATTAGGGCTCCAAACCCTGAGTTGAGCTTTTTAGACATAGGGCCTCCATTCCCTAGTCTCTTTTTTGCCAACACTAGGTCTCCGATCCCTGAGTTGAGCCTTTTAGACATAGGGCCTCCATTCCCTAGTCGCCTTTTTGCCAACAATAGGGCTCCAATCCCTGAGTTGAGCCTTTTAGACATAGGGCCTTCATTCCCTAGTTGCCTTTTTGCCAACATTAGGGCTCCAATCCCTGAGTTGAGCCTTTTCGACATAGGGCCTCCATTCCCTAGTCGCCCCTTTTGCCAACATTAGGGCTTCAATCCCTGAGATTGAGCCTTTTAGACATAGGACGTTCATTCCCTAGTCACCTTTTTGCCAACATTAGGGCTCCAATTCCTAAGTCGAGCCTTTTAGACATAGGGCCTTTATTCCCTAGTCGCCCTTTTTGCCAACATTAGTGCTCCAACCCCTGAGTTGAGCCTTTTTAGACATAGGGCCTCCATTCCCTAGTCGCCTTTTTGCCAACATTAGGGTTCCAATCCCTGAGTTGAGCCTTTTAGACATAGGGCCTCCATTCTCTAGTCGCCTTTGTTGCCAACATTAGGGCTCCAATCCCTGAGTTGAGCCTTTTTAGACATAGGGCCTCCATTCCCTAGTCGCCTCTTTTGCCAACATTAGGGCTCCAATCCCTGAGTTGAGCCTTTTTAGACATAGGGCCTCCATTCCCTAGTCGCCTTTTTGCCATCATTAGGGTTCTAATCCCTGAGTAGAGCCTTTTAGACATAGGGCCTCCATTCCCTGGTCGCCTTTTTTGCCAACATTAGGGCTCCAACCCCTGAGTTGAGCCTTTTTAGACATAGGGCCTCTATTCTCTAGTCCCCTTTTTGCCAACATTAGAGCTCCAATCCCTGAGTTAAGTCTTTTAGACATAGGTTCTCCATTCCTTAGTCGCCTATTTTTCCAACATTAGGGTTCTAATCCCTGAGTTGAGCCTTTTTAGACATAGGGCCTCCATTCCCTAGTCCCCTTTTTGCCATCATTAGGGCTCCAATCCCTGAGTAGAGCCTTTTAGACATAGGGCCTCCTTTCCTTAGTCGCCCTTTTTTGCCAATATTAGGGCTCCAACCCCTGAGTTGAGCCTTTTTAGACATAGGGCCTCCATTCCCTAGTCGCCTTTTTGCCATCATTAGGTCTCCAATCCTTGAGTAGAGCCTTTTAGACATAGGGCCTCCTTTCCCTAGTCGCTTTTTTGCCAATATTAGGGCTCCAACCCCTGAGTTGAGCCCTTTTAGACATAGGGCCTCCATTCCCTATTCGCCGTTTTGCCAACATTAGGGCTCCAATCCTTGAGTTGAGCCTTTTAGACATAGGGCCTTCATTCCCTAGTCACCATTTTGCCAACATTTGGGCTCCAATCCTTGAGTTGAGCCTTTTAGACATAGGGTCTCCATTCCCTAGTCGCCTTTTTGCCAACATTAGTGCTCCAACCCCTGAGTTGAGCCTATTTAAACATAGGGCCTTTATTACCTAGTCGCTTTTTTGCCAACATTAGGCCTTCAATCCCTGCGTTGAGCCTTTTAGACATATGGCCTCCATTCCTGGGTCGCCTTTTTGCCAACATTAGGGCTCCAATCCCTGAGTTGAGCCTTTTTAGACATAGGGCCTCCATTCCCTAGTCGCCTTTTTTGCCAACATTAAAGCTCTAACCCCTGAGTTGAGCCTTTTTAGACATAGGGCCTCCATTCCCTAATCGCCCTTTTGCCAACATTAGGGCTCCAAACCCTGAGTTGAGCCTTTTTAGACATAGGGCCTCCCTAGTCTCTTTTTTGCCAACACTAGGTCTCCGATCCCTGAGTTGAGCCTTTTACACATAGGGCCTCCATTCCCTAGTCGCCTTTTTTGCCAACAATAGGGCTCCAATCCCTGACTTGAGCCTTTTAGACATAGGGCCTTCATTCCCTAGTTGCCTTTTTGCCAACATTAGGGCTCCAATCCCTGAGTTGAGCCTTTTCGACATAGGGCCTCCATTCCCTAGTCGCCCCTTTTGCCAACATTAGGGCTTCAATCCCTGAGATTGAGCCTTTTAGACATAGGACGTTCATTCCCTAGTCACCTTTTTGCCAACATTAGGGCTCCAATTCCTAAGTTGAGCCTTTTAGACATAGGGCCTTTATTCCCTAGTCGCCCTTTTTGCCAACATTAGTGCTCCAACCCCTGAGTTGAGCCTTTTTAGGCATAGGGCCTCCATTCCCTAGTCGCCTTTTTGCCATCATTAGGGTTCTAATCCCTGAGTAGAGCCTTTTAGACATAGGGCCTCCATTCCCTGGTCGCCTTTTTGCCAACATTAGGGCTCCAACCCTTGAGTTGAGCCTTTTTAGACATAGGGCCTCTATTCTCTAGTCGCCTTTTTGCCAACATTAGAGCTCCAATCCCTGAGTTAAGTCTTTTAGACATAGGTTCTCCATTCCTTAGTCGCCTATTTTTCCAACATTAGGGTTCCAATCCCTGAGTTGAGCCTTTTTAGACATAGGGCCTCCATTCCCTAGTCCCCTTTTTGCCATCATTAGGGCTCCAATCCCTGAGTAGAGCCTTTTAGACATAGGGCCTCCTTTCCTTAGTCGCCTTTTTTGCCAATATTAGGGCTCCAACCCCTGAGTTGAGCCTTTTTAGACATAGGGCCTCCATTCCCTAGTCGCCTTTTTGCCATCATTAGGTCTCCAATCCTTGAGTAGAGCCTTTTAGACATAGGGCCTCCTTTCCCTAGTCGCTTTTTTGCCAATATTAGGGCTCCAACCCCTGAGTTGAGCCCTTTTAGACATAGGGCCTCCATTCCCTAGTCGCCGTTTTGCCAACATTACGGCTCCAATCCCTGAGTTGAGCCTTTTAGACATAGGGCCTTCATTCCCTAGTCACCATTTTGCCAACATTTGGGCTCCAATCCCTGAGTTGAGCCTTTTAGACATAGGGTCTCCATTCCCTAGTCACCTTTTTTGCCAACATTAGTGCTCCAACCCCTGAGTTGAGCCTATTTAGACATAGGGCCTTTATTACCTAGTCGCTTTTTTGCCAACATTAGGCCTTCAATCCCTGAGTTGAGCCTTTTAGACATATGGCCTCCATTCCTGGGTCGCCTTTTTTGCAAACATTAGGGCTCCAATCCCTGAGTTGAGCCTTTTTAGACATAGGGCCTCCATTCCCTAGTCGCCTCTTTTGCCAACATTAGGGCTCCAATCCCTGAGTTGAGCCTTTTTAGACATAGAGCATCCATTCCGTAGTCGCCTTTCACCAACATTAGGGCTCAAATCCCTGAGTTGAGCCTTTTAGACATAGGGCCTCCATTCCCTAATCGCCTTTTTGCCAACATTAGGGCTCCAAACCCTGAGTTGAGCTTTTTAGACATAGGGCCTCCATTCCCTAGTCTCTTTTTTGCCAACACTAGGTCTCCGATCCCTGAGTTGAGACTTTTAGACATAGGGCCTCCATTCCCTTGTCGCCTTTTTTGCCAACAATAGGGCTCCAATCCCTGAGTTGAGCCTTTTAGACATAGGGCCTTCATTCCCTAGTTGCCTTTTTGCCAACATTAGGGCTCCAATCCCTGAGTTGAGCCTTTTCGACATAGGGCCTCCATTCCCTAGTCGCCCCTTTTGCCAACATTAGGGCTTCAATCCCTGAGATTGAGCCTTTTAGACATAGGACGTTCATTCCATAGTCACCTTTTTGCCAACATTAGGGCTCCAATTCCTAAGTTGAGCCTTTTAGACATAGGGCCTTTATTCCCTAGTCGCCCTTTTTGCCAACATTAGTGCTCCAACCCCTGAGTTGAGCCTTTTTAGACATAGGGCCTCCATTCCCTAGTCGCCTCTTTTGCCAACATTAGGGCTCCAATCCCTGAGTTGAGCCTTTTAGATATAGGGCCTCCATTCTCTAGTCGCCTTTGTTTCCAATATTAGGGCTCCAATCCCTGAGTTGAGCCTTTTTAGACATAGGGCCTCCATTCCCTAGTCGCCTCTTTTGCCAACATTAGGGCTCCAATCCCTGAGTTGAGCCTTTTTAGACATAGGGCCTCCATTCCCTAGTCGCCTTTTTGCCATCATTAGGGTTTTAATCCCTGAGTAGAGCCTTTTAGACATAGGGCCTCCATTCCCTGGTCGCCTTTTTTGCCAACATTAGGGCTCCAACCCCTGAGTTGAGCCTTTTTAGACATAGGGCCTCTATTCTCTAGTCGCCTTTTTGCCAACATTAGAGCTCCAATCCCTGAGTTAAGTCTTTTAGACATAGGTTCTCCATTCCTTAGTCGCCTATTTTTCCAACATTAGGGTTCCAATCCCTGAGTTGAGCCTTTTTAGACATAGGGCCTCCATTCCCTAGTCCCCTTTTTGCCATCATTAGGGCTCCAATCCCTGAGTAGAGCCTTTTAGACATAGGGCCTCCTTTCCTTAGTCGCCTTTTTTGCCAATATTAGGGCTCCAACCCCTGAGTTGAGCCTTTTTAGACATAGGGCCTCCATTCCCTAGTCGCCTTTTTGCCATCATTAGGTCTCCAATCCTTGAGTAGAGCCTTTTAGACATAGGGCCTCCTTTCCCTAGTCGCTTTTTTGCCAATATTAGGGCTCCAACCCCTGAGTTGAGCCCTTTTAGACATAGGGCCTTCATTCCCTAGTCGCCGTTTTGCCAACATTAGGGCTCCAATCCCTGAGTTGAGCCTTTTAGACATAGGGCCTTCATTCCCTAGTCACCATTTTGCCAACATTTGGGCTCCAATCCCTGAGTTGAGCCTTTTAGACATAGGGTCTCCATTCCCTAGTCGCCTTTTTTGCCAACATTAGTGCTCCAACCCCTGAGTTGAGCCTATTTAGACATAGGGCCTTTATTACCTAGTCGCTTTTTTGCCAACATTAGGCCTTCAATCCCTGAGTTGAGCCTTTTAGACATATGGCCTCCATTCCTGGGTCGCCTTTTTTGCCAACATTAGGGCTCCAATCCCTGAGTTGAGCCTTTTTAGACATAGGGCCTCCATTCCCTAGTCGCCTCTTTTGCCAACATTAGGGCTCCAATCCCTGAGTTGAGCCTTTTTAGACATAGAGCATCCATTCCGTAGTCGCCTTTCACCAACATTAGGGCTCAAATCCCTGAGTTGAGCCATTTAGACATAGGGTCTCCATTCCCTAATCGCCTTTTTGCCAACATTACGGCTCCAAACCCTGAGTTGAGCTTTTCAGACATAGGGCCTCCATTCCCTAGTCTCTTTTTTGCCACCACTAGGTCTCCGATCCCTGAGTTGAGCCTTTTAGACATAGGGCCTCCATTCCCTTGTCGCCTTTTTTGCCAACAATAGGGCTCCAATCCCTGAGTTGAGCCTTTTAGACATAGGGCCTTCATTCCCTTGTTGCCTTTTTGCCAACATTAGAGCTCCAATCCCTGAGTTGAGCCTTTTCGACATAGGGCCTCCATTCCCTAGTCGCCCTTTTTGCCAACATTAGGGCTTCAATCCCTGAGATTGAGCCTTTTAGACATAGGACGTTCATTCCCTAGTCACCTTTTTGCCAACATTAGGGCTCTAATTCCTAAGTTGAGCCTTTTAGACATAGGGCCTTTATTCCCTAGTCGCCCTTTTTGCCAACATTAGTGCTCCAACCCCTGAGTTGAACCTTTTGAGACATAGGGCCTCCATTCCCTAGTCGCTTTTTTGCCATCATTAGGGTTCTAATCCCTGAGTAGAACCTTTTAGACATAGGGCCTCCATTCCCTGGTCGCCTTTTTTGCCAACATTAGGGCTCCAACCCCTGAGTTGAGCCTTTTTAGACATAGGGCCTCTATTCTCTAGTCGCCTTTTTGCCAACATTAGAGCTCCAATCCCTGAGTTAAGTCTTTTAGACATAGGTTCTCCATTCCTTAGTCGCCTATTTTTCCAATATTAGGGTTCTAATCCCTGAGTTGTGCCTTTTTAGACATAGGGCCTCCATTCCCTAGTCCCCTTTTTGCCATCATTAGGGCTCCAATCCCTGAGTAGAGCCTTTTAGACATAGGGCCTCCTTTCCTTAGTCGCCTTTTTTCCAATATTAGGGCTCCAACCCCTGAGTTGAGCCTTTTTAGACATAGGGCCTCCATTCCCTAGTCGCCTTTTTGCCATCATTAGGTCTCCAATCCTTGAGTAGAGCCTTTTAGACATAGGGCCTCCTTTCCCTAGTCGCTTTTTTGCCAATATTAGGGCTCCAACCCCTGAGTTGAGCCCTTTTAGATATAGGGCCTCCATTCCCTAGTCGCCGTTTTGCCAACATTAGGGCTCCAATCCCTGAGTTGAGCCTTTTAGACATAGGGCCTTCATTCCCTAGTCACCATTTTGCCAACATTTGGGCTCCAATCCCTGAGTTGAGCCTTTTAGACATAGGGTCTCCTTTCCCTAGTCGCCTTTTTTGCCAACATTAGTGCTCCAACCCCTGAGTTGAGCCTATTTAGACATAGGGCCTCCATTCCCTAGTCGCCTCTTTTGACAACATTAGGGCTCCATTCTCTGAGTTGATCCTTTTTAGACATAGGGCCTCCATTCCCTAGTTGCCTTTTGCCAACATTAGGGCTCCAATCCTTGAGTTGTGCCTTTTATACATAGGACCTCCATTCCCTAGTCGCCTTTTTGCCAACATTAGGGCTCCAATCCTTGAGGTGAGCTTTTTAGACATAGGTCCTCCATTCCCTAGTCGCCTTTTTGCCAACATTAGGGCTCTGATCCCTGAGTTGAGCCTTTTAGATATAGGGCCTCCATTCCCTAGTCGCCTTTTTTGCCAACAATTGGGCTCCAATCCCTGAGTTGAGCCTTTTAGACATAGGGCCTTCATTCCCTAGTCACAATTTTTCCAACATTTGGGCTCCAATCCTTGAGTTGAGTCTTTTAGACATAGGGTCTCCATTCCCTAGTCGCCTTTTTTGCCAACAATAGTGCTCCAACCCCTGCGTTGAGCCTATTTAGACATAGGGCCTTCATTACCTAGTCGCCTTTTTGCCAACATTAGGGCTTCAATCCCTGAGTTGAGCCTTTTAGACATATGTCCTCCATTCTTGGGTCGCCTTTTTTGCCAACATTAGGGCTCCAATCCCTGAGTTGAGCCTTTTCAGACATAGGGCCTTCATTCCCTAGTCGCCTCTTTTGCCAACAATTGGGCTCCAATCCCTGAGTTGAGCCTTTTAGACATAGGGCCTTCATTCTCTAGTCACCTTTTTGCCAACATTAGGGCTCCAATCCCTAAGTTGAGCCTTTTAGACATAGGGCCTTTATTCCCTAGTCGACCTTTTGCCAACATTAGTGCTCCAACCCTTGAGTTGAGCCTTTTTACACATAGGGCCTCCATTCCCTAGTTGCCTTTTGCCAACATTAGGGCTCCAATCCTTGAGTTGTGCCTTTTATACATAGGACCTCCATTCCCTAGTCGCCTTTTTGCCAACATTAGGGCTCCAATCCTTGAGGTGAGCTTTTTAGATATAGGTCCTCCATTCCCTAGTCGCCTTTTTGCCAACATTAGTGCTCTGATCCCTGAGTTGAGCCTTTTAGATATAGGGCCTCCATTCCCTAGTCGCCTTTTTTGCCAACAATTGGGCTCCAATCCCTGAGTTGAGCCTTTTAGACATAGGGCCTTCATTCCCTAGTCACCATTTTGCCAACATTTGGGCTCCAATCCCTGAGTTGAGCCTTTTAGACATAGGGTCTCCATTCCCTAGTCGCCTTTTTTGCCAACATTAGTGCTCCAACCCCTGGGTTGAGCCTATTTAGACATAGGGCCTTTATTACCTAGTCGCTTTTTTGCCAACATTAGGCCTTCAATCCCTGAGTTGAGCCTTTTAGACATATGGCCTCCATTCCTGGGTCGCCTTTTTTGCCAACAATAGGGCTCCAATCCCTAAGTTGAGCCTTTTAGACATAGGGCCTTTATTCCCTAGTCGCCCTTTTTGCCAACATTAGTGCTCCAACCCCTGAGTTGAACCTTTTTACAAATAGGGCCTCCATTCCCTAGTCGCCTTTTTTCCAACATTAGGGTTCCAATCCCTAAGTTGAGCCTTTTAGACATAGGGCCTCCATTCTCTAGTCGCCTTTGTTGCCAACATTAGACTCCAATCCCTGAGTTGAGCCTTTTTAGACATAGGACCTCCATTCCCTAGTCGCCTATTTTGACAACATTAGGGCTCCAATCTCTGAGTTGATCCTTTTTAGACATAGGGCCTCCATTCCCTAGTTGCCTTTTGCCAACATTAGGGCTCCAATCCTTGAGTTGTGCCTTTTATACATAGGACCTCCATTCCCTAGTCGCCTTTTTGCCAACATTAGGGCTCCAATCCTTGAGGTGAGCTTTTTAGACATAGGTCCTCCATTCCCTAGTCGCCTTTTTGCCAACATTAGGGCTCTGATCCCTGAGTTGAGCCTTTTAGATATAGGGCCTCCATTCCCTAGTCGCCTTTTTTGCCAACAATTGGGCTCCAATCCCTGAGTTGAGCCTTTTAGACATAGGGCCTTCATTCCCTAGTCACAATTTTTCCAACATTTGGGCTCCAATCCTTGAGTTGAGCCTTTTAGACATAGGGTCTCCATTCCCTAGTCGCCTTTTTTGCCAACAATAGTGCTCCAACCCCTGAGTTGAGCCTATTTAGACATAGGGCCTTCATTACCTAGTCGCCTTTTTGCCAACATTAGGGCTTCAATCCCTGAGTTGAGCCTTTTAGACATATGTCCTCCATTATTGGGTCGCCTTTTTTGCCAACATTAGGGCTCCAATCCCTTAGTTGAGCCTTTTTAGACATAGGGCCTTCATTCCCTAGTCGCCTCTTTTGCCAACAATTGGGCTCCAATCCCTGAGTTGAGCCTTTTAGACATAGGGCCTTCATTCCCTAGTCACCTTTTTGCCAACATTAGGGCTCCAATCCCTAAGTTGAGCCTTTTAGACATAGGGCCTTTATTCCCTAGTCGCCCTTTTGCCAACATTAGTGCTCCAACCCTTGAGTTGAGCCTTTTTACACATAGGGCCTCCATTCCCTAGTTGCCTTTTTGCCAACATTAGGGTTCCAATCCCTAAGTTGAGCCTTTTAGACATAGGGCCTTCATTCTCTAGTCGCCTTTGTTGCCAACATTAGGGCTCCAATCCCTGAGTTGAGCCTTTTTAGACATAGGGCCTCCATTCCCTAGTCGCCTCTTTTGCCAACATTAGGGCTCCAATCCCTGAGTTGATCCTTTTTAGACATAGGGCCTCCATTCCCTAGTCGCCTTTCGCCAACATTAGGGCTCCAATCCTTGAGTTGAGCCTTTTATACATAGGACCTCCATTCCCTAGTTGCCTTTTTACCAATATTAGGGTTCCAATCCTTGAGGTGAGCTTTTTAGACATAGGGCCTCTATTCCCTAGTCGCCTTTTTGCCAACATTAGGGCTTTGATCCCTGAGTTGAGCCTTTTAGACATAGGGCCTCCATTCCCTAGTCGCCTTTTTTGCCAACAATTGGGCTCCAATCCCTGTGTTGAGACTTTTAGACTTAGGGCCTTCATTCCCTAGTTGCCTTTTTGCCAATATTAGGGCTCCAATCCTTGAGTTGATCCTTTTAGATATAGGGCCTACATTTCCTAGTCGCCTTTTTTGCCAACAATAGAGCTCAAATCCTTGAGTTGAGCCTTTTAGACATAGGGTCTTCATTCCCTAGTCGCCTTTTTGCCAACATTAGGGCTCCAATCCCTGAGTTTAGCCTTTTAGAGATAGGGCCTCCATTCCCTAGTCGCCCTTTTGCCAACATTAGGGCTCCAATCCCTGAGTTGAGCCTTTTAGACATAGAACGTTCATTCCCTAGTCACCTTTTTGCCAACATTAGTGTTCCAACCCCTGAGTTGAGCCTTTTTAGACATAGAGCCTCCATTCCCTAGTCGCCTTTTTGCCAACATTAGAGCTCCAATCCCTGAGTTGAGCCTTTTAGACATAGGGCCTCCATTCCCTGGTCGCCTTTTTTGCCAACATTAGGGCTCCAATCCCTGAGTTGAGACTTTTTAGACATAGGGCCTCCATTCCCTAGTCGCCTCTTTTGCCAACATTAGGGCTCCAATCCCTGAGCTGGGCCTTTTTAGACATAGGGCCTCCATTCCCTAGTCGTCTTTCGCCAACATTAGGGCTCCAATCCCTGAGTTGAGCCTTTTAGACATAGGGCCTCCATTCCCTAGTCGCCTCTTTTGCCAACATTAGGGCTCCAATCCCTGAGCTGGGCCTTTTTAGACATAGGGCCTCCATTCCCTAGTCGTCTTTCGCCAACATTAGGGCTCCAATCCCTGAGTTGAGCCTTTTAGACATAGGGTTTATTCCCTAGTCGCCCATTTTGCCAACATTAGTGCTCCAACCCCTGAGTTGAACCTTTTTACACATAGGGCCTCCATTCCCTAGTCGCCTTTTTTCCAACATTAGGGTTCCAATCCCTAATATGAGCCTTTTAGACATAGGGCCTCCATTCTCTAGTCGCCTTTGTTGCCAACATTAGGGCTCCAATCCCAGAGTTGAGCCTTTTTAGACATAGGGCCTCCATTCCCTAGTCGCCTCTTTTGACAACATTAGGGCTCCAATCCTTGAGTTGATCCTTTTTAGACATAGGGCCTCCATTCCCTAGTTGCCTTTTGCCAACATTAGGGCTCCAATCCTTGAGTTGTGCCTTTTATACATAGGACCTCCATTCCCTAGTTGCCTTTTTGCCAACATTAGGGCTCCAATCCTTGAGGTGAGCTTTTTAGACATAGGGCCTCCATTCCCTAGTCGCCTTTTGCCAACATTAGGGCTCTGATCCCTGAGTTGAGCCTTTTAGATATAGGGCCTCCATTCCCTAGTCGCCTTTTTGCCAACAATTGGGCTCCAATCCCCGAGTTGAGCCTTTTAGACATAGGGCCTTCATTCCCTAGTCACAATTTTTCCAACATTTGGGCTCCAATCCTTGAGTTGAGCCTTTTAGACATAGGGTCTCCATTCCCTAGTCGCCTTTTTTGCCAACATTAGTGCTCCAACCCCTGAGTTGAGCCTATTTAGACATAGGGCCTTCATTACCTAGTCGCCTTTTTGCCAACATTAGGGCTTCAATCCCTGAGTTGAGCCTTTTAGACATATGGCCTCCATTCTTGGGTCGCCTTTTTTGCCAACATTAGAGCTCCAATCCCTGAGTTGAGCCTTTTTAGACATAGGGCCTTCATTCCCTAGTCGCCTCTTTTGCCAACAATTGGGCTCCAATCCCTGAGTTGAGCCTTTTAGACATAGGGCCTTCATTCCCTAGTCACCTTTTTGCCAACATTAGGGCTTCAATCCCTAAGTTGAGCCTTTTAGACATAGGGCCTTTATTCCCTAGTCGCCCTTTTGCCAACATTAGTGCTCCAACCCTTGAGTTGAGCCTTTTTACACATAGGGCCTCCATTCCCTAGTCGCCTTTTTGCCAACATTAGGGTTCCAATCCCTAAGTTGAGCCTTTTAGACATAGGGCCTCCATTCTCTAGTCGCCTTTGTTGCCAACATTAGGGCTCCAATCCCTGAGTTGAGCCTTTTTAGACATAGGGCCTCCATTCCCTAGTCGCCTCTTTTGCCAACATTAGGGCTCCAATCCCTGAGTTGATCCTTTTTAGACATAGGGCCTCCATTCCCTAGTCGCCTCTTTTGCCAACATTAGGGCTCCAATCCCTGAGCTGGGCCTTTTTAGACATAGGGCCTCCATTCCCTAGTCGTCTTTCGCCAACATTAGGGCTCCAATCCCTGAGTTGAGCCTTTTAGACATAGGGCCTCCATTCCCTAGTCGCCTCTTTTGCCAACATTAGGGCTCCAATCCCTGAGCTGGGCCTTTTTAGACATAGGGCCTTCATTCCCTAGTCGTCTTTCGCCAACATTAGGGCTCCAATCCCTGAGTTGAGCCTTTTAGACATAGGGTTTATTCCCTAGTCGCCCATTTTGCCAACATTAGTGCTCCAACCCCTGAGTTGAACCTTTTTACACATAGGGCCTCCATTCCCTAGTCGCCTTTTTTCCAACATTAGGGTTCCAATCCCTAAGTTGAGCCTTTTAGACATAGGGCCTCCATTCTCTAGTCGCCTTTGTTGCCAACATTAGGGCTCCAATCCCAGAGTTGAGCCTTTTTAGACATAGGGCCTCCATTCCCTAGTCGCCTCTTTTGACAACATTAGGGCTCCAATCCCTGAGTTGATCCTTTTTAGACATAGGGCCTCCATTCCCTAGTTGCCTTTTGCCAACATTAGGGCTCCAATCCTTGAGTTGTGCCTTTTATACATAGGACCTCCATTCCCTAGTTGCCTTTTTGCCAACATTAGGGCTCCAATCCTTGAGGTGAGCTTTTTAGACATAGGGCCTCCATTCCCTAGTCGCCTTTTGCCAACATTAGGGCTCTGATCCCTGAGTTGAGCCTTTTAGATATAGGGCCTCCATTCCCTAGTCGCCTTTTTGCCAACAATTGGGCACCAATCCCTGAGTTGAGCCTTTTAGACATAGGGCCTTCATTCCCTAGTCACAATTTTTCCAACATTTGGGCTCCAATCCTTGAGTTGAGCCTTTTAGACATAGGGTCTCCATTCCCTAGTCGCCTTTTTTGCCAACATTAGTGCTCCAACCCCTGAGTTGAGCCTATTTAGACATAGGGCCTTCATTACCTAGTCGCCTTTTTGCCAACATTAGGGCTTCAATCCCTGAGTTGAGCCTTTTAGACATATGGCCTCCATTCTTGGGTCGCCTTTTTTGCCAACATTAGAGCTCCAATCCCTGAGTTGAGCCTTTTTAGACATAGGGCCTTCATTCCCTAGTCGCCTCTTTTGCCAACAATTGGGCTCCAATCCCTGAGTTGAGCCTTTTAGACATAGGGCCTTCATTCCCTAGTCACCTTTTTGCCAACATTAGGGCTCCAATCCCTAAGTTGAGCCTTTTAGACATAGGGCCTTTATTCCCTAGTCGCCCTTTTGCCAACATTAGTGCTCCAACCCTTGAGTTGAGCCTTTTTACGAATAGGGCCTCCATTCCCTAGTCGCCTTTTTGCCAACATTAGGGTTCCAATCCCTAAGTTGAGCCTTTTAGACATAGGGCCTCCATTCTCTAGTCGCCTTTGTTGCCAACATTAGGGCTCCAATCCCTGAGTTGAGCCTTTTTAGACATAGGGCCTCCATTCCCTAGTCGCCTCTTTTGCCAACATTAGGGCTCCAATCCCTGAGTTGATCCTTTTTAGACATAGGGCATCCATTCCCTAGTCGCCTTTCGCCAACATTAGGGCTTCAATCCTTGAGTTGAGCCTTTTATACATAGGACCTCCATTCCCTAGTTGCCTTTTTGCCAATATTAGGGCTCCAATCCTTGAGGTGAGCTTTTTAGACATAGGGCCTCCATTCCCTAGTCGCCTTTTTGCCAACATTAGGGCTCTGATCCCTGAGTTGAGCCTTTTAGACATAGGGCCTCCATTCCCTAGTCGCCCTTTTTGCCAACAATTGGGCTCCAATCCCTGTGTTGAGCCTTTTAGACATAGGGCCTTCATTCCCTAGTCGCCTTTTTGCCAATATTAGGGCTCCAATCCTTGAGTTGAGCCTTTTAGATATAGGGCCTACATTTCCTAGTCGCCTTTTTTGCCAACATTAGGCCTTCAATCCCTAAGTTGAGCCTTTTAGACATATGGCCTCCATTCCTGGGTCGCCTTTTTTGCCAATATTAGGGCTTCAATCCCTGAGTTGAGCCTTTTTAGACATAGGGCCTCCATTCCCTAGTCGCTTATTTTGCCAACATTAGGGCTCCAATCCCTGAATTGAGCCTTTTTAGACATAGAGCATCCATTCCGTAGTCGCCTTTCACCAACATTAGGGCTCAAATCCCTGAGTTGAGCCATTTAGACATAGGGCCTCCATTCCCTAATCGCCTTTTTGCCAACATTAGGGCTCCAAACCCTGAGTTGAGCTTTTTAGACATAGGGCCTCCATTCCCTAGTCTCTTTTTTGCTAACACTAGGTCTCTGATCCCTGAGTTGAGCCTTTTAGACATAGGGCCTCCATTCCCTTGTCGCCTTTTTGCCAACAATAGGGCTCCAATCCCTGAGTTGAGCCTTTTAGACATAGGGCCTTCATTCCCTAGTTGCCTTTTTGCCAACATTAGGGCTCCAATCCCTGAGTTGAGCCTTTTCGACATAGGGCCTCCATTCCCTAGTCGCCCTTTTTGCCAACATTAGTGCTCCAACCCCTGAGTTGAGCCTTTTTAGACATAGGACGTTCATTCCCTAGTCACCTTTTTGCCAACATTAGGGCTCCAATTCCTAAGTTGAGCCTTTTAGACATAGGGCCTTTATTCCCTAGTCGCCCTTTTTGCCAACATTAGTGCTCCAACCCCTGAGTTGAGCCTTTTTAGACATAGGGCCTCCATTCCCTAGTCGCCTTTTTGCCAACATTAGGACTCCAATCCCTGAGTAGAGCCTTTTAGACATAGGGCCTCCATTCCCTGGTCGCCTTTTTGCCAACATTAGGGCTCCAATCCCTGAGTTGAGCCTTTTTAGACATAGGGCCTCTATTCTCTAGTCGCCTTTTTGCCAACATTAGAGCTCCAATCCCTGAGTTAAGTCTTTTAGACATAGGTTCTCCATTCCTTAGTCGCCTATTTTTCCAATATTAGGGTTCTAATCCCTGAGTTGTGCCTTTTTAGACATAGGGCCTCCATTCCCTAGTCCCCTTTTTGCCATCATTAGGGCTCCAATCCCTGAGTAGAGCCTTTTAGACATAGGGCCTCCATTCCCTAGTCGCCTCTTTTGCCAACATTAGGGCTCCAACCCCTGAGTTGAGCCTTTTTAGACATAGGGCCTCCATTCCCTAGTCGCCTTTTTGCCATCATTAGGTCTCCAATCCTTGAGTAGAGCCTTTTAGACATAGGGCCTCCTTTCCCTAGTCGCTTTTTTTCCAATATTAGGGCTCCAACCCCTGAGTTGAGCCCTTTTAGACATAGGGCCTCCATTCCCTAGTCGCCGTTTTGCCAACATTAGGGCTCCAATCCCTGAGTTGAGCCTTTTAGACATAGGGCCTTCATTCCCTAGTCACCATTTTGCCAACATTTGGGCTCCAATCCCTGAGTTGAGCCTTTTAGACATAGGGTCTCCATTCCCTAGTCGCCTTTTTTGCCAACATTAGTGCTCCAACCCCTGAGTTGAGCCTATTTAGACATAGGGCCTTTATTACCTAGTCATTTTTTTGCCAACATTAGGCCTTCAATCCCTGAGTTGAGCCTTTTAGACATATGGCCTCCATTCCTGGGTCGCATTTTTTGCCAACAATAGGGCTCCAATCCCTAAGTTGAGCCTTTTTAGACATAGGGCCTCCATTCCCTAGTCGCCTTTTTGCCAACATTAGGGCTCCAATCCCTGAGTCGAGCCTTTTCGACATAGGGCCTCCATTCCCTAGTCGCCCCTTTTGCCAACATTAGGGCTTCAATCCCTGAGATTGAGCCTTTTAGACATAGGACGTTCATTCCCTAGTCACCTTTTTGCCAACATTAGGGCTCCAATTCCTAAGTTGAGCCTTTTAGACATAGGGCCTTTATTCCCTAGTCGCCCTTTTTGCCAACATTAGTGCTCCAACCCCTGAGTTGAGCCTTTTTAGACATAGGGCCTCCATTCCCTAGTCGCCTTTTTGCCAACATTAGGGTTCCAATCCCTGAGTTGAACCTTTTAGACATAGGGCCTCCATTCCCTAGTCGCCTCTTTTGCCAACATTAGGGTCCAATCCCTGAGTTGTGCCTTTTAGACATAGGGCCTCCATTTCCTAATCGCCTTTTTGCCAACATTAGGGCTCCAAACCCTGAGTTGAGCTTTTTAGACATAGGGCCTCCATTCCCTAGTCGCCTTTTTGCCATCATTAGAGTTCTAATCCCTGAGTAGAGCCTTTTTTGACATAGGGCCTCCATTCCCTGGTCGCCTTTTTGCCAACATTAGGGCTCCAACCGCTGAGTTGAGCCTTTTTAGACATAGGGCCTTTATTCTCTAGTCGCCTTTTTGCCAACATTAGAGCTACAATCCCTGAGTTAAGTCTTTTAGACATAGGTTCTCCATTCCTTAGTCGCCTATTTTTCCAACATTAGGGTTCCAATCCCTGAGTTGAGCCTTTTTAGACATAGGGCCTCCATTCCCTAGTGCCCTTTTTGCCATCATTAGGGCTCCAATCCCTGAGTAGAGCCTTTTAGATATAGGGCCTCCTTTCCTTAGTCGCCTTTTTTGCCAATATTAGGGCTCCAACCCCTGAGTTGAGCCTTTTTAGACATAGGGCCTCCATTCCCTAGTCGCCTTTTTGCCATCATTAGGTCTCCAATCCTTGAGTAGAGCCTTTTAGACATAGGGCCTCCTTTCCCTAGTCGCTTTTTTGCCAATATTAGGGCTCCAACCCCTAAGTTGAGCCCTTTTAGACATAGGGCCTCCATTCCCTAGTCACCGTTTTGCCAACATTAGGGCTCCAATCCCTGAGTTGAGCCTTTTAGACATAGGGCCTTCATTCCCTAGTCACCATTTTGCCAACATTTGGGCTCCAATCCCTGAGTTGAGCCTTTTAGACATAGGGTCTCCATTCCCTAGTCGCCTTTTTTGCCAACATTAGTGCTCCAACCCCTGAGTTGAGCCTATTTAGACATAGGGCCTTTATTACCTAGTCGTTTTTTTGCCAACATTAGGCCTTCAATCCCTGAGTTGAGCCTTTTAGACATATGGCCTCCATTCCTGGGTCGCCTTTTTTGCCAACAATAGGGATCCAATCCTTAAGTTGAGCCTTTTAGACATAGGGCCTTTATTCCCTAGTCGCCCTTTTTGCCAACATTAGTGCTCCAACCCCTGAGTTGAACCTTTTTACACATAGGGCCTCCATTCCCTAGTCGCCGTTTTTCCAACATTAGGGTTCCAATCCCTAAGTTGAGCCTTTTAGACATAGGGCCTCCATTCTCTAGTCGCCTTTGTTGCCAACATTAGACTCCAATCCCTGAGTTGAGCCTTTTTAGACATAGGGCCTCCATTCCCTAGTCGCCTCTTTTGACAACATTAGGGCTCCAATCCCTGAGTTGATCCTTTTTAGACATAGGGCCTCCATTCCCTAGTTGCCTTTTGCCAACATTAGGGCTCCAATCCTTGAGTTGTGCCTTTTATATATAGGACCTCCATTCCCTAGTTGCCTTTTTGCCAATATTAGGGCTCCAATCCTTGAGGTGAGCTTTTTAGACATAGGGCCTCTATTCCCTAGTCGCCTTTTTGCCAACATTAGGGCTTTGATCCCTGAGTTGAGCCTTTTAGACATAGGGCCTCCATTCCCTAGTCGCCTTTTTGCCAACAATTGGGCTCCAATCCCTGTGTTGAGCCTTTTAGACATAGGGCCTTCATTCCCTAGTCGCCTTTTTGCCAATATTAGGGCTCCAATCCTTGAGTTGATCCTTTTAGATATAGGGCCTCCATTCCCTAGTCGCCTTTTTGCCAACATTAGGGCTCCAATCCTTGAGGTGAGCTTTTTAGACATAGGGCCTCCATTCCCTAGTCGCCTTTTTGCCAACATTAGGGCTATGATCCATGAGTTGAGCCTTTTAGATATAGGGCCTCCATTCCCTAGTCGCCTTTTTTGCCAACAATTGGGCTCCAATCCCTGAGTTGAGCCTTTTAGACATAGGGCATTCATTCCCTAATCACAATTTTTCCAACATTTGGGCTCCAATCCTTGAGTTGAGCCTTTTAGACATAGGGTCTCCATTCCCTAGTCGCCTTTTTTGCCAACAATAGTGCTCCAACCCCTGAGTTGAGCCTATTTAGACATAGGGCCTTCATTACCTAGTCGCCTTTTTGCCAACATTAGGGCTTCAATCCCTGAGTTGAGCCTTTTAGACATATGTCCTCCATTCTTGGGTCGCCTTTTTTGCCAACATTAGGGCTCCAATCCCTGAGTTGAGCCTTTTTAGACATAGGGCCTTCATTCCCTAGTCGCCTCTTTTGCCAACATTAGGGCTCCAATCCCTGAGTTGATCCTTTTTAGACATAGGGCCTCCATTCCCTAGTTGCCTTTTGCCAACATTAGGGCTCCAATCCTTGAGTTGTGCCTTTTATACATAGGACCTCCATTCCCTAGTTGCCTTTTTGCCAATATTAGGGCTCCAATCCTTGAGGTGAGCTTTTTAGACATAGGGCCTCTATTCCCTAGTCGCCTTTTTGCCAACATTAGGGCTTTGATCCCTGAGTTGAGCCTTTTAGACATAGGGCCTCCATTCCCTAGTCGCCTTTTTTGCCAACAATTGGGCTCCAATCCCTGTGTTGAGCCTTTTAGACATAGGGCCTTCATTCCCTAGTCGCCTTTTTGCCAATATTAGGGCTCCAATCCTTGAGTTGATCCTTTTAGATATAGGGCCTCCATTCCCTAGTCGCCTTTTTGCCAACATTAGGGCTCCAATCCTTGAGGTGAGCTTTTTAGACATAGGGCCTCCATTCCCTAGTCGCCTTTTTGCCAACATTAGGGCTATGATCCATGAGTTGAGCCTTTTAGATATAGGGCCTCCATTCCCTAGTCGCCTTTTTTGCCAACAATTGGGCTCCAATCCCTGAGTTGAGCCTTTTAGACATAGGGCATTCATTCCCTAGTCACAATTTTTCCAACATTTGGGCTCCAATCCTTGAGTTGAGCCTTTTAGACATAGGGTCTCCATTCCCTAGTCGCCTTTTTTGCCAACAATAGTGCTCCAACCCCTGAGTTGAGCCTATTTAGACATAGGGCCTTCATTACCTAGTCGCCTTTTTGCCAACATTAGGGCTTCAATCCCTGAGTTGAGCCTTTTAGACATATGTCCTCCATTCTTGGGTCGCCTTTTTTGCCAACATTAGGGCTCCAATCCCTGAGTTGAGCCTTTTTAGACATAGGGCCTTCATTCCCTAGTCGCCTCTTTTGCCAACAATTGGGCTCCAATCCCTGAGTTGAGCCTTTTAGACATAGGGCCTTCATTCCCTAGTCACCTTTTTGCCAACATTAGGGCTCCAATCCCTAAGTTGAGCCTTTTAGACATAGGGCCTTTATTCCCTAGTCGCCCTTTTGCCAACATTAGTGCTCCAACCCTTGAGTTGAGCCTTTTTACACATAGGGCCTCCATTACCTAGTCGCCTTTTTGCCAACATTAGGGTTCCAATCCCTAAGTTGAGCCTTTTAGACATAGGGCCTTCATTCTCTAGTCGCCTTTGTTGCCAACATTAGGGCTCCAATCCCTGAGTTGAGCCTTTTTAGACATAGGGCCTCCATTCCCTAGTCGCCTCTTTTGCCAACATTAGGGCTCCAATCCCTGAGTTGATCCTTTTTAGACATAGGGCCTCCATTCCCTAGTCACCTTTCGCCAACATTAGGGCTCCAATCCTTGAGTTGAGCCTTTTATACATAGGACCTCCATTCCCTAGTTGCCTTTTTGCCAATATTAGGGCTCCAATCCTTGAGGTGAGCTTTTTAGACATAGGGCCTCTATTCCCTAGTCGCCTTTTTGCCAACATTAGGGCTTTGATCCCTGAGTTGAGCCTTTTAGACATAGGGCCTCCATTCCCTAGTCGCCTTTTTTGCCAACAATTGGGCTCCAATCCCTGTGTTGAGCCTTTTAGACATAGGGCCTTCATTCCCTAGTCGCCTTTTTGCCAATATTAGGGCTCCAATCCTTGAGTTGATCCTTTTAGATATTGGGCCTACATTTCCTAGTCGCCTTTTTTGCCAACAATAGGGCTCAAATCCTTGAGTTGAGCCTTTTAGACATAGGTTCTTCATTCCCTAGTCGCCTTTTTGCAAACATTAGGGCTCCAATCCCTGAGTTGAGCCTTTTAGAGATAGGGCCTCCATTCCCTAGTCGCCCTTTTGCCAACATTAGGGCTCCAATCCCTGAGTTGAGCCTTTTAGACATAGAACGTTCATTCCCTAGTCACCTTTTTGCAAACATTAGTGTTCCAACCCCTGAGTTGAGCATTTTTAGACATAGAGCCTCCATTCCCTAGTCGCCTTTTTGCCAACATTAGAGCTCCAATCCCTAAGTTGAGCCTTTTAGACATAGGGCCTCCATTCCCTGGTCGCCTTTTTTGCCAACATTAGGGCTCCAATCCCTGAGTTGAAACTTTTTAGACATAGGGCCTCCATTCCCTAGTCGCCTCTTTTGCCAACATTAGGGCTCCAATCCCTGAGCTGGGCCTTTTTAGACATAGGGCCTCCATTCCCTAGTCGTCTTTCGCCAACATTAGGGCTCCAATCCCTGAGTTGAGCCTTTTAGACATAGGGCCTCCATTCCCTAGTCGCATCTTTTGCCAACATTAGGGCTCCAATCCCTGAGCTGGGCCATTTTAGACATAGGGCCTCCATTCCCTAGTCGTCTTTCGCCAACATTAGGGCTCCAATCCCTGAGTTGAGCCTTTTAGACATAGGGCCTTTATTCCCTAGTCGCCCATTTTGCCAACATTAGTGCTCCAACCCCTGAGTTGAACCTTTTTACACATAGGGCCTCCATTCCCTAGTCGCCTTTTTTCCAACATTAGGGTTCCAATCCCTAAGTTGAGCCTTTTAGACATAGGGCCTTCATTCTCTAGTCGCCTTTGTTGCCAACATTATGGCTCCAATCCCTGAGTTGAGCCTTTTTAGACATAGGGCCTCCATTCCCTAGTCGCCTCTTTTGACAACATTAGGGCTCCAATCCCTGAGTTGATCCTTTTTAGACATAGGGCCTCCATTCCCTAGTTGCCTTTTGCCAACATTAGGGCTCCAATCCTTGAGTTGTGCCTTTTATACATAGGACCTCCATTCCCTAGTTGCCTTTTTGCCAACATTAGGGCTCCAATCCTTGAGGTGAGCTTTTTAGACATAGGGCCTCCATTCCCTAGTCGCCTTTTTGCCAACATTAGGGCTCTGATCCCTGAGTTGAGCCTTTTAGATATAGGGCCTCCATTCCCTAGTCGCCTTTTTGCCAACAATTGGGCTCCAATCCCTGAGTTGAGCCTTTTAGACATAGGGCCTTCATTCCCTAGTCACAATTTTTCCAACATTTGGGCTCCAATCCTTGAGTTGAGCCTTTTAGACATAGGGTCTCCATTCCCTAGTCGCCTTTTTTGCCAACATTAGTGCTCCAACCCCTGAGTTGAGCCTATTTAGACATAGGGCCTTCATTACCTAGTCGCCTTTTTGCCAACATTAGGGCTTCAATCCCTGAGTTGTGCCTTTTAGACATATGGCCTCCATTCTTGGGTCGCCTTTTTTGCCAACATTAGAGCTCCAATCCCTGAGTTGAGCCTTTTTTGACATAGGGCCTTCATTCCCTAGTCGCCTCTTTTGCCAACAATTGGGCTGCAATCCCTGAGTTGAGCTTTTTAGACATAGGGCCTTCATTCCCTAGTCACCTTTTTGCCAACATTAGGGCTCCAATCTCTAAGTTGAGCCTTTTAGACATAGGGTCTTTATTCCCTAGTCGCCCTTTTGCCAACATTAGTGCTCCAACCCTTGAGTTGAGCCTTTTTACACATAGGGCCTCCATTCCCTAGTCGCCTTTTTGCCAACATTAGGGTTCCAATCCCTAATTTAGACATAGGGCCTCCATTCTCTAGTCGCCTTTGTTGCCAACATTAGGGCTCCAATCCCTGAGTTGAGCCTTTTTAGACGTAGGGCCTCCATTCCCTAGTCGCCTCTTTTGCCAACATTAGGGCTCCAATCCCTGAGTTGATCCTTTTTAGACATAGGGCCTCCATTCCCTAGTCGCCTTTCGCCAACATTAGGGCTCCAATCCTTGAGTTGAGCCTTTTATTCATAGGACCTCCATTCCCTAGTTGCCTTTTTGCCAATATTAGGGCTCCAATCCTTGAGGTGAGCTTTTTAGACATAGGGCCTCCATTCCATAGTCGCCTTTTTGCCAACATTAGGGCTCTGATCCCTGAGTTGAGCCTTTTAGACATAGGGCCTCCATTCCCTAGTCGCCCTTTTTGCCAACAATTGGGCTCCAATCCCTGTGTTGAGCCTTTTAGACATAGGGCCTTCATTCCCTAGTCGCCTTTTTGCCAATATTAGGGCTCCAATCCTTGAGTTGAGCCTTTTAGATATAGGGCCTACATTTCCTAGTCGCCTTTTTTGCCAACAATAGGGCTCAAATCCTTGAGTTGAGCCTTTTAGACATAGGGTCTTCATTCCCTAGTCGCCTTTTTGCCAACATTAGGGCTCCAATCCCTGAGTTGAGCCTTTTAGAGATAGGGCCTCCATTCCCTAGTCGCCCTTTTGCCAAAATTAGGGCTCCAATCCCTGAGTTGAGCCTTTTAGACATAGAATGTTCATTCCCTAGTCACCTTTTTGCCAACATTAGTGTTCCAACCCCTGAGTTGAGCCTTTTTAGACATAGAGCCTCTATTCCCTAGTCGCCTTTTTGCCAACATTAGAGCTCCAATCCCTGAGTTGAGCCTTTTAGACATAGGGCCTCCATTCCCTGGTCGCCTTTTTTGCCAACATTAGGGCTCCAATCCCTGAATTGAGACTTTTTAGACATAGGGCCTCCATTCCCTAGTCGCCTCTTTTGCCAACATTAGGGCTCCAATACCTGAGCTAGGCCTTTTTAGACATAGGGCCTCCATTCCCTAGTCGTCTTTCGCCAACATTAGGGCTCCGATCCCTGAGTTGAGCCTTTTAGACATAGGACCTCCATTCTCTAGTCGCCTTTTTGCCAACATTAGGGCTCCAATCCTTGAGGTGAGCTTTTTAGACATAGGGTCTGCATTCCCTAGTCGCCCTTTTTGCCAACATTAGGGCTCTGATCCCTGAGTTGAGCCTTTTCGACATAGGGCCTCCATTCCCTAGTCGCCCCTTTTGCCAACATTAGGGCTTCAATCCCTGAGTTGAGCCTTTTAGACATAGGACGTTCATTCCCTAGTCACCTTTTTGCCAACATTAGGGCTCCAATCCCTAAGTTGAGCCTTTTAGACATAGGGTCTTTATTCCCTAGTCTCCCTTTTTGCCAACATTAGTGCTTTAACCCCTGAGTTGAGCCTTTTTAGACATAGGGCCTCCATTCCCTAGTCGCCTTTTTTGCCAACAATTGGGCTCTAATCCCTGAGTTGAGCCTTTTAGACATAGGGCCTTCATTCCCTAGTCACCATTTTGCCAACATTTGGGCTCCAATCCCTGAGTTGAGCCTTTTAGACATAGGGTCTCCATTCCCTAGTCGCCTTGTTTGCCAACATTAGTGCTCCAATCGCTGAGTTGAGCCTATTTAGACATAGGGCCTCCATTACCTAGTCGCATTTTTGCCAACATTAGGGCTTCAATCCCTGAGTTATGCCTTTTAGACATATGGCCTCCATTCTTGGGTCACCTTTTTTGCCAACATTAGGGCTCCAATCCCTGAGTTGAGCCTTTTTAGACATAGGGCCTTCATTCCCTAGTCGCCTCTTTTGCCAACAATTGGGCTCCAATCCCTGAGTTGAGCCTTTTAGACATAGGGCCTTCATTCCCTAGTCACCTTTTTGCCAACATTAGGGCTCCAATCCCTAAGTTGAGCCTTTTAGACATACGGCCTTTATTCCCTAGTCGCCCTTTTTGCCAACATTAGTGCTCCAACCCCTAAGTTGAGCCTTTTTACACATAGGGCCTCCATTCCCTAGTCGCCTTTTTGCCAACATTAGGGTTCCAATCCCTAAGTTCAGCCTTTTAGACATAGGGCCTCCATTCTCTAGTCGCCTTTGTTGCCAACATTAGGGCTCTGATCCCTGAGTTGAGCCTTTTAGACATAGGGCCTCCATTCCCTAGTCGCCTTTTTTGCCAACAATTGGCCTCCAATCCCTGTGTTGAGCCTTTTAGACATAGGACCTTCATTCCCTAGTCGCCTTTTTGCCAACATTAGGGCTCCAATCCCTGAGTTGAGCCTTTTAGATATAGGGCCTACATTTCCTAGTCGCCTTTTTTGCCAACAATAGGGCTCAAATCCCTGAGTTTAGCCTTTTAGACATAGGGTCTTCATTCCCTAGTCGCCTTTTGCCAACATTAGGGCACCAATCCTTGAGTTGAGCCTTTTAAACATAGGGCCTCCATTCCTTAGTCGCCCTTTTTGCCAACATTAGGGCTCCAATCCCTGAGTTGAGCCTTTTGGACATAGAACGTTCATTCCCTAGTCACCTTTTTGCCAACATTAGTGTTCCAACCCCTGAGTTGAGCCTTTTTAGACATAGAGCCTCCATTCCCTAGTCGCCTTTTTGCCAACATTAGGGCTCCAATCCCTGAGTAGAGCCTTTTAGACATAGGGCCTCCATTCCCTGGTCGCCTTTTTTGCCAACATTAGGGCTCCAATCCCTGAGTTGAGACTTTTTAGACATAGGGCCTCCATTCCCTAGTCGCCTCTTTTGCCAACATTAGGGCTCCAATCTCTGAGCTGAGCCTTTTAGACATAGGGTCTTTATTCCCTAGTCTCCCTTTTTGCCAACATTAGTGCTTCAACCCCTGAGTTGAGCCTTTTTAGACATAGGGCCTCCATTCCCTAGTCGCCTTTTTTGCCAACAATTGGGCTCCAATCCCTGAGTTGAGCCTTTTAGACATAGGGCCTTCATTCCCTAGTCACCATTTTGCCAACATTTGGGCTCCAATCCCTGAGTTGAGCCTTTTAGACATAGGGTCTCCATTCCCTAGTCTCCTTGTTTGCCAACATTAGTGCTCCAACCCCTGAGTTGAGCCTATTTAGACATAGGGCCTCCATTACCTAGTCGCCTTTTTGCCAACATTAGGGCTTTAATCCCTGAGTTATGCCTTTTAGACATATGGCCTCCATTCTTGGGTCACCTTTTTTGCCAACATTAGGGCTCCAATCCCTGAGTTGAGCCTTTTTAGACATAGGGCCTTCATTCCCTAGTCGCCTCTTTTGCCAACAATTGGGCTCCAATCCCTAAGTTGAGCCTTTTAGACATAGGGCCTTCATTCCCTAGTCACCTTTTTGCCAACATTAGGGCTCCAATCTCTAAGTTGAGCCTTTTAGACATACGGCCTTTATTCCCTAGTCGCCCTTTTTGCCAACATTAGTGCTCCAACCCCTGAGTTGAGCCTTTTTACACATAGGGCCTCCATTCCCTAGTCGCCTTTTTGCCAACATTAGGGTTCCAATCCCTAAGTTAAGCCTTTTAGACATAGGGCCTCCATTCTCTAGTCGCCTTTGTTGCCAACATTAGGGCTCTGATCCCTGAGTTGAGCATTTTAGACATAGGGCCTCCATTCCCTAGTCGCCTTTTTTGCCAACAATTGGGCTCCAATCCCTGTGTTGAGCCTTTTAGACATAGGACCTTCATTCCCTAGTCGCCTTTTTGCCAACATTAGGGCTCCAATCCCTGAGTTGAGCCTTTTAGATATAGGGCCTACATTTCCTAGTTGCCTTTTTTGCCAACAATAGGGCTCAAATCCCTGAGTTTAGCCTTTTAGACATAGGGTCTTCATTCCCTAGTCGCCTTTTGCCAACATTAGGGCTCCAATCCTTGAGTTGAGCCTTTTAAACATAGGGCCTCCATTCCTTAGTCGCCCTTTTTGCCAACATTAGGGCTCCAATCCCTGAGTTGAGCCTTTTGGACATAGAACGTTCATTCCCTAGTCACCTTTTTGCCAACATTAGTGTTCCAACCCCTGAGTTGAGCCTTTTTAGACATAGAGCCTCCATTCCCTAGTCGCCTTTTTGCCAACATTAGGGCTCCAATCCCTGAGTTGAGCCTTTTAGACATAGGGCCTCCATTCCCTGGTCGCCTTTTTTGCCAACATTAGGGCTCCAATCCCTGAGTTGAGACTTTTTAGACATAGGGCCTCCATTCCCTAGTCGCCTCTTTTGCCAACATTAGGGCTCCAATCCCTGAGCTGAGCCTTTTTAGACATAGGGCCTCCATTCCCTAGTCGTCTTTCGCCAACATTAGGGCTCCAATCCCTGAGTAGAGCCTTTTAGACATAGGACCTCCATTCTCTAGTCGCCTTTTTGCCAACATTAGGGCTCCAATCCTTGAGGTGAGCTTTTTAGACATAGGGTCTGCATTCCCTAGTCGCCTTTTTGCCAACATTAGGGCTTTGATCCCTGAGTTGAGCCTTTTCGAAATAGGGCCTCCATTCCCTAGTCGCCCGTTTTGCCAACATTAGGGCTTCAATCCCTGAATTGAGCCTTTTAGACATAGGACGTTCATTCCCTAGTCACCTTTTTGCCAACATTAGGGCTTCAATCCCTAAGTTGACCCTTTTAGACATAGGGCCTTTATTCCCTAGTCGCCATTTTTGCCAACATTAGTGCTCCAACCCCTGAGTTGAGCCTTTTTAGACATAGGGCCTCCATTTCCTAGTCGCCTTTTTGCCAACATTAGGGTTCCAATCCCTGAGTTGAGCCTTTTAGACATAGGTCCTCCATTCTCTAGTCGCCTTTGTTGCCAACATAATGGCTCCAATCCCTGAGTTGAGCCTTTTTGGACATAGGGCCTCCATTCCCTAGTCGCCTCTTTTGCCAACATTAGGGCTCCAATCCCTGAGTTGAGCCTTTTTAGACATAGGGCCTCCATTCCCTAGTCGCCTTTTTGCCATCATTAGGGTTCTAATCCCTGAGTAGAGCCTTTTAGACATAGAGCCTCCATTCCCTAGTCGCCTTTTTTGCCAACATTAGGGCTCCAACCCCTGAGTTGAGCCTTTTTAGACATAGGGCCTCTATTCTCTAGTCGCCTTTTTGCCAACATTAGGACTCCAATCCCTGAGTTAAGCCTTTTAGACATAGGGCCTCCATTCCTTAGTCGCCTATTTTGCCAACATTAGGGTTCCAATCTCTGAGTTGAGCCTTTTTAGACATAGGGCCTCCATTCCCTAGTCGCCTTTTTGCCATCATTAGGGCTCTGATCCCTGAGTAGAGCCTTTTAGACTTAGGGCCTCCTTTCCTTAGTCGCCTTTTTTCCCAATATTAGGGCTCCAACCCCTGAGTTGAGCCTTTTTAGACATAGGGCCTCCATTCCCTAGTCACATTTTTGCCAACATTAGGGTTCCAACCCCTGAGTTGAGCCTTTTTAGACATAGGGCCTCCATTCACTAGTCGCCTTTTTGCCAACATTAGGGCTCCAATCCCTGAGTTGAGCCTTTTAGACATAGGGCATCCATTCCCTGGTCGCCTTTTTTGCCAACATTAGGGCTCCAATCCCTGAGTTAAGACTTTTTAGACATAGGGCCTCCATTCCCTAGTCGCCTCTTTTGCCAACATTAGGGCTTCAATCCCTGAGTTGAGCCTTTTAGACATATGGCCTCCATTCCTGGGTCGCCTTTTTTGCCAACATTAGGGCTCCAATCCCTGAGTTGAGCCTTTTTAGACATAGGGCCTCCATTCCCTAGTCGCCTCTTTTGCCAACATTAGGGCTCCAATCCCTGAGTTGACCCTTTTTAGACATAGAGCATCCATTCCGTAGTCTCCTTTCACCAACATTAGTGCTCCAATCCCTGAGTTGAGCCTTTTAGACATAGGGCCTCCATTCCCTAATCGCCTTTTTGCCAACATTAGGGCTCCAAACCCTGAGTTGAGCTTTTAGACATAGGGCCTCCATTCCCTAGTCGCCTTTTTGCCAACATTAGGTCTCCGATCCCTGAGTTAAGCCTTTTAGACATAGGGCCTCCATTCCCTAGTCGCCTTTTTTGCCAACAATAGGGCTCCAATCCCTGAGTTGAGCATTTTAGACATAGGACGTTCATTCCCTAGTCACCTTTTTGCCAACATTAGGGCTCCAATCCCTAAGTTGAGCCTTTTAGACATAGGGCCTTTATTCCCTAGTCGCCCTTTTTGCCAACATTAGTGCTCTAACCCCTGAGTTGAGCCTTTTTACACATAGGGCCTCCATTCTCTAGTCGCCTTTTGCCAACATTAGGGTTCCAATCCCTAAGTTGAGCCTTTTAGACATAGGGCCTCCATTCTCTAGTCGCCTTTGTTGCCAACATTAGGGCTCCAATCCCTGAGTTGAGCCTTTTTAGACATAGGGCCTCCATTCCCTAGTCGCCTCTTTTGCCAACATTAGGGCTCCAATCCCTGAGTTGATCCTTTTTAGACATAGGGCCTCCATTCCCTAGTCGCCTTTCGCCAACATTAGGGCTCCAATCCTTGAGTTGAGCCTTTCATACATAGGACCTCCATTCCCTAGTCGCCTTTTTGCCAGCATTAGGGCTCCAATCCTTGAGGTGAGCTTTTTAGACATAGGGCCTCCATTCCCTAGTCGCCCTTTTGCCAACATTAGGGCTCTGATCCCTGAGTTGAGCCTTTTAGACATAGGGCCTCCATTCCCTAGTTGCCTTTTTGCCAACAATTGGGCTCCAATCCCTGTGTTGAGCCTTTTAGACATAGGGCCTTCATTCCCTAGTCTCCTTTTTGCCAACATTAGGGCTCCAATCGCTGAGTTGAGCCTTTTAGATATAGGGCGTACATTTCCTAGTCGCCTTTTTTGCCAACAATAGGGCTCAAATCCCTGAGTTGAACCTTTTAGACATAGGGCCTTCATTCCCTAGTCGCCTTTTTGCCAACATTAGGGCTCCAATCCCTGAGTTGAGCCTTTTAGACATAGGGCCTCCATTCCCTAGTCGCCCTTTTTGCCAACATTAGTGCTCCAATCCCTGAGTTGAGCCTTTTAGACATAGAACGTTCATTCCCTAGTCACCTTTTTGCCAACATTAGTGTTCCAACTTTTGAGTTGAGCCTTTATAGACATAGGGCCTCCATTCCCTAGTCGCCTTTTTTCCAACATTAGGGCTCCAATCCCTGAGTTGAGCCTTTTAGACATAGGGCCTCCATTCCCTGGTCGCTTTTTTTGCCAACATTAGGGCTCCAATCCCTGAATGGAGACTTTTTAGACATAGGGCCTCCATTCCCTAGTCGCCTCTTTTGCCAACATTAGGGCTTCAATCCCTAAGTTGAGCCTTTTAGACATAGGGCCTCCATTCCTGGGTCGCCTTTTTTGCCAACATTAGGGCTCCAATCCCTGAGTTTAGCCTTTTAGACATAGGACCTCCATTCTCTAGTCGCCTTTTTGCCAACATTAGGGCTCCAATCCTTGAGGTGAGCTTTTTAGACATAGGGTCTGCATTCCCTAGTCGCCTTTTTTGCCAACATTAGTGCTCCAACCCCTAAGTTGAGCCTTTTTAGACATAGGGCCTCCATTCCTAGTCGCCTTTTTGCCAACATTAGGGCTCCAATTCCTTAGTTGAGCCTTTTAGACATAGCGCCTCCATTCCCCAGTCGCCTATTTTGCCAACATTAGGGCTCCAATCCCTGAGTTGAGCCTTTTAGACATAGTGCCTCCATTCCCCAGTCACCTTTTTTGCCAACATTAGGGCTCCAATCCATGAGTTGAGAATTTTTAGACATAGGGCCTCCATTCCTAGTCACCTTTTTGCCATCATTAGGGCTCCAATCCCTGAGTTGGGCTTTTAGACATAGGGCCTCTATTCCTTAGTCGCCTTTTTTGCCAACATTAGGGCTCCAAACCCTGAGTTGAGCCTTTTTAGACATAGGGCCTCAATTACCTAGTCGCCTTTTTTCCAACATTAGGGCTCCAATCCCTGAGTTGAGCCTTTTAGACATAGGGCCTTTATTCCCTAGTCGCCCTTTTTGCCAACGTTAGTGCTCCAATCCCTGAGTTGAGCCATTTTAGACATAGGGCCTTCATTCCTTAGTCGCCTTTTTGCCAACATTATGGCTCCAATCCCTGACTTGATCCTTTTAGATAGAGGGCCTCCATTCCCTAGTCGCCTCTTTTGCCAACAAGGCGACAATCCCTGAATTGAGCCTTTTAGAACATAGGGCCTCCATTCCCTAGTCGCCTCTTTTGCCAACAAGGCGACAATCCCTGAGTTGAGCCTTTTTAGACATAGGGCCTCAATTCCCTAGTCGCCTTTTAGCCATCATTAGGGTTCTAATCCCTGAGTAGAGCCTTTTAGACATAGGGCCTCCATTCCCGGGTCGCCTTTTATGCCAACATTAGGGCTCCAACCCCTGTGTTAAGCCTTTAAGACATAGGGTCGCCTATTTTGCCAACATTAGGGTTCTAATCCCTGAGTTGAGCCTTTTTAGAACTAGGACCTCCATACCCTAGTCGCCTCTTTTGCCAACAAGGCGACAATCCCTGAGTTGAGCCTTTTTAGACATAGGGCCTCCATTCCCTAGTCGCCTTTTTTGCCAACATTAGGGCTCCAACCACTGAGTAGAGCCTTTTTAGACATAGGGCCTCCATTCTCTAGTCGCCTTTTTGCCAATATTAGGGCTCCAATCCCTGAGTTAAGCCTTTTATACATAGGGACTCCATTCCTTAGTCGCCTATTTTGCAAACATTAGGGTTCTAATCCCTGAGTAGAGCCTTTTAGACATAGGGCCTCCATTCCCTGGTCGCCTTTTTGCCAACATTAGGGCTCCAACCACTGAGTAGAGCCTTTTTAGACATAGGGCCTCCATTCTCTAGTCGCCTTTTTGCCAATATTAGGGCTCCAATCCCTGAGTTAAGCCTTTTAGACATAGGGACTCCATTCCTTAGTCTCCTATTTTGCCAACATTAGGGTTCCAATCCCTGAGTTGAGCCTTTTTAGACATAGAGCATCCATTCCGTAGTCGCCTTTTTTTCCAACATTAGGGTTCCAATCCCTGAGTTGAGCCTTTTTAGACATAGAGCCTCCATTCCCTAGTCGCCTTTTTTCCATCATTAGGGCTCCAATCCCTGAGTAGAGCCTTTTAGACATAGGGCCTCCTTTCCCTAGTCGCCTTTTTTGCCAACATTAAAGCTCTAACCCCTGAGTTGAGCCTTTTTAGACATAGGGCCTCCATTCCCTAGTCGCCCTTTTTGCCAACATTAGTGCTCCAACCCCTGAGTTGAGCCTATTTAGACATAGGTCATTCATTACCTAGTCGCCTTTTTGCCATCATTAGGGCTTCAATCCCTAAGTTGAGCCTTTTAGACATAGGGCCTCCATTCCTGGGTCGCCTTTTTTGCCAACATTAGGGCTCCAATCCCTAAGTTGAACCTTTTTAGACATAGGGCCTCCATTCCCTAGTCGTCATTTTGCCAACATTAGGGTTCCAATCCCTGAGTTGAGCCTTTTAGACATAGGGCCTTCATTCCCTAGTCACCATTTTGCCAACATTTGGGCTCCAATCCCTGAGTTGAGCCTTTTAGACATAGGGTCTCCAATCTCTAGTCGCCTTTTTTGCCAACATTAGTGCTCCAACCCCTGAGTTGAGCCTATTTAGACATAGGGCCTTCATTACCTAGTCGCCTTTTTGCCAACATTAGGGCTTCAATCCCTGAGTTGAGCCTATTAGACATATGGCCTCCATTCCTGGGACGCCTTTTTTGCCAACATTAGGGCTCAAATCCCTGAGTTAAGCCTTTTTAGACATAGGGCCTCCATTCCCTAGTCGCCTCTTTTGCCAACATTAGGGCTCCAATCCCTGAGTTGAGCCTTTTTAAACATAGAGCATCCATTTTGTAGTCGTCTTTCACCAACATTAGTGCTCCAATCCCTGAGTTGAGCCTTTTAGACATAGGGCCTCCATTCTCTAATCGCCTTTTTGCCAACATTAGGGCTCCAAACCCTGAGTTGAGCTTTTTAGGCATAGGGCCTCCATTCCCTAGTCGCCTTTTTGCCAACATTAGGTCTCCGATCCCTGAGTTGAGCCTTTTAGACATAGGGCCTCCATTCCCTAGTCGCCTTTTTTGCCAACAATAGGGCTCCAATCCCTGAGTTGAGCCTTTTAGATATAGGGCCTACATTTCCTAGTCACCTTTTTGCCAACAATAGGGCTCCAATCCCTGAGTTGAGCCTTTTAGACATAGGGCCTCCATTCCCCAGTCGCCTTTTTCCCAATATTAGGGCTCCAATCCCTGAGTTGAGCCTTTTAGACATAGGGCCTCCATTCCCTAGTCGCCCTTTTTGCCAACATTAGGGCTCCAATCCCTGAGTTGAGCCTTTTAGACATAGGGCCTCCATTCCCTAGTCATATTTTTGCCAACATTAGTGTTCCAACCCCTGAGTTGAGCCTTTTTAGACATAGGACGTTCATTCCCTAGTCACCTTTTTGCCAACATTAGGGCTCCAATCCCTAAGTTGAGCCTTTTAGACATAGGGCCTTTATTCCCTAGTCGCCCTTTTTGCCAACATTAGTGCTCCAACCCCTGAGTTGAGCCTTTTTACACATAGGGCCTCCATTCCCTAGTCGCCTTTTTGCCAACATTAGGGTTCCAATCCCTAAGTTGAGCCTTTTAGACATAGGGCCTCCATTCTCTAGTCGCCTTTGTTGCCAACATTAGGGCTCCAATCCCTGAGTTGAGCCTTTTTAGACATAGGGCCTCCATTCCCTAGTCGCCTCTTTTGCCAACATTAAAGCTCCAATCCCTGAGTTGATCCTTTTTAGACATAGGGCCTCCATTCCCTAGTCGCCTTTCGCCAACATTAGGACTCCAATCCTTGAGTTAAGCCTTTTATACATAGGACCTCCATTCCCTAGTCTCCTTTTTGCCAACATTAGGGCTCCAATCCTTGAGGTGAGCTTTTTAGACATAGGGCCTCCATTCCCTAGTCGCCCTTTTGCCAACATTAGGGCTCTGATCCCTGAGTTGAGCCTTTTAGACATAGGGCCTCCATTCCCTAGTTGCCTTTTTTGCCAACAATTGGGCTACAATCCCTGTGTTGAGCCTTTTAGACATAGGGCCTTCATTCCCTAGTCGCCTTTTTGCCAACATTAGGGCTCCAATCGCTGAGTTGAGCCTTTTAGATATAGGGCCTACATTTCCTAGTCGCCTTTTTTGCCAACAATAGGGCTCAAATCCCTGAGTTGAACCTTTTAGACATAGGGCCTTCATTCCCTAGTCGCCTTTTTGCCAACATTAGGGCTCCAATCCCTGAGTTAAGCCTTTTAGACATTGGGCCTCCATTCCCTAGTCGCCCTTTTTGCCAACATTAGTGCTCCAATCCCTGAGTTGAGCCTTTTAGACATAGAACGTTCATTCCCTAGTCACCTTTTTGCCAACATTAGTGTTCCAACCCCTGAGTTGAGCCTTTTTAGACATAGGGCCTCCATTCCCTAGTCGCCTTTTTGCCAACATTAGGGCTCCAATCCCTGAGTTGAGCCTTTTAGACATAGGGCCTCCATTCCCTGGTCGCTTTTTTTGCCAACATTAGGGCTCCAATCCCTGAATGGAGACTTTTTAGACATAGGGCCTCCATTCCCTAGTCGCCTCTTTTGCCAACATTAGGGCTTCAATCCCTGAGTTGAGCCTTTTAGACATAGGGCCTCCATTCCTAGTCACCTTTTTGCCATCATTAGGGCTCCAATACCTGAGTTGGGGTTTTTAGACATAGGGCCTCCATTCCTTAGTCGCCTTTTTTGCCAACATTAGGGCTCCAAACCCTGAGTTGAGCCTTTTTAGACATAGGACCTCAATTACCTAGTCGCCTTTTTTCAAACATTAGGGCTCCAATCCCTGAGTTGAGCCTTTTAGACATAGGGCCTTTATTCCCTAGTCGACCTTTTTGCCAACGTTAGTGCTCCAATCTCTGAGTAGAGCCATTTTAGACATAGGGCCTTCATTCCTTAGTCGCCTTTTTGCCAACATTAGGGCTCCAATCCCTGACTTGATCCTTTTAGATAAAGGGCCTCCATTCCCTAGTCGCCTCTTTTGCCAACAAGGCGACAATCCCTGAATTGAGCCTTTTTAGACATAGGGCCTCCATTCCCTAGTCGCCTCTTTTGCCAACAAGGCGACAATCCCTGAGTTGAGCCTTTTTAGACATAGGGCCTCAATTTCCTAGTCGCCTTTTAGCCATTATTAGGGTTCTAATCCCTGAGTAGAGCCTTTTAGACATAGGGCCTCCATTCCCTGGTCGCCTTTTTTGCCAACATTAGGGATCCAACCCCTGAGTTGAGCCTTTTTAGACATATGGCCTCTATTCTCTAGTCGCCTTTTTGCCAACATTAGGGCTCCAATCCCTGAGTTAAGTCTTTTAGACCTAGGGCCTCCATTCCTTAGTCGCCTATTTTGCCAACATTAGGGTTCCAATCCCTGAGTTGAGCCTTTTTAGACATAGGGCTTCCATTCCCTAGTCACCTTTTTGCCATCATTTGGGCTCCAATCCCTGAGTAGAGCCTTTTAGACCTAGGGCCTCCTTTCCCTAGTCGCCTTTTTTGCCAACATTAAAGCTCCAACACCTGAGTTGAGCCTTTTTAGACATAGGGCCTCCATTCCCTAGTCGCCTTTTTTGCCAACATTAGTGCTCCAACCCCTGAGTTGAGCCTATTTAGACATAGGTCCTTCATTACCTAGTCGCCTTTTTGCCATCATTAGGGCTTCAATCTCTGAGTTGAGCCTTTTAGACATATGGCCTCCATTCCTGGGTCGCATTTTTTGCCAACATTAGGGCTCCAATCCCTGAGTTGAGCCTTTTTTGACATAGGGCCTCCATTCCCTAGTCGCCTCTTTTGCCAACATTAGGGTCCAATCCCTGAGTTGAGCCTTTTTGACATATGGCCTCCATTCCCTAATCGCCTTTTTGCCAACATTAGGGCTCAAAACCCTGAGTTGAGCTTTTTAGACATAGGGCCTCCATTCCCTAGTCGCCTTTTTGCAATCATTAGGGTTCTAATCCCTGAGTAGAGCCTTTTAGACATAGGGCCTCCATTTCCTGGTCGCCTTTTATGCCAACATTAGGGCTCCAACCCCTGAGTTAAACCTTTTAGACATAGGGCCTCCATTCCTTAGTCGCCTATTTTGCCAACATTAGGGTTCTAATCCCTGAGTTGAGCATTTTTAGAACTAGGGCCTCCATTCCCTAGTCGCCTCTTTTGCCAACAAGGCGACAATCCCTAAGTTGAGCCTTTTTAGACATAGGGCCTCCATTCCCTAGTCGCCTTTTTGCCATCATTAGGGTTCTAATCCCTGAATAGAGCCTTTTAGACATAGGGCCTCCATTCCCTAGTCGCCTTTTTTGCCAACATTAGGGCTCCAACCACTGAGTAGAGCCTTTTTAGACATAGGTCCTCCATTCTCTAGTCGCCTTTTTGCCAACATTAGGGCTCCAATCCCTGAGTTAAGCCTTTTAGACATAGGGCCTCCATTCCTTAGTCGCCTATTTTGCCAACATTAGGGTTCCAATCCCTGAGTTGAGCCTTTTTAGACATAGAGCATCCATTCCGTAGTCGCCTTTTTTCCAACATTAGGGTTCCAATCCCTGAGTTGAGCCTTTTTAGACATAGAGCCTCCATTCCCTAGTCGCCTTTTTTGCCAACATTAAAGCTCCAACCCCTGAGTTGAGCCTTTTTAGACATAGGGCCTCCATTCCCTAGTCGCCTTTTTTGCCAACATTAGTGCTCCAACCCCTGAGTTGATCCTATTTAGGCATAGGTCCTTCATTACCTAGTCGCCTTTTTGCCATCATTAGGGCTTCAATCCCTGAGTTGAGCCTTTTAGACATAGGGCCTCCATTCCCTGGTCGCCCTTTATGCCAACATTAGGGCTCCAACCCCTGAGTAGAGCCTTTTTAGACATAGGGCCTCCATTCTCTAGTCGCCTTTTTTCCAACATTAGGGCTCCAATCCCTGAGTTAAGCCTTTTAGACATAGGGCCTCCATTCCTTAGTCGCCTATTTTGCCAACATTAGGGTTCCAATCCCTGAGTTGAGCCTTTTTAGACATAGGGCTTCCATTCCCTAGTCACCTTTTTGCCATCATTTGGGCTCCAATCCCTGAGTAGAGCCTTTTAGACATAGGGCCTCCTTTCCCTCGTCGCCTTTTTTGCCAACATTAAAGCTCCAACCCCTGAGTTGAGCCTTTTTAGACATAGGGCCTCCATTCCCTAGTCGCCTTTTTTGCCAACATTAGTGCTCCAACCCCTGAGTTGAGCCTATTTAGACATAGGTCATTCATTACCTAGTCGCCTTTTTGCCATCATTAGGGCTTCAATCTCTGAGTTGAGCCTTTTAGACATATGGCCTCCATTCCTGGGTCGCATTTTTTGCCAACATTAGGGCTCCAATCCCTGAGTTGAGCCTTTTTAGACATAGGGCCTCCATTCCCTAGTCGCCTCTTTTGCCAACACTAGGGTCCAATCCCTGAGTTGAGCCTTTTTGACACATGGCCTCCATTCCCTAATCGCCTTTTTGCCAACATTAGGGCTCAAAACCTTGAGTTGAGCTTTTTAGACATAGGGCCTCCATTCCCTAGTCGCCTTTTTGCCATCATTAGGGTTCTAATCCCTGATTAGAGCCTTTTAGACATAGGGCCTCCATTTCCTGGTCGCCTTTTATGCCAACATTAGGGCTCCAACCCCTGAGTTAAACCTTTTAGACATAGGGCATCCATTCCTTAGTCGCCTATTTTGCCAACATTAGGGTTCTAATCCCTGAGTTGAGCATTTTTAGAACTAGGGCCTCCATTCCCTAGTCGCCTCTTTTGCCAACAAGGCGACAATCCCTGAATTGAGCCTTTTTAGACATAGGGCATTCATTCCCTAGTCGCCTTTTTGCCATCATTAGGGTTCTAATCCCTGAGTAGAGCCTTTTAGACATTGGGCCTCCATTCCCTAGTCGCCTTTTTTGCCAACATTAGGGCTCCAACCACTGAGTAGAGCCTTTTTAGACATAGGGCCTCCATTCTCTAGTCGCCTTTTTGCCAACATTAGGGCTCCAATCCCTGAGTTAAGCCTTTTAGACATAGGGCCTCCATTCCTTAGTCGCCTATTTTGCCAACATTAGGGTTCCAATCCCTGAGTTGAGCCTTTTTAGACATAGAGCATCCATTCCGTAGTCGCCTTTTTTCCAACATTAGGGTTCCAATCCCTGAGTTGAGCCTTTTTAGACATAGAGCCTCCATTCCCTAGTCGCCTTTTTTCCATCATTAGGGCTCCAATCCCTGAGTAGAGCCTTTTAGACATAGGGCCTCCTTTCCCTAGTCGCCTTTTTTGCCAACATTAAAGCTCCAACCCCTGAGTTGAGCCTTTTTAGACATAGGGCCTCCATTCCCTAGTCGCCTTTTTTGCCAACATTAGTGCTCCAACCCCTGAGTTGAGCCTATTTAGACATAGGTCCTTCATTACCTAGTCGCCTTTTTGCCATCATTAGGGCTTCAATCCCTGAGTTGAGCCTTTTAGACATAGGGCGTCCATTCCTGGGTCGCCTTTTTTGCCAACATTAGGGCTCCAATCCCTGAGTTGAGCCTTTTTAGACATAGGGCCTTCATTCCCTAGTCGCCTCTTTTGCCAACATTAGGGACCAATCCCTGAGTTGAGCCTTTTAGACATAGGGCCTCCATTTCCTAATCGCCTTTTTGCCAACATTAGGGCTCCAAACCCTGAGTTGAGCTTTTTAGACATAGGGCCTCCATTCCCTAGTCGCCTTTTTGCCATCATTAGAGTTCTAATCCCTGAGTAGAGCCTGTTAGACATAGGGCCTCCATTCCCTGGTCGCCTTTTTTGCCAACATTAGGGCTCTAACCCCTGAGTTGAGCCTTTTTAGACATAGGGCCTCTATTCTCTAGTCGCCTTTTTGCCAACATTAGGGCTCCAATCCCTGAGTTAAGTATTTTAGACCTAGGGCCTCCATTCCTTAGTCGCCTATTTTGCCAACAATAGGGTTCCAATCCCTGAGTTGAGCCTTTTTAGACATAGGGTTTCCATTCCCTAATCGCCTTTTTTCCATCATTAGGGCTCCAATCCCTGAGTAGAACCATTTAGACATAGGGCCTTTATTCCCTAGTCGCCCTTTTTGCCAACATTAGTGCTCCAACCCTGAGTTGAGCCTTTTTAGACATAGGGTCTCCATTCCCTAGTCGCCTTTTTTGCCAACATTAAAGCTCCAACCCCTGAGTTGTGCCTTTTTAGACATAGGGCCTCCATTCCCTAGTCGCCTTTTTTGCCAACATTAGTGCTCCAACCCCTGAGTTGAGCCTATTTAGACATAGGTCCTTCATTACCTAGTCACCTTTTTGCCATCATTAGGGCTTCAATCCCTGAGTTGAGCCTTTTAGACATAGGGCCTCCATTCCCTGGTCGCCTTTTATGCCAACATTAGGGCTCCAACCCCTGAGTAGAGCCTTTTTAGACATAGGGCCTCCATTCTCTAGTCGCCTTTTTGCCAACATTAGGGCTCCAATCCCTGAGTTAAGCCTTTTAGACATAGGGCCTCCATTCCTTAGTCGCCTATTTTGCCAACATTAGGGTTCCAATCCCTTGAGTTGAGCCTTTTTAGACATAGGGCCTCCATTCCCTAGTCACCTTTTTGCCATCATTTGGGCTCCAATCCCTGAGTATAGCCTTTTAGACATAGGTCCTCCTTTCCCTAGTCGCCTTTTTTGCCAACATTAAAGCTCCAACCCCTGAGTTTAGCCTTTTTAGACATAGGGCCTCCATTCCCTAATCGCCTTTTTTGCCAACATTAGTGCTCCAACCCCTGAGTTGAGCCTATTTAGACATAGGTCCTTCATTACCTAGTCGCCTTTTTGCCATCATTAGGGCTTCAATCTCTGGGTTGAGCCTTTTAGACATATGGCCTCCATTCCTGGGTCGCATTTTTTGCCAACATTATGGCTCCAATCCCTGAGTTGAGCCTTTTTAGACATAGGGCCTCCATTCCCTAGTCGCCTCTTTTGCCAACATTAGGGTCCAATCCCTGAGTTGAGCCTTTTTGACATAGGGCCTTCATTCCCTAATCGCCTTTTTGCCAACATTAGGGCTCCAAACCCTGAGTTGAGCTTTTTAGACATAGGGCCTCCATTCCCTCGTCGCCTTTTTGCCATCATTAGGGTTCTAATCCCTGAGTAGAGCCTTTTAGACATAGGGCCTCCATTTCCTGGTCTCCTTATTTGCCAACATTAGGGCTCCAACCCCTGAGTTGAGCCTTTTTAGACATAGGGCCTCTATTCTCTAGTCGCTTTTTGCCAACATTAGGGCTCCAATCCCTGAGTTAAGTCTTTTAGACCTAGGGCCTCCATTCCTTAGTCGCCTATTTTGCCAACATTAGGGTTCCAATCCCTGAGTTGAGCCTTTTTAGACATAGGGCCTCCATTCCCTAGTCGCCTTTTTGCCATTATTAGGGCTCCAATCCCTGAGTAGAGCCTTTTATACATAGGGCCTTTATTCCCTAGTCGCCCTTTTTGCCAACATTAGTGCTCCAGCCCTGAGTTGAGCCTTTTTAGATATAGGGCCTCCATTCCCTAGTCGCCTTTTTGCCAACATTAGGGTTCCAATCCCTGAGTTGAGCCTTTTAGACATAGGGCCTCCATTCTCTAGTCGCCTTTGTTGCCAACATTAGGGCTCCAATCCCAGAATTAAGCCTTTTAGACATAGGGCCTCCATTCCCTAGTCGCCTTTTTTGCCAACATTAGGGCTCCAACCCCTGAGTTGAGCCTTTTTAGATATAGGGCCTCCATTCCCTAGTCGCGTTTTTGCCAACATTAGTTCTCCGATCCCTGAGTTGAGCTTTTTAGACATAGGGCCTCCATTCCCTAGTCGCCTTTTTTGCCAACAATAGGGCTCCAATCCCTGAGTTGAGCCTTTTAAACATAGGGCCTTCATTCCCTAGTCGCCTTTTTGCCAATATTAGGGCTCCAATCCCTGAGTTGAGCCTTTCAGACATAGGGCCTCCATTCCCTAGTCGCCCTTTTTTCCAACATTAGAGCTTCAATCCCTGAGTTGAGCCTTTTAGACATCGAATGTTCATTCCCTAGTCACATTTTTGCCAACATTAGAGCTTCAATCCCTGAGTTGAGCCTTTTAGATATAGGGCCTTTAATCCCTAGTTGCCCTTCTTGCCAACATTAGTGCTCCAACCCCTGAGTTGAGCCTTTTTAGACATAGGGCCTCCATTCCCTAGTCGCCTTTTTGCCATCATTAGGGCTCCAACCCCTGAGTTGAGCCTTTTAGACATATGGCCTTCATTCCTTAGTCGCCTTTTTGCCAACATTAGGGCTCCAACCCCTGAGTAGAGCCTTTTTAGACATAGGGCCTCCATTGTCTAGTCGCCTTTTTGCCAACATTAGGGCTCCAATCCCTGAGTTAAGCCTTTTAGACATAGGGCCTCCATTCCTTAGTCGCCTATTTTGCCAACATTAGGGTTCCAATCCCTGAGTTGAGCCTTTTTAGACATAGAGTCTCCATTCCCTAGTCGCCTTTTTGCCATCATTAGGGCTCCAATCCCTGAGTAGAGCCTTTTACACATAGGGCCTCCTTTCCCTAGTCGCCTTTTTTGCCAGCATTAAAGCTTCAACCCCTGAGTTGAGCCTTTTTAGACATAGGGCCTCCATTCCCTAGTCGCCTTTTTTGCCAACATTAGTGCTCCAACCCCTGAGTTGGGCCTATTTAGACATAGGTCCTTCATTCCCTAGTCGCGTTTTTGCCAACATTAGTTCTCCGATCCCTAAGTTGAGCTTTTTAGACGTATGGCCTCCATTCCTGGGTCGCCTTTTTGCCAACATTAGGGCTCCAATCCCTGAGTTGAGCCTTTTTAGACATAGGGCCTCCATTCCCTAGTCGCCTCTTTTGCCAACATTAGGGTCCAATCCCTGAGTTGAGCCTTTTTAGACATAGAGCATCCATTCCGTAGTCGCCTTTTTTGCCAACATTAGGGTTCCAATCCCTGAGTTGAGCCTTTTTAGACATAGGGCCTCCATTCCCTAGTCGCCTTTTTTGCCAACATTAGTGCTCCAACCCCTGAGTTGAGCCTATTTAGACATAGGTCCTTCATTACCTAGTCGCCTTTTTGCCATCATTAGGGCTTCAATCCCTGAGTTGAGCCTTTTAGACATAGGGCGTCCATTCCTGGGTCGCCTTTTTTGCCAACATTAGGGCTCCAATCCCTGAGTTGAGCCTTTTTAGACATAGGGCCTTCATTCCCTAGTCGCCTCTTTTGCCAACATTAGGGACCAATCCCTGAGTTGAGCCTTTTAGACATAGGGCCTCCATTTCCTAATCGCCTTTTTGCCAACATTATGGCTCCAAACCCTGAGTTGTGCTTTTTAGACATAGGGCCTCCATTCCCTAGTCGCCTTTTTGCCATCATTAGAGTTCTAATCCCTGAGTAGAGCCTTTTAGACATAGGGCCTCCATTTCCTGGTCGCCTTTTATGCCAACATTAGGGCTCCAACCCCTGAGTTAAACCTTTTAGACATAGGGCATCCATTCCTTAGTCGCCTATTTTGCCAACATTAGGGTTCTAATCCCTGAGTTGAGCATTTTTAGAACTAGGGCCTCCATTCCCTAGTCGCCTCTTTTGCCAACAAGGCGACAATCCCTGAATTGAGCCTTTTTAGACATAGGGCATCCATTCCCTAGTCGCCTTTTTGCCATCATTAGGGTTCTAATCCCTGAGTAGAGCCTTTTAGACATAGGGCCTCCATTCCCTAGTCGCCTTTTTTGCCAACATTAGGGCTCCAACCACTGAGTAGAGCCTTTTTAGACATAGGGCCTCCATTCTCTAGTCGCCTTTTTGCCAACATTAGGGCTCCAATCCCTGAGTTAAGCCTTTTAGACATAGGGCCTCCATTCCTTAGTCGCCTATTTTGCCAACATTAGGGTTCCAATCCCTGAGTTGAGCCTTTTTAGACATAGAGCATCCATTCCGTAGTCGCCTTTTTTCCAACATTAGGGTTCCAATCCCTGAGTTGAGCCTTTTTAGACATAGAGCCTCCATTCCCTAGTCGCCTTTTTTCCATCATTAGGGCTCCAATCCCTGAGTAGAGCCTTTTAGACATAGGGCCTCCTTTCCCTAGTCGCCTTTTTTGCCAACATTAAAGCTCCAACCCCTGAGTTGAGCCTTTTTAGACATAGGGCCTCCATTCCCTAGTCGCCTTTTTTGCCAACATTAGTGCTCCAACCCCTGAGTTGAGCCTATTTAGACATAGGTCCTTCATTACCTAGTCGCCTTTTTGCCATCATTAGGGCTTCAATCCCTGAGTTGAGCCTTTTAGACATAGGGCGTCCATTCCTGGGTCGCCTTTTTTGCCAACATTAGGGCTCCAATCCCTGAGTTGAGCCTTTTTAGACATAGGGCCTTCATTCCCTAGTCGCCTCTTTTGCCAACATTAGGGACCAATCCCTGAGTTGAGCCTTTTAGACATAGGGCCTCCATTTCCTAATCGCCTTTTTGCCAACATTAGGGCTCCAAACCCTGAGTTGAGCTTTTTAGACATAGGGCCTCCATTCCCTAGTCGCCTTTTTGCCATCATTAGAGTTCTAATCCCTGAGTAGAGCCTTTTAGACATAGGGCCTCCATTCCCTGGTCAACTTTTTTGCCAACATTAGGGCTCTAACCCCTGAGTTGAGCCTTTTTAGACATAGGGCCTCTATTCTCTAGTCGCCTTTTTGACAACATTAGGGCTCCAATCCCTGAGTTAAGTATTTTAGACCTAGGGCCTCCATTCCTTAGTCACCTATTTTGCCAACAATAGGGTTCCAATCCCTGAGTTGAGCCTTTTTAGACATAGGGTTTCCATTCCCTAATCGCCTTTTTTCCATCACTAGGGCTCCAATCCCTGAGTAGAACCATTTAGACATAGGGCCTTTATTCCCTAGTCGCCCTTTTTGCCAACATTAGTGCTCCAACCCTGAGTTGAGCCTTTTTAGACATAGGGTCTCCATTCCCTAGTCGCCTTTTTTGCCAACATTAAAGCTCCAACCCCTGAGTTGTGCCTTTTTAGACATAGGGCCTCCATTCCCTAGTCGCCTTTTTTGCCAACATTAGTGCTCCAACCCCTGAGTTGAGCCTATTTAGACATAGGTCCTTCATTACCTAGTCACCTTTTTGCCATCATTAGGGCTTCAATCCCTGAGTTGAGCCTTTTAGACATAGGGCCTCCATTCCCTGGTCGCCTTTTATGCCAACATTAGGGCTCCAACCCCTGAGTAGAGCCTTTTTAGACATAGGGCCTCCATTCTCTAGTCGCCTTTTTGCCAACATTAGGGCTCCAATCCCTGAGTTAAGCCTTTTAGACATAGGGCCTCCATTCCTTAGTCGCCTATTTTGCCAACATTAGGGTTCCAATCCCTGAGTTGAGCCTTTTTAGACATAGGGCCTCCATTCCCTAGTCACCTTTTTGCCATCATTTGGGCTCCAATCCCTGAGTATAGCCTTTTAGACATAGGTCCTCCTTTCCCTAGTCGCCTTTTTTGCCAACATTAAAGCTCCAACCCCTGAGTTTAGCCTTTTTAGACATAGGGCCTCCATTCCCTAGTCGCCTTTTTTGCCAACATTAGTGCTCCAACCCCTGAGTTGAGCCTATTTAGACATAGGTCCTTCATTACCTAGTCGCCTTTTTGCCATCATTAGGGCTTCAATCTCTGGGTTGAGCCTTTTAGACATATGGCCTCCATTCCTGGGTCGCATTTTTTGCCAACATTATGGCTCCAATCCCTGAGTTGAGCCTTTTTAGACATATGGCCTCCATTCCCTAGTCGCCTCTTTTGCCAACATTAGGGTCCAATCCCTGAGTTGAGCCTTTTTGACATAGGGCCTCCATTCCCTAATCGCCTTTTTGCCAACATTAGGGCTCCAAACCCTGAGTTGAGCTTTTTAGACATAGGGCCTCCATTCCCTAGTCGCCTTTTTGCCATCATTAGGGTTCTAATCCCTGAGTAGAGCCTTTTAGACATAGGGCCTCCATTTCCTGGTCTCCTTATTTGCCAACATTAGGGCTCCAACCCCTGAGTTGAGCCTTTTTAGACATAGGGCCTCTATTCTCTAGTCGCTTTTTGCCAACATTAGGGCTCCAATCCCTGAGTTAAGTCTTTTAGACCTAGGGCCTCCATTCCTTAGTCGCCTATTTTGCCAACATTAGGGTTCCAATCCCTGAGTTGAGCCTTTTTAGACATAGGGCCTCCATTCCCTAGTCGCCTTTTTGCCATTATTAGGGCTCCAATCCCTGAGTAGAGCCTTTTATACATAGGGCCTTTATTCCCTAGTCGCCCTTTTTGCCAACATTAGTGCTCCAACCCTGAGTTGAGCCTTTTTAGATATAGGGCCTCCATTCCCTAGTCGCCTTTTTGCCAACATTAGGGTTCCAATCCCTGAGTTGAGCCTTTTAGACATAGGGCCTCCATTCTCTAGTCGCCTTTGTTGCCAACATTAGGGCTCCAATCCCAGAATTAAGCCTTTTAGACATAGGGCCTCCATTCCCTAGTCGCCTTTTTTGCCAACATTAGGGCTCCAACCCCTGAGTTGAGCCTTTTTAGATATAGGGCCTCCATTCCCTAGTCGCGTTTTTGCCAACATTAGTTCTCCGATCCCTGAGTTGAGCTTTTTAGACATAGGGCCTCCATTCCCTAGTCGCCTTTTTTGCCAACAATAGGGCTCCAATCCCTGAGTTGAGCCTTTTAAACATAGGGCCTTCATTCCCTAGTCGCCTTTTTGCCAATATTAGGGCTCCAATCCCTGAGTTGAGCCTTTCAGACATAGGGCCTCCATTCCCTAGTCGCCCTTTTTTCCAACATTAGAGCTTCAATCCCTGAGTTGAGCCTTTTAGACATCGAATGTTCATTCCCTAGTCACATTTTTGCCAACATTAGAGCTTCAATCCCTGAGTTGAGCCTTTTAGATATAGGGCCTTTAATCCCTAGTTGCCCTTCTTGCAAACATTAGTGCTCCAACCCCTGAGTTGAGCCTTTTTAGACATAGGGCCTCTATTCCCTAGTCGCCTTTTTGCCATCATTAGGGCTCCAACCCCTGAGTTGAGCCTTTTAGACATATGGCCTTCATTCCTTAGTCGCCTTTTTGCCAACATTAGGGCTCCAACCCCTGAGTAAAGCCTTTTTAGACATAGGGCATCCATTGTCTAGTCGCCTTTTTGCCAACATTAGGGCTCCAATCCCTGAGTTAAGCCTTTTAGACATAGGGCCTCCATTCCTTAGTCGCCTATTTTGCCAACATTAGGGTTCCAATCCCTGAGTTGAGCCTTTTTAGACATAGAGTCTCCATTCCCTAGTCGCCTTTTTGCCATCATTAGGGCTCCAATCCCTGAGTAGAGCCTTTTACACATAGGGCCTCCTTTCCCTAGTCGCCTTTTTTGCCAGCATTAAAGCTTCAACCCCTGAGTTGAGCCTTTTTAGACATAGGGCCTCCATTCCCTAGTCGCCTTTTTTGCCAACATTAGTGCTCCAATCCTTGGGGTGAGCTTTTTAGACATAGGGTCTGCATTCCCTAGTCGCGTTTTTGCCAACATTAGTTCTCCGATCCCTAAGTTGAGCTTTTTAGACGTATGGCCTCCATTCCTGGGTCGCCTTTTTTGCCAACATTAGGGCTCCAATCCCTGAGTTGAGCCTTTTTAGACATAGGGCCTCCATTCCCTAGTCGCCTCTTTTGCCAACATTAGGGTCCAATCCCTGAGTTGAGCCTTTTTAGACATAGAGCATCCATTCCGTAGTCGCCTTTTTTGTAAACATTAGGGTTCCAATCCCTGAGTTGAGCCTTTTTAGACATAGGGTCTCCATTCCCTAGTCGCCTTTTTTGCCAACATTAGTGCTCCAACCCCTGAGTTGAGCCTATTTAGACATAGGTCCTTCATTACCTAGTCGCCTTTTTGCCATCATTAGGGCTTCAATCCCTGAGTTGAGCCTTTTAGACATAGGGCGTCCATTCCTGGGTCGCCTTTTTTGCCAACATTAGGGCTCCAATCCCTGAGTTGAGCCTTTTTAGACATAGGGCCTTCATTCCCTAGTCGCCTCTTTTGCCAACATTAGGGACCAATCCCTGAGTTGAGCCTTTTAGACATAGGGCCTCCATTTCCTAATCGCCTTTTTGCCAACATTATGGCTCCAAACCCTGAGTTGAGCTTTTTAGACATAGGGCCTCCATTCCCTAGTCGCCTTTTTGCCATTATTAGAGTTCTAATCCCTGAGTAGAGCCTTTTAGACATAGGGCCTCCATTCCCTGGTCGCCTTTTTTGCCAACATTAGGGCTCTAACCCCTGAGTTGAGCCTTTTTAGACATAGGGCCTCTATTCTCTAGTCGCCTTTTTGCCAACATTAGGGCTCCAATCCCTGAGTTAAGTATTTTAGACCTAGGGCCTCCATTCCTTAGTCGCCTATTTTGCCAACAATAGGGTTCCAATCCCTGAGTTGAGCCTTTTTAGACATAGGGTTTCCATTCCCTAATCACCTTTTTTCCATCATTAGGGCTCCAATCCCTGAGTAGAGCCATTTAGACATAGGGCCTTTATTCCCTAGTCGCCCTTTTTGCCAACATTAGTGCTCCAACCCTGAGTTGAGCCTTTTTAGACATAGGGTCTCCATTCCCTAGTCGCCTTTTTTGCCAACATTAAAGCTCCAACCCCTGAGTTGTGCCTTTTTAGACATAGGGCCTCCATTCCCTAGTCGCCTTTTTTGCCAACATTAGTGCTCCAACCCCTGAGTTGAGCCTATTTAGACATAGGTCCTTCATTACCTAGTCACCTTTTTGCCATCATTAGGGCTTCAATCCCTGAGTTGAGCCTTTTAGACATAGGGCCTCCATTCCCTGGTCGCCTTTTATGCCAACATTAGGGCTCCAACCCCTGAGTAGAGCCTTTTTAGACATAGGGCCTCCATTCTCTAGTCGCCTTTTTGCCAACATTAGGGCTCCAATCCCTGAGTTAAGCCTTTTAGACATAGGGCCTCCATTCCTTAGTCGCCTATTTTGCCAACATTAGGGTTCCAATCCCTGAGTTGAGCCTTTTTAGACATAGGGCCTCCATTCCCTAGTCACCTTTTTGCCATCATTTGGGCTCCAATCCCTGAGTATAGCCTTTTAGACATAGGTCCTCCTTTCCCTAGTCGCCTTTTTTGCCAACATTAAAGCTCCAACCCCTGAGTTTAGCCTTTTTAGACATAGGGCCTCCATTCCCTAGTCGCCTTTTTTGCCAACATTAGTGCTCCAACCCCTGAGTTGAGCCTATTTAGACATAGGTCCTTCATTACCTAGTCGCCTTTTTGCCATCATTAGGGCTTCAATCTCTGAGTTGAGCCTTTTAGACATATGGCCTCCATTCCTGGGTCGCATTTTTTGCCAACATTATGGCTCCAATCCCTGAGTTGAGCCTTTTTAGACATAGGGCCTCCATTCCCTAGTCGCCTCTTTTGCCAACATTAGGGTCCAATCCCTGAGTTGAGCCTTTTTGACATAGGGCCTCCATTCCCTAATCGCCTTTTTGCCAACATTAGGGCTCCAAACCCTGAGTTGAGCTTTTTAGACATAGGGCCTCCATTCCCTAGTCGCCTTTTTGCCATCATTAGGGTTCTAATCCCTGAGTAGAGCCTTTTAGACATAGGGCCTCCATTTCCTGGTCTCCTTTTTTGCCAACATTAGGGCTCCAACCCCTGAGTTGAGCCTTTTTAGACATAGGGCCTCTATTCTCTAGTCGCTTTTTTGCCAACATTAGGGCTCCAATCCCTGAGTTAAGTCTTTTAGACCTAGGGCCTCCATTCCTTAGTCGCCTATTTTGCCAACATTAGGGTTCCAATCCCTGAGTTGAGCCTTTTTAGACATAGGGCCTCCATTCCCTAGTCGCCTTTTTGCCATCATTAGGGCTCCAATCCCTGAGTAGAGCCTTTTATACATAGGGCCTTTATTCCCTAGTCGCCCTTTTTGCCAACATTAGTGCTCCAACCCTGAGTTGAGCCTTTTTAGATATAGGGCCTCCATTCCCTAGTCGCCTTTTTGCCAACATTAGGGTTCCAATCCCTGAGTTGAGCCTTTTAGACATAGGGCCTCCATTCTCTAGTCGCCTTTGTTGCCAACATTAGGGCTCCAATCCCAGAATTAAGCCTTTTAGACATAGGGCCTCCATTCCCTAGTCGCCTTTTTTGCCAACATTAGGGCTCCAACCCCTGAGTTGAGCCTTTTTAGATATAGGGCCTCCATTCCCTAGTCGCGTTTTTGCCAACATTAGTTCTCCGATCCCTGAGTTGAGCTTTTTAGACATAGGGCCTCCATTCCCTAGTCGCCTTTTTTGCCAACAATAGGGCTCCAATCCCTGAGTTGAGCCTTTTAAACATAGGGCCTTCATTCCCTAGTCGCCTTTTTGCCAATATTAGGGCTCCAATCCCTGAGTTGAGCCTTTCAGACATAGGGCCTCCATTCCCTAGTCGCCCTTTTTTCCAACATTAGAGCTTCAATCCCTGAGTTGAGCCTTTTAGACATCGAATGTTCATTCCCTAGTCACATTTTTGCCAATATTAGAGCTTCAATCCCTGAGTTGAGCCTTTTAGATATAGGGCCTTTAATCCCTAGTCGCCCTTCTTGCCAACATTAGTGCTCCAACCCCTGAGTTGAGCCTTTTTAGACATAGGGCCTCCATTCCCTAGTCGCCTTTTTGCCATCATTAGGGCTCCAACCCCTGAGTTTAGCCTTTTAGACATATGGCCTTCATTCCTTAGTCGCCTTTTTGCCAACATTAGGGCTCCAACCCCTGAGTAGAGCCTTTTTAGACATAGGGCCTCCATTGTCTAGTCGCCTTTTTGCCAACATTAGGGCTCCAATCCCTGAGTTAAGCCTTTTAGACATAGGGCCTCCATTCCTTAGTCGCCTATTTTGCCAACATTAGGGTTCCAATCCCTGAGTTGAGCCTTTTTAGACATAGAGTCTCCATTCCCTAGTCGCCTTTTTGCCATCATTAGGGCTCCAATCCCTGAGTAGAGCCTTTTACACATAGGGCCTCCTTTCCCTAGTCGCCTTTTTTGCCAGCATTAAAGCTTCAACCCCTGAGTTGAGCCTTTTTAGACATAGGGCCTCCATTCCCTAGTCGCCTTTTTTGCCAACATTAGTGCTCCAACCCCTGAGTTGGGCCTATTTAGACATAGGTCCTTCATTCCCTAGTCGCGTTTTTGCCAACATTAGTTCTCCGATCCCTGAGTTGAGCTTTTTAGACGTATGGCCTCCATTCCTGGGTCGCCTTTTTTGCCAACATTAGGGCTCCAATCCCTGAGTTGAGCCTTTTTAGACATAGGGCCTCCATTCCCTAGTCGCCTCTTTTGCCAACATTAGGGTCCAATCCCTGAGTTGAGCCTTTTTAGACATAGAGCATCCATTCCGTAGTCGCCTTTTTTGCCAACATTAGGGTTCCAATCCCTGAGTTGAGCCTTTTTAGACATAGGGCCTCCATTCCCTAGTCGCCTTTTTGCCATCATTAGGGCTCGAATCCCTGAGTAGAGCCTTTTAGACATAGGGCCTCCTTTCCCTAGTCACCTTTTTATCCAACATTAAAGCTCCAACCCCTGAGTTGAGCCTTTTTAGACATAGGGCCTCCATTTCCTAGTCGCCTTTTTTGCCAACATTAGTGCTCCAACCCCTGAGTTGAGCCTATTTAGACATAGGTCCTTCATTACCTAGTCGCCTTTTTGCCATCATTAGGGCTTCAATCCCTGAGTTGAGCCTTTTAGACATAGGGCCTCCATTCCTGGGTCGCCTTTTTTGCCAACATTAGGGCTCCAATCCCTGAGTAGAGCCTTTTAGACATAGGGCCTCCTTTCCCTAGTCGCCTTTTTTGCCAACATTAAAGTTCCAATCCCTGAGTTGAGCCTTTTTAGACATAGGGCCTCCATTCCCTAGTCGCCTTTTTTGCCAACATTAGTGCTCCAACCCCTGAGATGAGCCTATTTAGACATAGGTACTTCATTACCTAGTCGCCTTATTGCCATCATTAGGGCTTCAATCCCTGAATTGAGCCTTTTAGACATAGGGCCTCCATTCCATGATCGCCTTTTTTGCCAACATTAGGGCTCCAACCCCTGAGTAGAGCCTTTTTATACATAGGGCCTCCATTCTCTAGTCGCCTTTTTGCCAACATTAGGGCTCCAATCCCTGAGTTAAGCCTTTTAGACATAGGGCCTCCATTTCTTAGTCGCCTATTTTGCCAACATTAGGGTTCCAATCCCTGAGTTGAGCCTTTTTAGACATAGGTCCTCCATTCCCTAGTCGCCTTTTTGCCATCATTAGGGCTCCTATCCCAGAGTAGAGCCATTTAGACATAGGGCCTCCTTTCCCTTGTCGCCTTTTTTGCAAACATTAAAGCTCCAACCCCTGAGTTGAGCCTTTTTAGACATAGGGCCTCCATTCTCTAGTCGCCTTTTTTGCCAACATTAGTGCTCCAACCCCTGAGTTTAGCCTATTTAGACATAGGTCCTTCATTACCTAGTCGCCTTTTTGCCATCATTAGGGCTTCAATCCCTAAGTTGAGCCTTTTAGACATATGTCCTCCATTCCTGGGTCGCCTTTTTTGCCAACATTAGGGCTCCAATCCCTGAGTTGAGCCTTTTTAGACATAGGGCCTTCATTCCCTAGTCGCCTCTTTTGCCAACATTAGGGTCCAATCCCTGAGTTGAGCCTTTTAGACATAGGGCCTCCATT